>NW_021620885.1:0-93684 GCF_004785775.1 Grammomys surdaster
TAGCTCTGGAAGTAAGAATACACTGCAATGCATGTATCTTTACATTAAGTTTGTTCAATACGTTCTATAGTGCTTTTCTGCTAGAATCTAGCAACTTCCTTGGACATTACATGTGAAACAATGTAGGATACATGGCCGGGTGTTAAAAGTGTTTCGGCTTTAAACCAAACAAACTTCCTAACTGAAATGTCACATGTAACATGATTTAGGTGTTTTCAGCTCTGTTGTACTTGCCTTTAGCTCTGGAAGTAAGAATACACTGCAATGTGTGTATCTTTACATTAGGTTTGTTCAATACATTCTATAGTGTTTTTCTGCTGGAATCTAGCAACATACTCGGACATTCCATATGAAACAATGAAAGATACATGGCCGGGTGTTAAAAGTGTTTCTGCTTGAAACCAAACACACTTCCTAACTGAAATGTGATATGTAACATGATTTAGGTGTTTACAGCTGTGTTGTACTTGCGTTTAGCTCTGGAATTAAGAACACACTGCAATGCGTCTATCTTTACATTAGGTTTGTTCAATACGTTCTATATTTTTTTTCTGCTGGAATCTAGCAACTACTTGGACATTCCATATAAAACAATGAAAGATACATGGCTGGGTGTTAAAAGTGTTTCTGCCTTAAACCAAACACACTTCCTAACTGAAATGTCACATGTAACATGATTTAGGTGTTTTCACCTTTAGTTCTGGAAGTAAGAATACACTGCAATGCGTGTATCTTTACATTAGGTTTGTTCAATACTTTCTATAGTGCTTTTATTCTGGAATCTAGCAACTTACTTGGACATTCCATATGAAATAGTGAAAGATACATGGCCGGGTGTTAAAAGTGATTCTACTTTAAAACAAACACACTTCCTAACTGAAATGTCACATGTAACATGATTTAGGTGTTTTCAGCTGTGTTGTACTTGCCTTTAGCTCTGGAAGTAAGAATACACTTCAATGAGTTTATCTTTGCATTTGGTTTGTTCAATATGTTCTGTAATTTATTTCTACTGGAATCAAGCAACTTACTTGGACATTCCATATCAAACAATGAAAGATACATGGCCGGTTGTTAAAAGTGTTTCTGCTTTAAACCAAACACACTTCCTAACTGAAATGTCACATGTAACATGATTTAGGTGTTTTCAGCTGTGTTGTACTTGCCTTTAGCTCTGGAAGTTATTATACAGTGCAATGTGTCTATCTTTACATTAGGTTTGTTGAACACGTTCTATAGTGCTTTTCTGCTGGAATCTAGCAACTTACTTGGACATTCCATATCAAACAATGAAAGATTCATGGCTGGGTGTTAAAAGTGTTTCGGCTTTAAACCAAACACACTTCCTAACTGAAATGTCACATGAACATGATTTAGGTGTTTTCAGCTGTGTTGTACTTGCCTTTAGCTCTGGAAGTAAGAATACACTGCAATGCGTGTATCTTTACATTAGGTTTGTTCAACACGTTCTATAGTGCTTTTCTATTGGAATCTAGCAACTTACTTGGACATTCCATATGAAACTATGAAAGATACATGGCCGGGTGTTAAAAGTGTTTCTTCTTTAAACCAAACACACTTCCTAAGTGAAATGTCACATGTAACATGATTTAGGTGTTTTCAGCTCTGTTGTACTTGCCTTTAGCTCTGGAAATAAGAATACACTGCAATGCATGTATCTTTACATGAGGTTTGTTCAATATGTTCTATAGTGCTTTTCTGCTGGAATCTAGCAACTTACATGGAAATTCCATATCAAACAATGAAAGATACATGGCCGGGTGTTAAAAGTGTGTCTGCTTTAAAACAAACACACTTCCTAACTGAAATGTCACATGTAACATGATTTAGCTGTTTTCAGCTGTGTTGTACTTGCGTTTAGCTCTGGAATTAAGAACACACTGCAATGTGTTTATCTTTATATTAGGTTTGTTCAGTACGTTCTATAGTGCTTTTCTGCTAGAATCTAGCAACTTACTTGGACATTCCATATCAAACAATGAAAGATACATGGCCGGGTGTTAAAAGTGTTTCTGCTTTTAACCTAACACACTTCCTAAGTGAAATGTCACATGTAACATGATTTAGGTATTTTCAGCTGTGTTGTACTTGCCCTTTGCTCTGGAAGTAAGAATACACTGCAATGCTTTCATCTTTATATTAGGTTTGTTCACTACGTTCTATAGTGCTTTTCTGCTGGAATCTAGCAACTTACTTGTACATTCCATATCAAACAATGAAAGATACATGGCCGGGTGTTAAAAGTGTTTCTGCTTTAAAACAAACACACTTCCTAAGTGAAATGTCACATGTAACATGATTTACATGTTTTCAACTCTGTTGTACTTGCCTTTAGCTCTGGAAATAATAATACACTGTAATGATTGTATCTTTACATTAGGTTTGTTGAACACTTTCTATAGTGCTTTTCTGTTGGAATCTAGCAACTTACTTGGACATTCCATATCAAACAATGAAAGATACATGGCCGGGTGTTAAAAGTGTTTCTGCTTTAAAACAAACACACTTCCCAACTGAAATGTCACCTGTAACATGATTTAGGTGTTTCCACCTCTGTTGTACTTGCCTTTATCTCTGGAAGTTAGAATACACTTCAATGCGTGTATCTTTACATTACGTTTGTTCAATACGTTCTATAGTGCTTTTCTGCTTGAATCTAGCAACTTACTTTGATATTCCATATCAAACAATGAAAGATACATGGCCGGGTGTTAAAAGTGTTTCTGCTTTAAACCAAACACACTTCCTAACTGAAATGTCACATGTAACATGATTTATGTGTTTTCAGCTCTGTTGTTCTTGCCTTTAGTTCTGGAAGTAAGAATACACTGCAATTCTTGTATCTTTACACTAGGTTTGTTCAATACGTTCTATAGTGTTTTCTGCTTGAATCTAGCAACTTACTTGTACATTCCATATCAAACAATGAAAGATACATGGCCGGATGTTAAAATGTTTCTGCTTTAAACCAAACACACTTCCTAAGTGAAATGTCACATGTAACATTATTTAGGTGTTTTCAGCTGTGTTGTACTTGCCTTTAGCTCTGGAATTAAGAACACACTGCAGTGCATCTATCTTTACATGAGGTTTGTTCAATACATTCTATAGTGTTTTTCTGCTGGAATCTAGCCACTTATTTGGACATTCCATATGAAACAATGAAAGATACATGGCCGGTTGTTAAAAGTGTTTCTGCTTTAAACCAAACACACTTCCTAACTGAAATGTCACATGCAACATGATTTAGTTGTTTTCAGCTCTGTTGTTCTTTCCTTTATCTCTGGAAGTAAGAATAAACTGCAATGAGTGTATCTTTACGTTAGGTTTGTTCAATACGTTCTATAGTTTTTTTCTGCTGGAATCTAGCAACTTACTTGGACATTCCATATGAAACAATGAAAGATACATGTCTGGATGGTACAAGTGTTTCTGCTTTAATCCAAACACACTACCTAACCGAAATGTCACATGTAACATGATTTAGGTGTTTTCTGCTCTGTTGTACATGCTTTAGCTCTGGAGGTTCCAATGCACTCCAATGGACCTTTCTTTACAATAGGTTTGTTCAATACCTTCTATAGTGCTCTACTTCTTGATTCTAGCAACTTACTTTTACATTCCATATTGAACAATGAAATATAAATGGCCGGATGTTACGAGAGTTTCTGCTTTAAACCAAACACATTTCCTTACTTAAATGTCACATGTAACATGATTTATGTGTTTTTAACTCTGTTGTACTTGCCTTTTCCTCTGAAGTGTGGATGCTCTGCAATGCGTGTTTTTTTACAATAGGTTTGTGCAATACCTTCTATCCTGTTTTCTTCTGGATTCTAGCAACTTACTTGGACATTCCCAATGAAACAATGAAATAAATATACATGGGCATGTGGTAGAAGTGTTTCTGCTGTAAACCAAACACACATCCTAACTAAAATGTCACATGTAATGTAATTTAAATGTTTTCAGTTCTGTTGTACTTGCTGTTAACTCTGGAAATTCCAATGCGATGTAATGCCTGTATCTTTACAGTAGGTTTCTTCATTACGTTCTATTGTGCTTTTCTGCTTGAGTCTAGCAACTTCTTTGGACCTTCCCTGTGAAACAATGAAATATACATGGCCAATTTGTACATGTGCTTCTGCTTTAAACCAAACATACATCCTAACTGGAATGTCACATGTAATGTGATTTAAGTGTTTTTAGCTCTGTTGTACTTGCCTTTTATTCTGGAAGTGCCAATGGGCTGCAAGGTGCGTATCTATAGAGTAGGTTTGTTCAATACATTCTATAGTACTTTTCTGCTGGAATCTAGCAACTTACTTGGACATTTCCTATGAAACAATGAAATATTCATGGCCGACTGGTAGAAGTTTTTCTCTTTATACCAAACACACGTCGTAACTGAAATTTCACATGTAACGTTATTTAAGTATTTTCAGCTCTGTTGTACTTGCCTTCATCTCAGGAAGTTCCAATGCACTGCAATGGGCATAGCTTTACAATAGGTTTCTTCATTACGTTCTATAGTATTTTTCTCCTGGAATCTAGTATCTTCCTTGGACCTACCCTATGATACAATGAAATATAAATGGTTGGCTTGTACAAGTGGTTCTGCTTTAAACATAACATACGTCCTAACTGAAATGTCACATGTAATGTGATTTAAGTGTTTTCAGCTCTGTTGTACTTGCTTTTAGCTGTGGAAGTACCAATGCTCATCAATGCTCTTATCTTTACAGTAGGTTTGTTCAATATATTCTATAGTGCATTTCTGCTGGAAACTACCAACTTACTTGGACATTCCGTATGAAACAATGAAATATACGTGGCCACATTGTACAAGTGTTTCTCCTTAAACCAAACACACGTCCTAACTGGAATGTCACATGTAAAGTGATTTAAGTGTTTTCAACACTGTTGTACTTGCCTTTAGCTCTGGAGGTACCTTATGCTGCAATGCACATATCTTTACTGTAGATTTGTTCAATACGTTCTATAGTGCATTTCTGCTGGAAACTACCAACTTGCTTGGACATTCCATATGAAAGGATGAAAGATACATGGCCGCATTGTACAAGAGTTTCTTCTTTAAACCAAAAAAACATCCTAACTGAAATGTCAGATGCAATGTGATTTAAGTGTTTTCAGCTCTGTTGTACTTGCCTTTAACTCTGGAGGTTCCAATGTGCTGTAATGCGCATATCTTCACAGTAGGTTTGTTCAGTAAGATCTACAGTGTGTTTCTTCTGGAATCTAGCTACATACTTGTACATTCCATAAAAAAACAATGAAATATACTTGCCTGGATGGTACAAGTGTTAATGCTTTAAACCAAACACACGTCCTAACTGAAATATCACATTTAATGTGATTTAATTCTTTTCAACTCTATTGTTCTTGCCTTTAGCTCTGAAAGTACCAATGTGCTGCAATGCACATATCCTCACAGTAGGTTTTATCAATATGTTCTATAATGCTTTTCTGCTGGAACCTAGCAACTTACTTGTACATTCCATATGAAACAATAAAATATACATGGCCATATACATGCCTGGATAGTACAAGTGTTTCTGCTTTAAACCAAACACACTTCCTAAGTTAAATGTCACATATAACATGATTTAAGTGTTTTCAGCTCTGTTGTACTTGCCTTTAGCTCTGGAGGTACCAATGTGCTGCAATGCACATATATTTACAGTAGGTTTGTTCAATACATTCTATAGTTCTTTTCTGCTGGAATCTAACAACTTACTTGTACATTCCCCATGAAACAGTGAAATATACACTTCCGACTGGTAAAGTGTTTCTTCTTTAAACCAAACACACATCCTAACTGAAATGTTAACTGCAATGTGATTTAAGTGTTTTCAGGTCTATTGTACATGCCTTTAGCTCTGGAGGTACCAATGCACTGCAATGCGCCTTTTTAAAAATAGGTTTGTTCAATACCTTCTATAGTGCTTTACTTCTGGATTCTAACAACTTACTTGGACATTCCATATGAAACAATGAAAGAAACCTGGCCGGTTGATACAAGCATTTCTGCTTTAAACCAAACACACATCCTTACTGAAATGTCACATGTAACAAAATTTAAGTGTTTTTACCTCTGTTGTACTTGCCTTTTCCTCTGGAAGTACGGATGCTCTGCAATGCGTGTTTCTGTTCAATAGGTTTGTTCAATAACTTCTATCCTGTTTTGTGCTGGATTCTAGCAACTTACTTGGAAATTCCCAAGGAAACAATGAAATATACATGGCCAGATGGTAGAAGTGTTTCTGCTTTAAACCAAACACACTTCCTAACTTAAATGTCACATATAACATGATTTAAGTGTTTTCAGTTCTGTTTTACTTTTCTTTAACTATAGAACTACCAATGGGCTACAATGGACGTTATATTTACAATAGGTTTCTTCATTAATTTCTATAGTGGTTTTCTGCTGGAATCTATCAACTCACTTAGACATTCCCTGTGAAACAATGAAATATACTTGGCCGGCTGATACAAGTGTTTTTGCTTTAAACCAAACACACGTCCTAACTGAAATGTCACATGTAACCTGATTTAAGTGTTTTCAGCACTGTTGTAATTGCCTTTAGCTCTGGAGGTACCAATGCGCTGCAATGTGCCTTTCTTTACAGTAGGTTTGTTCAATATGTTCTATAGTGCTTTTCTGCTGGAATCTAGCAACTTACTTGGACATTCCCTATGAAACAATGAAATATACATGTCCAGCTGGTAAAGAGTTTCTTCTTTATACCAAACACATATCCTAACTGAAATCTCACCTGCAATGTGATTTAAGTGTTTTCAGCTCTGTTGTACTTGCCTTTAGCTCTGGAGGTACCAATACGCTGCAATGTGCGTTTCTTTACAATAGGTTTCTTCAATACTTTCTATAGTGCTTTACTGCTGGATTCTAGCAACTTACTTGGACATTCCCTATGAAACAATGAAATATACATGGCTGGATGGTACAAGTGTTTCTGGTTTAAACCGAACACACATCCTAACTGAAATGTCACATGTAACATGATTTAAGTGTTTTTAGCTCTGTTGTACTTGCCTTTAGTTGTGAAAGTACCAATGCACTGCAATGTGCATATCATTAAAGTAGATTTGTTCAATACATTATATAGTGCTTTTCAGCTGGAATCAAGCAACTTAAATGAACATTCCCGATGAAACAATCGAATATTCATTGCCGGCTGGTAAAAGTGTTTCTGCTTTAAACATAACACAAGTCCTAACTGAAATGTCACATGTAACGTGATTTAAGTGTTTTCAGCTCTGTTATACTTGCCTTTTGCTCTGGAAGTACCAATGGGCTGCAATGTGCGTATCTTTAGAGTAGGTTTTTTCAGTACATTTTATAGTGATTTTCTGGTTAAATCTAGCAACTTACTTGGACATTCCCTATGAAACAGTGAAATATACCTGGCCGGCTGGTACAAGTGTTTCTGCTTTAAATCAAACACACATCCTGACTGAAATGTCACATGTAATGTGATTTAAGTCTCTTCAGCTCTGTTGTATTTGCCTTTAGCTCTGGAAGTTCCAATGCACTGCAATGGGCATATCTTTACAATAGGTTTCTTCATTAAGTTCTAAGTGATTTTCTGCTGGAATCTAGCAACTTTCTTGTACTTTCCCCAGGAAAAAATGAAATATACATGGCCGGTTGGTACAAGTGGTTCTGCTTTTAACCAAACATATGTCCTAACTAAAATGTCACATGTAACATGATTTAAGTTTTTTCAGCTCTGTTGTACTAGCCTTTAGCTCTGGAAGTTTTATGAATTATACATAGCAGGTTAGTAAAAGTGGTTCTGCTTTAAACCAAACACACGTCCTACCTGAAATGTCACATGTAACATGATTTAAGTGTTTTCAGCTGTGTTGTACTTGCCTTTAGCTCTGTAAGTATCAATGCGCTGCAATGTGCAAATCATCATAGTAGGTTTTATCAATACTTTCTATAGTGCTTTTTGCTGGAATCTAGCAACATACTTGTACATTCCATATAAAACAATGAAATATACGTGGCCGGCTGGTACAAGTGGTTCTGCTCTAAACCAAACACAATTCCTAACTGAAATGTCACATGTAACGTGTTTTAGGTGTTTTTAGCTCTGTTGTACTTGCCTTTAGCTCTGAAGAAGGAATGCTCTCCAATGTGTGTATCTTTACAGTTTGTTTGTTGAATAAGTAATATAGTGCTTTTCTTCTGGAATGTAGCAACTTTCTTGGACATTCCCTATGAAACAATGAAATACAGATGGCCGGATGGTACAAGTGTTTCTGCTTTAAACCAAACACAGGTCCTAAATGAAATGTCACCTGCAATGTGATTTAAGTGTTTTCAGCTCCATTGTACTTGCCTTTAGCTATGGGGGTTCCAATGCGCTGCAATGGGCGTATCTTCACGGTAATTTTGTTCAATTCATTCTATAGTGCTTTTCTATTGGAATCTAGCAACTTACTTGGACATTCCATATGAAACAATGAAATATGCATGGCCGTTTGGTACAAGTGTTTCTGCTTTAAACCAAACACTCGTCCTAATTGTAATGTCACATGTAACCTGATTTAGGTGTTTTAAGCTCTGTTGTACTTTCCTTTATCCTGGAAGTAAGAATGTGGTGCAATGAGTGTATCTTAATAGTCGGTTTTTTCAATACCTTCTATAGTGCTTTTCTGCTGGAATCTAGCAACTTACTTGGACATCCCTTTTAAAACAATGAAATATACATGGCTGGATGATACAAGTGTTTCTGCTTTAAACCAAACACAGGTCCTAACAAAAATGTCACATGTAACGTGATTTAAGTGTTTTCAGCTCTATTGTACTTGCCTTTAGCTCAGTAGGTACCAATGCACTGCAATGTGCTTTTCTTTACAATAGGTTTGTTCAATATGTTCTATTGTGGTTTACTTCTATATTCTAGCAACTTACTTGGACATTCCCTATGAAACAATGAAATATACATGGCCGGATGATCCAAGTGTTTCTGCTTTAAACCAAAAACACATCCTAACTAAAATGTCACATGTAACATAATTTATGTGTTTTCAACTCTGTTGTACTTGCCTTTAGCTGTGTAAGTACCAATACACTGTATTGCACGTATCATTAAAGTAAATTTGTTCAATACGTTATATACTGCTTTCAGCTGGAATCTAGCAACTTACTTGAACATTCCCTATGAAACAATCGAATATTCATGGCCAGCTGGTACAAGTGTTTCTGCTTTAAACTAAACACAAGTCCTAACTGAAATGTCACATGTAACGTGATTTAAGTGTTTTCAGCTCTGTTGTACTTGCCTTTAGCTCTGAAGTAGGAATGCACTGCAGTGCTTGTATCTTTACTGTGTTTTGTTCAATACGTTCTATCCTGCTTTTCTGCTGGAATCTAGCCACTTACTTGGACATTCCCTATGCAACAATGAAATATACATTGCCAGATGGTACTAGTGTTTCTGCTTTAAACCAAGCACACGACCTAACTGAAATGTCACATGTAATGTGATGTAAGATATTTCAGATCTGTTGTACTTGCCTTTAGCTGTGGAAGTACCAATGTGCTGCAATGGGTGTATCTTTAGAGTAGGTTTGTTCAATACATTCTATAGTACATTTCTGCTGAAATCTATCAACTTACTTCGACATTCCATAGGATACAATGAAATATACATGCCTGGATGGTACAAGTGTTTAGGCTTTAAACCAAATACATGTCCTAACTGAAATATCACATGTAATGTGATTTAATTGTTTTCAGCTTTGTTGTACTCGCCTTCAGGTCTGGAAGTACCAATGTGCTGCAATGCGCATTTCTTTACAATAGGTTTGTGCAATACCTTCTATCGTGCTTTCTGCTGAAATCTAGCAACCTATTTGGACATTTCCTAGGAAACAATGAAATACAGATGGCCAGATGCTACATGTCTTTCTGTTTTAAACCAAACACATGTCCTAACTGAAATGTCACATGTAATGTGATTTAAGTTTTTTCAGATCTGTTGTACTTTCCTTTAGCTGTGGAAGTACCAATGCGCTGCAATGGGCATATCTTTACAGTAGGTTTGTTCAATACTTTCTATAGTACATTTCTGTTGGAATCTACCAATGTACTTGGACATTCCATATGAAAGAATGAAATATACAAAGCCCGATGGTACAAATGTGTCTGCTTTAAACCAATCACACGTCCTAACTGAATTGTCACATGCAATGTGATTTAAGTGTTTTCAGCTCTGTTGTACTTGCATTTACCTTGAAGTAACAATGCACTGCAAAGCATTATCTTTACAGTAAGTTTGTTCAATACATTCTATAGTGCTTTTCTGTTGGAATCTAGCAACTTGCTTGTACATTCCATATGAAACAATGAAATATATATGGCCGGATGGTACAAGTGTTTCTGCTTTAAACCAAACACATGTCCTAACTGATAAGTCACATGTAATGTTAATTCAGTGTTTCTGTCTCTTCTGTAGTTGCCTTTAGCTCTGGAAGTAGAAATGTGTTGCATTCGCATATACTTATAGTAGGTTTTTCAGTATGTTGTATGGTGCTTTTTTGCTGGAATCTAGCAACTTACTAGTACATTCAATATAAAACAATGTAAGATACATGGCCTTGTGGTACAAGTGTTTGTGCTTTAAACCAAACACTCGACCTAACTGAAATGTCATATGTAACATGTATTCACTGTTTCCTGCTGTATGGCAGTTGCCTTTAGCTCTGAAAGTATAAGGGGGTTGCATTTCAAGTATCTTTACAGTAGGTTTTTTCAGTAAGTTGTATGGTTCTTTTCTGCTGGAATCAAGACACTTACTTGGACATTCTATATAAAACAGGGTAAGATTCATGCCTGGGTTGTACAAGTCTTTATCCTTTAAACAAAACACAGGTCCGAACTGAAATGTCACATGTAATGTTAATTCAATGTTTTCATTTGTTCTGTAGTTGCCTTAGCTCTGAAAGTACGAATACGTTGCATTTAGCATATCTTTACAGTAGGGTTTTCAGTATGTTTTATGGTGTTTTTCTACTGGAATCTAGCAATTTACTTGGACATTCTATATAAAACAATGAAAGGTACTTTGCTGGGAGGTACACGTGTTTTTGCTTTAAACCATACACACGTTCTAAATCAAATGTCATATGTAATGTCATTTCAGTGTTTCCAGCTGTTTTGTAGTTGCCTTTAGCAATGGAAGTACGAATTTGATGCATTTTGCATATCTTTACAGTAGGTACTTCAGTTTGCTTAATGGTGCTTCTCTGCTGGAATCTAGCGACTTACTAGGTCATTCTACATAAAATAATGAAAGATACATGGCCAGGTAGTACAAGTATTTATGCTTTAAACCAAACACAGGTCCTAACTGAATAGTCATACGTAATATGAATTCAGTGTTTCCAGCTGTATGGTAGTTGCCTTTAGCTCTCGAAATACAAATGTGTTGCATTTCACGTGTCTTTAGAGTAGGTTTTTGTATTATGTTGTGTGGTGCTTTTGTGCTGGAATCTACCAATTTACTTGGACATTCTATGTAAAACAATGAAAGGTACATGGCCGGGTGGTACAAGTGTTTATGCTTTAAACCAAACACACGCCTGAACTGATATGTCGCATGTAACGTGAATTCAGTGTTTCCAGCTGTATTGTAGTTGCTTTTAGCAATGTAAGTTCGAATGTGTTATAGTTCATGTATCTTTATAGTAGTTTTTTTCAGCATTTTGTATGGTACTTATCTGATTGAATCTAGGGACTTACTTGGACATTCTATATAAAACAACGAAAGATATATGGCCGGGTGGTACAAGTGTTTATGCTAAAAACCCAAAACACGTCCTAATGAAATGTCACATAAAATTTTTATTCAGTGCTTCCTTCTGTTTTGTAATTGCCTTTAGCTCTGGAAGTATTAATGTTTTGAATTTCGCGTATATTTTCACTAGGTTGTTTCAGTAGGTTTTTTTGGTGCATTTCTGCTGGAATCTAGCAACTTTCTTGGATATTCTATTTAAAGCAATGAAAGATTCATGGCCGGGCGGGACAAGTTATTATCCTTTAAACCAAACACAGGTCCTAATGAAATGTCACATATAAGGTTTATTCAGTGTTTCCATCTCTTCTGTTGTTGCCTTTAGCTCTGTAAGTATTAATGTGTTGCATTTCCCATATTTTTACAGTAAGGTTTTTAGTTTGTTTTATGTAGCCGCCTGCGGCCACGAGTCGAATGGCTTCACCTGGAAAGTGGGCTGGGAACAAAAGGGGGACGGAGAGCGAGAAAAGATGAAGCCAAGACAAAGTTCTCTGATCAAGGCTCAATGGTTTAACGTTAAGCCTTCAATTTAAAGGAGAAGACTCCGCCTGAACCCTTCTTAGTTTCATCCAGGAGATTGGTGGGATAATCCATTCTTGGTCACAGGTCACAGCCACAGATGTCTCAAGGCAAGCCCAGGGGCAGTTCTCCTTTCAAGTTCCTGTAGCAGGATCTACATGCAGCCAAGGTGGGTGACTCTACCTAGGTGTCTATTGATATGCAGCAAAGGTGGTTAGTTCCACCTAGGTCCTATTATCTGGTCTCTTGTCGTAAACAAGGTCTTGGGCCTGCTCAAGGCTGGAGGAAGGGCACAATTCCCCCTTTTTAGTTTTATAAATATGAGCAGTGCCAGCAGCTGGATGGGGTACAATTTTTCATCCCATTTGGTGTACAGAGTGAACGGGCAACTGTGCCTGTCTTAGATTGGCATCTATATTGCTTCCTATATTACCTGTCTTTGAGGGGATACACAGCATTGGTGTACCCCTCTGCCTTAGGTTTATAGGAGCTCAAGACACTCTTACCCGTCGTTGACTAACCGGCCATCAATGGCCCACTCTTTCCCAAAATAGACCAAAGCCACATTCAGACCTATGACCTGTGGGCATGCAATCGATGCAGTTCTTCATAGCGATGGATGACTGCCATGATGAATAGCTGGGCTTGCCGAGAACGATCCTTTGTGAAGGCAACCTATCTGCTTGAGACACAAAGTTCAAGAGATTAAAAGCAACATGATTTATCCAAACAATGTAGAAAATAAGGTTGGGAGTGCAAACGTTCCAGTGTCTAATCCAACTGCTGGTTGACAGGGATTCAGACACAAAGTCTGGCCTTCACATATAGTGAGTGGCTTTAAGTATAGATGAAGACTACATGCCAAGTTAAATCAGCTGGCAGATAAAGATTTTGAGCCATCATCATCAGAATCACAATTATTAGGCTCAAGATCTGTGTCCACTTGACAGACCAATCTTTCAGGCAGCCATCGGGCTCCATCCTCTTTTTCTGAGAAAATGCAGACCAAGCCATGACCCCAAATTAAAACAGGGTCAGGACCATTCCATGTATTAGTTAGACAGTTTCTCCATTTGACCCTGGCAAATGAGCCGGAAATGACTGGATGCCAGTGGCGATCCCCTGCAGACTGATCCTTAGCATCAGTTTGCAGAAAATTCAAAACAAATAACACAAAAACAAGATGTGCTTTTGGTGACCTTGGAGGGTATAATTCCCCCCTTTTAGTTTTAAGGAGCCAATTTTTCAAAGTGCGTTGTACACGTTCAACAATTCCTTGTCCCATAGGGTTATAAGGAATTCCAGTTTTATGGATAATATTAAACTGTCAACAAAACATCTCAAATGTTTAACGAGTTCCATTGTCTATAATCTGATATGGAACACCAAGCATAGAAAAATAATATAGGCAATAACTAATTGTAATTTTTAGTTGCTCCTCTTGTTAAAGCAGTTGCAGCTAGAAAGCCTAAAAGAATGGCAAGGCATATGTATATATGTTAATTTTCTAAAATAAAAAATGAGTAATGTCCATTTGCCATAATTGATTACACATAAGTCCTCAGGGCTTAACACCATTATGAAAAATTTGAGGACACTGAAAACAAGTTTTTGAAGTTTAACTTGCACACTTTCTAGAAATGCCAAATTATTGTCTCAAGCTATTACTATTTTGACAATGTAAAGAATAAAATTGTATGGCCAATTGTCTCTGTAGGGTCTATAATTTGATTGGTATACAAATTTGCTCTGGCATTGCCCTGGGGTCCAGGCAATCTAATATGAGACCTTGAATGTTTTATAAAGTTAAACAACAGTACATGTTTCTTAAATTAAACTGTATTTGTATATAAATAATTGTAAATTTTGAGAATTAGCAATATCTAAAAAAGGAACAGTTTTAAGGAATTATAAACCATAGCCATATACTGGCTATGAGTATGTAAGTTGAAAGCTTGATTTTTTAGCATTTCAAACAGTGGCTACAGCACAAAATTCAATTATTTGTGCTGAAGCAGGGGGAAATTCAAGAAAATGAACATGTGATCTAATTACATATACTGTCTTCTCAATAGATGAGGCATCTGTAAATACAGTAAGCATTTTCTATGGGCTGCATGTAAATTTATAAGGAATACAAAAGCATGCATAGAGGAAAATTGTAACAATTGGATAATTATTATCAAATTTGCCTAAAAACTTTGCCATGTAATAAGCCAAATATCATTATTCTCCAATAACCAATTTAATTTCTATTTGGAATAAGGAATAAACATTTCATCCAAAATACTTTCAGGATTCTATCTTACAATCCTGTATTAACAATGTAATAGTTTCATAATAGGATGTTCAAACTTTATTTGTAGATGAAGAAGGATGAATCCACATTAATGGTTTCTCTTGCCAAAGGGCTGTTGTGAGCACATGAGTAGCAATAATGCAAACAGCCAACAAATGATCACAGTCCATATAATGTAGCTGTTGATAACTAACAGCTTACTCTACTTTCTGCAAAGCTGTTCCTCTTTCATCAGTTAATTGTCAAGGGGAATTAGGACTTGCATCACCCTTGAGAATATCAAACAGAGGTTTCAGTTCTCCTATGACAAGCTTAAGAAGAGGTTTTAACCAATTAATATCTCCTAATGACTTTTGAGAATCATTAAAAGTAAGCCATTTTTTTGTATTTATACCTGTAAGTCAGAAGAGGGCTCTAGATTCCACTACAAATGGTTGTGAGCCACCATATGGTTGCTGGGAATTGAACTATAATATTTTTAATTGTGAGCCTAGCCTTTAACGGCTGAGCCATCTCTCCAGCCCCAATTATTCCATTCTTATTGGAAATTTTCTGTGTCACAATCTGTTTAAGATATAATTGAATTCCCAAATATTGAAAAGATATTGTCTTTGAATTGTTTTTAGAGTAACAAGCACTCCACGATTTTAAAGCTCATTGTATTAGAGCAAAGGCTTGCAATAAAACTCTTTCAGAGAGATCAGCCAATAAAATATACAATGAATAATATACATTGAGAGATGTAAGCGATTAACTTTTTGTATTAAAGCAACAACAAATTTTTAAGGCCATTAATCATTCTTTGAGGCAAGCTTTCTAAAGATATCACTTCATGGGCTCTCAAGAATTACAAGTAAATTCTCTTAAGGCAAACCTCACCTTTACCAGGAGGTAAAGGAACTGTATTAAACAATCTTCTAAATCTATAATAATTTTATATGCATTTACTTGAATGGCAGTTGGAGTAGGCAAGTCAGGCTGTAGTGCCCCATTAGTTTTATAAATCTTATGTTTGAACTTTGTTTTGGATTAATAGAATAACCAATTTTTTGTAGATGAGTGAGAGTATCAGATAAAAGCCAATCTTGTCTTCTCTTACTCCAGAGCAATTCTCTTGTTAACAGGCACAGCTATAATGCCATGGAGGGAAGCAGGCACAATTTTAATTCCTCCAGCATAATCATTATAACTCCTGGCCCATAAGCTGTTGTGAATTTCTTTTGAGTCTGAGGCTGACGCCTCCCTACGGAACAAACAAGGCAATAAACAAATTCTAGAAAACACCCTTCTAGAGGCAGGTCAGGACAAAAGGAATGTCTGAAATACAAGCTTTTGTTGCACACACTCTGTACAAAGTCTTGATTCAACTGTAAATATTTTTAATCTTGGCCTATATCCTGAGGCCTGGCCCAAAGATTATCCTTCCTGTACCAAGGACAAGTTTCTGTCAAGTAACCTTGGTCATTTGACTGTTGTTCAAGCCTTTGTTCCTGGGACAGCCATTTTAAAAACTATCTAAATTTCCACATTTAAAATATCTTTTATCTTTACAGTTCTATGCAAGCTATGGCCAGACCCTGATCGTATGAGGGAGCAATTTCATCGCAAAGATGAATGTATCTATGTAAGTCTGTCTTTGCTTGTATGGTCTGAGAGCTGTGTAGGCAGTTCAACCTGATTAATATTGCCTTCATACTGGCCTTCTCCTAGAGGCATGTTAAGATCCCAATCTACAATGCCTGCCTGACCATTCATCATGGCACTATGATTTTTACTAGTATCACTCCATTTTGAGCTCCAAATCAAGTAATCTCTTCCTGACAAAATAGCCTTACTATTCAACTCTACTTGCTCTATTTTCTTAAACATAAACATGAGTGAGTCAAAGAATTCTAAACTCACAATTGAATTGCCAACTGTAGCCAATGGAATACTGGCAGTTTAAATATAATTTTAAGTTTCTTTTGCAACATTAGAGTATAACCATAATTTTGAGAAGCAAAGCCAATTTTTAACAATGTAAAAAAATCTATTTTCTCTAAAATCAACACCAAGTAGATTACTTTTATGTTACAAGTTTTTTTTGTCAATTCTTACATATAAATGCATGATAGTGCACCTTTTAATATCTCATTAAAGAGACATTGTTTTAAATCTTTTATACATCTGATTTCTGAATGACTCCAACCCTGAGTTAAGATTTTAAACTAACTTTCTGTCACCAAAGTTGTAAATTTTTAATCAAACCCAAAACTTATAAGCCAATAATCGATAACCAAGACATGTAGAACATATTTATACTTTTAAAACCAATTAGAAACAAAATGAAATGGCTACACATCTTATATATTTAGATCAAACAAAATTTGTTGCCTTTTTTGCTCTAATTTCAAGAGAAGGACACCTTGTCACAATGATTTTTCTAGGACAAAACAACTCTTAGCTTCCTTATAAAATCCAAAAAGCTACTGGTCTCTTTTTAAAGCAGCTTATGCCAACAATCAATACCTGGAAAGGCTTTTTCAGCTCAGCTAAACTCTTAGCTACAGGTGTAGGGTAGCTTATCAGCCTCTGCTGTGTATATTAAGACTGTCTTTAAAACAAAGTTAAACTAGCCCAAGGGGTGGATACATAGCAGCTTTAACTGTTTTTGTGTCTTGAACATGCAACATAGAACATACATTTAGACAATGAAACAAAAAACAAACAATTGACACACGTGGACATTGGCACACCATGGACAGACAACAGACAAAGACATCTAGGAGTCAAAGAGAAACTCAGGATGTCTTCTACGTCTTCTGACTTTCCTCCTGTTCCTAGGAGAGTTCTGAAACAGCCTTTCCATTCTTTTTTGCTGACACAGCTCAGAGAGAGGACAACTACTTTTCTGGAACCTGTTCTTTCTCTCTCATATACAAGATCTAACTCTTCATCTCGTTCTTCAGGAGATGTAGCAGGCAGCTATTTTCACAACTCAGTGCCCTGCTTTCTAGTTTTCCAATTCCTTCTAACCCTGCTCTTCTCGCCTGAAGGAGCTTTTAGACTGCGGCAAATGCCTGATTGAAATTCTCCTGTCCCAAATTGCTATCACCTCCTAGGCAAAATAGGCATCGGGTCAACACCTGATCATCCTAGATATACCGTACCCCTCTAAACACACTTCCTGCAAACACGGCCTCCAAAAATTAGTTACCACTAGCACTAGTATGTTTGCTCCTAACCAAGTGTAAGGGATACTCTCCTTTTTCCGTTTTCTGTGAGGCCTCACCAAGACAGCTGTTCATCAGTTGCTCCCTCATTTTCCCGGTTCCACAATCGGGCTCCAAACTATAGCCACCTGCGGCCACGAGTCAAATGGGTTCACCTGGAAAGAGGGCTGGGAACGAAAGGGGGATGTAGAGTGAGAAAAGATGAAGCCAAGACAAAGCTCTCTGATCAAGGCTCGATGATTTAATGTTAAGCTTTCAATTTAAAGGGGAGGACCCCGCCCAAACCCTTCATAGTTTCAGCAAGGAGATGGATAGGATAATCCATTCTTGGTCACTGGTCATGGCCGGAAGTGTCTCAAGGCAAGACCAGGGCAGTTCTTCTTTCAAGTTCCTGTAGCAGGATCTACATGCAGCCAAGGTGGGTGACTCCACCCAGGTGTCTATTGATATGCAGCCAAGGTGGTTAGTTCCATCTAGGTCCTATTATCTGGTCTCTTGTGATAAACAAGGTCATGGAACTGCTCAAGGCTGGAGGAAGGGCACGGTTTTTTTGTGCTTTCTGTTGAAATCTAGCAACTTAGTACATCATTCTATATAAAAGAATGAAAGATACATGGCCGGGTGGTACAAGGGTTTATGCTTTATACCAAACACAAATCCAAATTGAAATGACATATGTAACATGAATTCAGTGTTTCCATCTATATGGTAGTTGCCTTTAGCTCTGGAAGTACGAATGTGTTGCATTTCACATATCTTTACAGAAGGTTTTTTCAGTATATTGTGTGGTGCTTTTGTGCTGGACTCTACCAACTTACTAGGTCATTCTATATAAAGCAATGAAACATACATGGCCGGGTGGTACAAGTGTTTATGCTTTAAACCAAACACACGTCCTAACTGAAATGTCATACATAACCTGAATTAAGAGTTTCCTGCTGTATGGTTGTTGTCTTTAGCTCTGAAAGTACAAAGGGGTTGCATTTCGTGTATCTTTACAGTAGGTACTTTCAATAAGTTGTATGGTGCTTTTCTGTTGAAATTTAGACACTTACTTGGACATCTATATAAAACAGTGAAAGATGCTTGCCCGTGTGGTACAAGTGTTTATGCTTTAAACCAAACAAACGTCCTAACTGAAATGTCACATGTAATATTTATTCTGTGTTTCCATCTGTATTGTAGTTGCCTTTAGCTCTGGAAGTAAGAATGTGTTGCATTTCGCATATCTTTACAGTAGGTTTTTTCAGTATGATATATGGTGGTTTTCCCCTGGATTCTAGCAACTTACTTGGACATTCTATATAAAACAATGAAAGATACATACCCAGGTGGTTCAAGTGTTTTTGCTTTAAAACAGACACACGTCCTAACTGAAATGTCATATGTAACATGAATGAAGTGTTTCCGGCGATATGGTAGTTGTCTTTAGTTTGAAAGCACAAAGGTGTTGCATTTATTTACAGTAGGTATTTCCAATATGTTGTATGGTGCTTTTCTGCTGGAATCTAGACACTTACTTGGACCTTCTATATAAAACAGTGAAAGTTACGTGCCTGGGTGGTACAAGTGTTTATGCTTCGAACCAAACACATGTCCTAACTGAAATGTCACATGTAAAGTTAATACAGTGTTTCCATCTGTATTGTATTTGCCTTTAGCTTTGGAAGTAAGAATGTGTTGCATTTCGTGTATCTATACAGTAGGGTTTTTCAGTATGATGTATGGTGTTTTTCTCCTGTAATCTAGCAACTTACTTGGACATTATATATAAAACAATTAAAGATACATGGCTGGGTGGTACAAGTGTTTAAGCTAAAAACCAAAAACACATCATAATGAAAA
This sequence comes from Grammomys surdaster, assembly GCF_004785775.1. NCBI lineage: Eukaryota > Metazoa > Chordata > Mammalia > Rodentia > Muridae > Grammomys > Grammomys surdaster. The sequence continues at coordinate 19,746 of NW_021620885.1, forward strand.
GTCACATAAAATGTTTATTCAGTGCTTCCATCTGTATTGTAGTTTCCTTTAGCTCTGGAAGTAAAGAATGTGTTACATTTCGCGTATCTTTACAGTAGGTTTTTTCAGTATGATGTATTGTGTTTTTCTCCTATAATCTAGCAACTTACTTGGACATTCTATATAAAACAATGAAAGATACATGGCCAGGTGGGACAAGCTATTATGCTTTAAACCAAACACAGGTCCTAATGAAATGTCACATATAAGGTTTATTCAGTGTTTTCATCTGTTCTGTAGTTGCCTGTAGCTCTGGAAATATGATTGTGTTGCATTTCGCATATCTTTACAGTATTTTTTTTTGTACATTGTGTGGTGCTTTTCTGCTGGAATCTACAAATTTACTTGGACATTCTATATAAAACAATGTAAGATACGTGCCCAGGTGGTACAAGTGTTTATTCTTTAATCCAAACACACATCCTAACTTCAATGTCTCAGGTAACGTTAATTCAGTGTTTCCATCTGTTCTGTAATTACCATTAGCTCTGGAAGTACGAATTGTTGCATTTAGCATATCTTTACAGTAGGTTTTACAGTATGTTTTATGGTGCTTTTCTGCTGCAATCTAGCAACTTACGATGACATTGTATATAAAACAATGAAAGATACATGGCCGGGTGATACAAGTGTTTATGCTTTAAACCAAACACACGTCCTAAATGAAATGTCACATGTAATGTGAATTCAGTGTTTCCAGCTGTATTGTAGTTGCCTTTAACAATGGAAGTATGAATGTGTTCCATTTCCCGTATCTTTACAGTAGGTTTTGTCAATAAGTTGTATGGTTCTTTTCTCCTGGAATCTAGCAACTTACTTGGACATTCTATATAAAACAATTAAAGATACACGGCCCGGTGGTACAAGTGTTTAACCTTTAAACCAAACACACGTCAGAACTGAAATGTCACATGTAATGTGAATTCAGTGCTTCCAGATGTAGTGTAGTTGCCTTTAGCAATGGAAGTACAAATGTGTTTTAGTTCATATATCTTTATAGTAGTTTTTTTCAGCATTTTGTATGGTACTTATCTGATGGAATCTACCAACTTACTTGGACTTTCTATATAAAACATTGAAAGATACATGGCCGTGTGGTACAAGTGTTTATGCTTAATACCAAACACACATCCTAACTGAAATGTCTTATGTAACATGAATTCAGTGTTTCCAGCTGTATTGTAGTTGCCTTTAGCAATGGAAGTACTAATGTGTTGCATTTCTCATATCTTTACAGTAGGTTTTCTCAGTATGTTGTATGGTGCTTTTGTGCTGGGATCTAACAATGTACTTGGACATTCTATATAAAAGAATGAAAGATACATAGCCGGGTGATACAAGTGTTTATGCTAAAAATCAAAAACACATCCTAATGAAATGTCATATAAAATGTTGATTCAGTGCTTCCATCTGTTTTGTACTTGCCTTTATCTCTGGAAGTAAGAATACACTGCAATGCGTGTATCTTTACATTAGGTTTGTTCAATACGTTCTATAGTGCTTTTCTGCTGGAATCTAACAACTTACTTGGACATTCTATATAAAACAATGAAAGCTACATGGCCGGGTGATACAAGTGTTTATGCTTTATACCAAACACCCATCCTAATGAAATGTCACATGTAACATTTATTCAATGTTTCCATCTTTTCTGTAGTTACCTTTAGCTCTGGAAGTATGAATGTGTTGCATTTCTCGTATCTTTACACTAGGTTTTTTCAGTTGTTTGTATGGTGCATTTCTCCTGGAATCTAGCAACTTACTTGGACATTCTATATAAAACAATGAAAGATACATTGTCAGGTGGTACAAGTGTTTATGCTTTAAACCAAACACACATCCTCACTGAAATATCACATGTAACATGAATTAAGAGTTTTCAGTTGTGTTGTAGTTGCCTTTAGATCCAGAAGTGTTAATGTGTCCTATTTTGCAAATTGTTAAATACATTGTTTCAATATTTTGCATAGTACTTTTCTGTTGGAATGTAGCAATTTTCTTCGACATTCTATATAAATAATGAAATATACATGGCCATGGGTTGCGACTGTTTATGCTTTTAACCAAATCCACGTCCTAACAGAAATGTCACATGTAATATGAAATCAGTGTTTTCAGCTGTATTTTGGTTGCTTTTAGCTGTAGAAATATGAAAGTTTTGCATTTCAAGTACCTTTACATTAGGTTTTACAATGAGTTATATAGTGATTTTCTGCTGAGATGAAGCAACTTACTTGAACATACTATATATAAGAATAACATATACATGTTTGGCTGATACAAGTGTTTATGCTTGAAACCAAACACATATCCCAACATAATGTCACATGGAACGTGAATCCTGTGTTTTCAGCTGTATTGTAGCTGCCTTTAGCTCTGAATGTATGAATGTTTTGAATTTTGTATTTTGTTACAGTAAGTTTGTTGAATACTTTGTATAGTGCTTTTCTGCTGAAATCAAGCAACTTACTTGGACATTGTATAAAAACAATGAAATATACATGTCTGTGTGGTACAAATGTTTATGCTTTAAACCAAACACAGGTCCTAACTTAAATGTCACATGTAAAGTGAATTCAGTGTTTACACCTGTATTGTAGTTGCCTTTAGCATTGTACGTGTTAATATGTTGCATTTCCATTATCTTTATAGTAGGTTTTACCATAGGATGTAAAGTGCTTTTATTCTGAAACGTATCAACTTACTTGTACATTCTACATAAAACAGTGAAATATACATGGTCGGGTGTTACAAGTATTTATGCTTTAAACTAAACAAGTGTCCTAACTTAAATGTCACATGTAACATGAATTCTGTGTTTTCAGCTGTATTGTATTTGCCTTTAGCTGTGGATGTATGAATGTTTTTAGTTTTGCATATCGTTACAGTATGTTATTTCAATACTTTGTTTAGTGCTTTTCTGTGGAATCTAGCAACTTAATTTACATTCTATAAAAACAGTGAAATATACATGGCCATGTGGTACAAGTGTTTATGCTTTAAACCAAACACATGTACTAACTGAAATGTCACATGTAATGTGAATTCAGTGTTTTCAGCTGTATTGTATTTCAGCCTTTTGCTCAGGAAGTACAAATGTGTTGTATTTGGCAAATCTTCACAGTAGTTTTTTTTTTTTTTCAATACGTTGTATAGTGCTTTTCCGCTGGACTGTAGCAACTTACTTGGACATTTGATATAAAACAATGAGATATACATGGCTGAATTGTCAAAGTGTTTTGCTTTGAAACAAACACCCAGCCTAAGTGAAATGTGACAGAAAATGTCAATTAAATGTTTTCAGCTGTATTGAACATGCCTTTAGCTCTGGAAGTTGGAATGTGTTGCATTTTGCGTTACTTAAGAGTAGGATGTTTTAGTACGTTGTACAGTGCTTTTCTGTTGGACAAACTCGGATATTCTATAGAAAATAATGAAATATACATGCCGGGATGGTACAAGTGTTTATGCTTCAAACCAAACACATGTCCCAACAGAAATGTCACATGTAACATGAATTCTGTGTTTTCAACTCTATTGTAGCTGCCTTTACCCCAGGAAGTATGAATGTGTTGCATTTCGTATATCTCTCCTGTTGTTTTTTTCAATATGTTGTGTAGTGCTTTTCTGCTGGAATCTAGCAACTTACATGGACATTCTATATAAACAATGAAATATGCATGGCCATGTGGTGCAAGTGTTTAAACTTTAAACCACACACACGGACTAACAGAAATGTCACATGTAACGTGAATTGAATGTTTTCTGCTGTATTGTAGTTGCCTTTATCTCTGGAAGTAGGATTGTTCTGAATTTTGTATATTGTTCCAGTAGGTTTTTTCAATACTTTGTATAGTGCTTTTCTGTTGGAATCTAGCAACTTACTTGGACATTCTATATAAACAGTGAAATATACTTGGCCATGTGGTGCAAGTGTTTATGCTTTAAACGAAGCACAAGTCCTAACAGAAATGTCACATGTAATGTGAATTCAGTGATTTCAGATGTATTGTAGTTTCCTTTCGCTCTACAAGTACGAATGTGTTGCATTTCAATTATCTTTAGAGTAGGTTTTACAATACATTGTATAGTGCTTTCCTCTGAAATCAAGCAACTTACTTGGACATTATATATAAGATAATGATATATACATAGTCGGGTGTTACACATCTTTATGCTATAACCAAAAACATGTCCTAACTTAAATTTCACAAGTATCCTGAATTCTGTGTTTTAAGCTGTAATGTAGTTGCCTTTAGCTCTGGAAGTACGAATGTTTTGAATTTTGCATATCATTACAGTAGGTTTTTTCAATACTTTGTATAGTGCTTTTCTGTTCGAATCTATCAACTTACTTGGACCTTCTATAAAAACAATGAAATATACGTGAACGTGTGGTGCAAGTGTTTATGCTTTAAAGCAAACACACATAATAACAGAAATGTCACATGTAATGTGAATTCTGTGTTTTCAGCTGTATTGTAGTTGCCTTTAGCTCTGGAAGTAGGAATGTGGTGAATTCCACAGATACTTTCAGAAGGTTTTTGAAAATACATTGAATAGTGGTTTTCTGCTGGACTCTAGCAAATTACTTGGATAACTATATAATCAATGAAATATACATGGCTGGATGGTCCAAGTGTTTATGCTTTAAACCAAAAACTTCTCCTAACATTAAATCACATGTAATGTGAATTCAGTGTTTTCAGCTGTATTATAGTTGCCTTTAGCTCTGGAAGTACGAATGTGTTGAATTTGGTGTATCTTTACAGCAGGATTTTTTCAATACCATGTATAGTGCTTTTCTTCTGGAATCTAACAACTTACTTGAACATTTGATGTAAAACAATGAGATATACATGGCTGAATTGTACAAGCGTTTTTTCTTTAAACCAAACACCCAGCCTAAGTGAAATGTCACATAAAACGTGAATTCAGTGTATTCAGCTGTATTGTACATGCCTTTACCTCTGGAATTATGAATGTGTTGCATTTCAAGCATCTTTACAGTAGGTTTTATAATAGGTTGTATAGTGCTTTTCTGCTGGAATCTAGCAAATTACTTGGACATTGTATAAAAACAATGAAATATACATGGCTGGGCTGTAAAAGTGTTTTTGCTTCAGACCAAAAACACATCCTAACAGAAATTCCACATGTAATGTTAATTCTGTGTTTTCAGCTGTATTATAATTGTTTTTAACTCTGGAAGTACGAATGTGTAGCATTTTGTGTATCTTTACAGTAGGTTTTTTCAATACATTGTATAGTGGTTTTCGGCTGTCCTATCTTAAATGTCACATGCAACGTGAATTCTGTGTTTTCAGCTGTATTGTAGTTGCCTTTAGCTCTGGAAGTACAAAAGTTCTGTGTTGGGAGCCGCGGCGGGTGCTGGCAAAGTCCGCCATCGCTAGGTGGCGCTGTCAGCCATAATTCTTCCTAGTAAACAAATAAATTGCGCATGTGCCATGGTAAAAGCCCGCCAAAGTTAAAGCCCATCCCACGGCGTTTGGCGCGCTACGAGTAAGCAGCCAATCGGAGGTGAATACGCCGCTCTAGGGTATATAGGAGGCTTTCCCAGGCCTGGGGGGTGTCTTCTTCTTCCACCATTTTGGTTTTGGGAATAAACGTGTTTCTACGGAAGGATTCTGGTGTGTGTGTGTGTGTGTGTGTTCTTGCCGGCGAGACCACTACACACGCCCCGCACATTTGGTGCCGAAACCCGGGAGAATTTACCATCGCCGGCACTGTTTAAGAAGCCCCTCCATTCGCCCTCCACGCGTGGAGTGAATCCAGAACCGTAAGACGAGGTAATGTTTCTCTGAGAGACAAGTCTTGACTTGATTTAATTCACTTCCCTCCCCAGTTGGCAAGAACCTTAGAGGCTCTCGCTATGGTATTAGTAGCGTTATTTTTCTCCCTTCTGGTTCTCGTGGCGGCTCGGGGAGTAGTAGATGGATTACAAGTTAACATGTCAGAAACAGAGAAAGAATGGAAGCACTTAAAAATTCAGAGAGAAAAAGGAAGAAAAGGCATATCTAAGGAAAAAGGCCCTTCCAAAAACACACAGTCCAAGGAAGTGAGAGATGAGAGAAAAAACGCTCTTGGGAGAGACGGGAGAACAAGAAGCCTCAGAAAGAAACCTCTTTATCTGGTAAAGGAGCCGGGGTTTTTACGGCGTGATAGCTCTGAGTCGGAGGGGCTAACTTCCTCCGAGTCAGAGGACTCAGATGAAGAGATAGATGGGGAAGATAGATGCCAGCCAGATAAACGGCCACTGCCACGAGATCGAGTGCTGGAGCTAGTGACGGTTAATTGGAGGCTGTGTTTGCAAGAAGAGTGGTTTGGGGGAGACAGTCTAGGTGAATGAGATATTGACCCAGTGCCGATTTTGCCTAGGAGGTGATAGCGAAACATAGGTCAAGAGAATTCTAAACAGACATTGCCTACAGCCTAAAAGCCACTTCAGGTGGAAAGAGCAGGGTTAAAAGGAATTAGAAAGCAGGGTATTGAAGTGTTAAATTAGCTGCATCTCCAATGAACGAGATGAAAAGTTACATCTTAAATATGAGTGAGAGAAAAAGAGTTTTTGAAAATACAGGTGCCCTCTCTCTGAGCTGTATCAACAAAAAAGAATGAAAAGGCTATTTCAGAGTTCATCTAGAAGCAGAGAATTCGGGAGACATCCTGAAATTCTCTGTAGTTCTTAGAGGTCCTTCTTTGTTGTCTGTCCTTGGCGCGCCAATGTCCACGTGTTTGTGTTTGCCTTTTGTTTCGTTGTCTAAATGTTCTGTGTTTGTTATGTGTTCAAAAAGAAAGATCGTTAAAACTGCTTGATCCAACCTTGGGGAACTAAAAAGGTCTTTTCAGGAATTGAGGTTGACATAAGCTGCTTTTAAAAGAGACCAACAACATTTTGGGTTTTATAAGGAAGCTAAGAGTCGTTTTGTCTTAGAAAAATCTCTGACAAGGTGCTTTTCTCTTGAAATTACAGCTAGAAAGACAAGAAATTTTGTTTGATCTAAAAATAAAATATGTAGCCACTTCGTTGTTGTTTATGATTGGTTTTAAAAGTATAAAAATGTTCTACATGTCTTGGTCATAGACTATTGGCTTAAATTATTGGGTGTGATTAGAAATTTACAACTTTGGTAACGAAAAGTAACGTAAAACTAACTCAGTGTTAGAGTCGTCCAGAAACCAGGTGTATAAAGAATAAGATTTTAAACCAATATCTCTTCAATGAGATTAAAAGCTGCTTCATGTATTTATATGTAAAAATTGACAGCAAAACTTTGTAACATAGGGGTAGTCTACTTGGTGTTGATTTTAGAAAAAGTAGATTGTTTAAATTGGTTTTGCTTTTGCTTTTCAAAATTAATGGTTATACTCTAATGTTACAAAAGAAATTTAAAAATTTAGTTAAACTGCCAGTATTCCATTGGCTACAGTTGGCAGTTGTAATCTTGAGTTTAAAAATTTTTTGATTCGCCCATGTGATAGAAAGGGGGGGGACAGCAGGTAGAGTTAAATAAAAATATTTAAAACGGGTTGTAATACAATGCTGGCCTGCTACAGATTAAAAACATTTACATTTAAATTGAGACTATAACAGAGTAGATGAGGCAGGAGCTTGGATTTCAGACATTCCTTTTGTCCTGTCCCGCCTCAAAAAGGGTGTTCTCTAGAATTTGTTTATTGCCTTGCTTGTTCCTTAGGGAGGTGTCGGCCTCAGACTCAAAAGAAATTCAAAACAGCTTGTGGGCCAGGCAAAAATTTTTGAGTGTGATAGAAGACAAAACGGCTTTGGTTCCTTTGATGTGTATTAGGTCTTATTAATAACAAGAAACCTAATCTTAAATTAATAATTGAAGGAAAAAAGGGGTTTAAAAGATTGATAGATACTGGAGCTATTTAACAATTTTTGGAAGACAAGATTGCCTTCAGCTTGGCTTTATCTGATACTTCACTCAGCTAAAAAGAGTTGGTTATTCATTTAATCAAAAAACACTAGGGCCGGGCAGTAGTGACACACGCCTTTGGTCCCAACACTTGGGAGGCAGAGACAGACGGATTTCTGAGTTCAAGGCCAGCCTGGTCTACAGAGTGAGTTCCAAGACAGCCAGGGCTACACAGAGAAAGTTCAAATTTAAGATTTATAAAACTAATGGGACACTACAGCCTAACTTGCCTACTCCAGCTGCCATTCAAGTAAATGCATATAAAATTATTATAGATTTAAAAGATTGTTCTATACAGTTCCTTTACCTCCTGGTAAAGGTGAGAGGTTTACATTAAGTGAAATTGCTTGTGATTTTTGAGAGCCCATGAAGCCATTCATTAAAAAAGCTTGCCTCAAAGAATGATTAATGGCCTTAAAAAATTTGTTGTTGCTTTAATACAAAAGGTTAAAGCGTTTAAATCTCTCAGTATATATTATTCATTGTATATTTTATTGGCTGATCTCTCTAAAGGAGTTTTTCTACAAGCCTTTGCTCTAGTACAATGAGCTTTAAGATTTTAGAGTACTTGATGCTCCAGAAAAGTGATTCTCAAAAGTTGTTAACAGATATTAATTGGCTAAAACCTCATCTTCAGCTTACCATAGAAGAATGTAAACCTCTGTTGGATATTCTCAAGGGAGATATAAGTCCTAATTCCCATTGACAATTAACTGATGAGGGGTAGATAAACACCTTTTACCCTCAATATTTTAAATCTAGATAGTCAGGGCCATTCGACTGCTGACCGTCACTGTTTAGAGCCTGACAGGCCGAAAGAAATGGTCAAATAAAAAGACATCTTGACCGGACAATGAAAAGGTCCAGATTCTATTTTAATAAAAGCCAGGGGAGCGGTCTGTGTGTTTCCACAGGAAGAAGACAATCCATTTTGGCTACCAGAGCAACTGACGTGACGATCGTGACATCTGAAGATGATCCCCCAACTCCAGCTTTGGGTTCCTAGTATTTTTGTTTACTTTATCAAATTTCACCTTTAAGAATTGTACCAATAAAACCTGCTAGATGTCCCAGCGTTAAAATTCTGAAAGATTCACTCGAGCTATGGTTGCCAGAGTCACAATGGGTTCCCATCCCCGTGGAGACTCCTTCTACTTTGTCATAATTTAGACAAAAAAGAGATTTTGATATAACTGCAGCCATAGTGACGACGATATCAGTTAGTGCCATTACCGCCACTGCCACTGGGATTGCTATGTCAACTTCTGTTCAGGTGGGCACTACCCCCAATTGTCAGCCACGGTGGCAGAGGCTGTTAACCTTCAAACCTCCGCCAGCGCCCAACTAAAAGGCGGGCTAATGATCCTTAATCAACGCCTTGATTTAGTGAGAGAGAGATTGGATATCCTCTTTCAATTAGCCCAATTGAGATGTGAGAAAAAACTGGGTACACTTTACATCACCAGTGTACAGTATAAAAACTTTACTCGTGTAACTAATCTGTCCAGAAAATTGTTTCAGTATCTTACAGGAAATTGGTCAGAAAACTTCAGTGATACACTCAGAAAATTGAGAGCAGCTGTGGTGAACATCAACTCGACGCGCGTGGATCTGTCCCTGACTGAGGGACTGTCCTCCTGGAATTCTTCAGCTTTCTTTTTCTTTTCTTCTTCTTTCCTTTCTTTTTAAGTGGGTGGGAGTAGGCCTGTTTGGTATGCCCTAAGTTGTGGATTAGTATTCATCTTTGGTTGGTTTACAAACTCAGAGCTCAACAAAATCTTGACAAGGCTATTATTGGCCAGGCGCTTGTGACCAAAGTACTAGGGGCTTCCCCTGCAGTGTGGTTATCACTGCCTCAATTATAAACAGTCTCCCCCTCACGAGTGGTGGTGCTAAATGTTAGGCCATCAGCGTTGCACCCCAGAGGATTTGCCCATTACACTGGGTCAGTGAGGAGTCTTGGCCTGGCTGATCCTTGTCTGTGTAGCTGTGGTACCTGAATTTTGAGACAAACAGCCCTTGCACCCCTAGGAGATGACTCCATTGCACAGGGATGGGTGTTTGCATCTCTTTCTGTTCCCCTTAGCCCTTGCACCCAGAGGACTTGTTTCCATTGCACCTGGTAGGGTAAGGGAGACTGTCTTAAACTATTAGTTCTTGATCGCTTATTCCCCCAAGATGGAATTTGCTCGATCGGCCTTGAGTTTGAGTCATAACCGGTACCACACCAGACAGGCCAAGAACAGCCAGATAAACAGCTCCATCTTTTTGTCTCCAAGACAGCTGCTATTGGTCCCAATGATGGGAATTAGGCTGACGCCACATGCCAGATTTACACCATGAAGACAACTGAAGAATTGATGACAAGCCAACCCCATGACGGGATTAGCGAGTGGCAATGACCCGGGCGCGGGTATATCCCTCGTAGCCTAAGACAGGGTGGCTTGCCTTTCCTTGGTGTTAGCCCTATTGGTGCTGGGCGTAGAGAAACGTCAGCTAGCCTGGGGACATTGACTGGGACATTGACCAGTGCCTGTTTAACAAAACAAAAGGAGATAGCCAATAGACAGATTCCTGAGCCGCTGTACCCAAAGGCTTCTGGTAAAGACACCCTGTAAAGCCTCAAACATTTGAGCACCACCCTCTAAAGAGACTCGACCCGCTGTGAGACCCCCAAATATGGGAGTTACGTAACCTTCCCAGGGACCTCTACCACCCTCTGTTTTTAAAACAAAAAAGGGGCAGATGTTGGGAGCCGCGGCGGGTGCTGGCAAAGTCCGCCATCGCTAGGTGGCGCTGTCAGCCATAATTCTTCCTAGTAAACAAATAAATTGCACATGTGCCATGGTAAAAGCCCGCCAAAGTTAAAGCCCATCCCACGGCATTTGGTGCGCTACGAGTAAGCAGCCAATCGGAGGTGAATACGCCACTCTAGGGTATATAGGAGGCTTTCCCAGGCCTGGGGGGCGTCTTCTTCTTCCACCATTTTGGTTTTGGGAATAAACGTGTTTCTACGGAAGGATTCTGGTGTGTGTGTGTGTGTGTGTGTTCTTGCCGGCGAGACCACTACACGCGCCCTGCACAGTTCTGAATTTTCCATATCGTTACAATAGTTCTTTTCAATACTTTTTATGGTGCTTTTTTGTTGGAATATAGCAACACATTTGATATTGTATAAAAACAATGAAATATATATGGCCAAGTGGTGCAAGTGTTTATGCTTTAAACCAAAAACACGTCTTAACAGAAATGTCACATGTAATGTGAATTCAGTGTTTTCAGCTGTATTATAGTTACTTTAGTTCTGCAAGTACGAATGTATTGCCTTTGGTGTATCTTTACAGTAGTCTTTTTCAATACTTTTTATAGTGCTTTTCTGCTGGAATCTAGCAAATTACTTGGAAATTCGGTATAAAACAATGAAATATACATGGACAAACTGTACAAGTGGTTTTGCTGTAAACCAAACACCCGGCCTAAGTGAAATGTCAAATAAAATGTGAATTCAGTGTTTTCAACTGCATTGTAGTTGCTTTTAGCTCTGGAAGTATGAATGTTTTGAATTTTACGTATCGTTAGAGAAGTTTTTTTCAATAATTTGTATCATGCTTTTCTGTTGGAATCTAGGAACTTACTTGGATATTCTATAACAACAATGAAATATATATGGCCGTATGGTGCAAGTGTATATGCTTTAAACCAAACACACGTCCTAACTGAAAAGTACATGTAACGTGAATTCAGTGTTTTCAGCTGTATTGTAGTGTCCTTTAGCTCTGGAAGTAGGAATGTGTAGAATTTTGCATATCTTTATAGTAGGTTTTTTCTATGCATTGTGTAGTGCTTTTCAGCTGGAATCTAACAAATTACTTGGACATTCTGTATAAACAATGAAATATACATGGCAGGATGTAAAATTGTTTATGCTTTAAACCAAAAACACGTCATAACAGAAATGTCACATGTAATGTGAATTCAGTGTTTTCAGCTGTATTATAGTTGTCTTTAGCTATGGAAGTATGCACGTGTTGCATTTGGTGTATCTTTACAGTAGGTTTTTTCAATACTTTATAGAGTGATTTTCTGCTTGAATCTAGCAACTTACTTTGACATTCTACATAAAACAATGAAGGATCCATGGTCAGGTGTTACAAGTGTTTATGCTTTAAGTCAAACACACGTCCTAACTGAAATGTCATATGTAACATGAATTCAGTGTTTACCCCTGTATTGTATTTGCCTTTAGCTCTGGAGTATGAATGTGTTGCATTTTAATTATCTTTACAGTAGGTTTTACAATTCAGTGTATATTGTTTTTCTGCTGAAATCTAGTAAATTCCTTAGACATACTACATAAAACAATGAAATATATATGATCGGGTGATACAAGTGTTTATGCTTTAAACCAAACATATGTCCTAACTTAAAGGTCACATGTAATGTGAATTCTGTGTTTTCAGCTGTATTGTAGTTGCCTTTAGCTCTGGAAGTATGAATATTTTGAATTTTGCATATTGTTACATTAGGTTTTTACAATACTTTTTATAGTGCTTTTCTGTTGGAATCTAGCAACTTACTTGGATATTCTATAAAAACAATGAAATATATATGGCTGAGTGGTGCAAGTGTTTATGCTTTAAACCAACCACACGTCCTAACAGAAATGTCACATATAATGTAAATTCAGTGTTTTCAGTTGTATTGTAGTTGCCTTTAGCTCTGGAAGTAGGAATGTGTAGAATTTTGCGTATCTTTACAATAGGTTTTTTCAATACATTGTATAGTGATTTTTAGCTGGAATTTAGCAAATTACTTGGACATTCTATATAAACAATGAAGTATACATGGCCAGGAGGTACAAGTGGTTATGCTTTAAACCAAAAGCACGTCATAACAGAAATGTCACATGCAATGTGAATTCAGTGTTTTCAGCTGTACTATAGTTTCCTTTAGCTATGGAAGTACAAATATGTTGAATTTGGTGTACCTTTACAGTAGGTTTTTTCAATACTTTGTAGAGTGCTTTTCTGTTGGAATCTAGCAACTTACTTGGACATTCGATATAAAACAATGAAATATTCATGGCTGAACTATACAAGTGTTTTTGCTTTAAACCAAACACCCGGCTGAATGAAATGTCACATAAAACGTGAATTCGGTGTTTTCAGCGGTATTGTACATGCTTTTAGCTCTGGAAGTATGAATGTGTTGCCTTTCGCATTACTTTAGAGTAGGATTTTTCAATACATTGTACAGTGCTTTTCTGCTTGAATCTAGCAACTAAATTGTACATTCTATATAAAATAATGAAATATACCTGGCCGGGTGGTACAAGTGTTTATGCTTTAATCCAAATACATGTTCTAAAATGTCAAATGTAATGTTAATTCAGTGTTTTCAGTTGTATTGTAGTTGCCTTTAGCTCTGTAAGTATGAATGTGTTGCATTTCCATTATCTTTACAGTAGGTTTTACAATACTTTGTACGGTGCTTTTCTGCTGAAATCTAGCAACTTACTTGGACATTCTACATGAAAAAATGAAATATACATGGCCGTGTGTGCAAGTGTTTATGCTTTAAACCAAACACAGTTTCTAACAGAAATGTCACATGTAATGTGAATTCAGCGATCACAGCAGTATTATATTTGCCTTTAGCTCTGGAAGTACGAATGTGTTGCACTTCACGTATGTTTACAGTAGGTTTTTCAATACATTTTATAGTGCTTTTCTGCTGGAACTTAGCAACTTACTTGAACATTTTATATAAACAAAAAAATATACATAGCCATGTGGTACAAGTGTTTATGCTTTTAACCAAAATCACATCCTAATAGAAATGTCACATATAATGTGAATTCAGTGTTTTCAGCTGTATTATAGTTGCCTTTAGCTCTGCAAGTACGAATGTGTTGCATTTGGCGTATCTTTACAGTAGTGTTTTTCAATACTTTTTATAGTGCTTTTCTGCTGGAATCTAGCAACTTACTTGGACATTCCATATAAAACAATGAAATATACATGCCTGAACTATACAAGTGTTTTTGCTTTAAACCAAACACCTGTCCTAAGTGAAATGTCAAATAAAACATGAATTCAGTTTTTTCAGCTTCATTGTAGTTGCTTTTCACTCTGGAAGTACGAATGTTTTGAATTTTACGTATCGTTAGAGTACATGTTTTCAATAATTTGTATAGTGCTTTTCTATTGGAATCTAGGAACTTACTTGGATGTTCTATAACAACAATGAAATATACATGGCCGGGAGGTGCAAATGTTTATGCTTTAAACCAAAAACACGTCATAACAGAAATGTCACATGTAATGTGAATTCAGTGTTTTCAGCTGTAAGTGTTTCAACCTGAGTTGCCTTTAGCTATGGAAGTAAGAATGTGTTGCATTTGGTGTATCTTTACAGTAGGTTTTTTCAATACTTTGTACAGTGCTTTTCTGCTGGAATCTAGCAACTTACTTGGACATTCGACATAAAACAATGACATATACATGGCTGAATTGTACAAGTGTTTTTGCTTTAAATCAAACATCTGGCCAAAGTGAAATGTCACATAAAACGTGAATGCAGTGTTTTCAGCTGTATTATACATGCCTTTACCTCTGGAAGTACAAATGTGTTGCCTTTCACATTGCTTTAGAGTAGGATTTTTCAATACATTGTGCAGTGCTTTTCTGCTTGAACCTAGCAATTGACTTGTACATTCTATATAAAATAATAAAATGTACATGGCCGCATGGTACAAGTGTTTATGCTTTAATCCAAAGACATGTCCTAACTGAAATGTCAAATGTAATGTGAATTCAGTGTTTTCAGTTGTATTGTATTTGCATTTAGTTCTGGAAGTATGAATGTGTTGCATTTTGCGAATCTTTACAGTAGGATTTTCAATAAGTTCTATAGTGCTTTTCTTCTGGAATCTTGCAACTTACTTCGACATTCTATATAAAACAATTAAATATACATGGCCATGTGGTACAAGTGTTTATGCTTTAAACCAATCACATATCCTAACAGAAATGTCACATGTAACATGAATTCAGTGTTTTCAGTGTATTGTAGTTGTCTTTAGCTCTGGAAGCATGAATATGTTGCATTTCATTATCTTTCCAGTAGGTTTATTCAGTATCTTTTATATTGCTTTTCTACTGGAATTTAGCTTCTTACTTGGAGATTCTATATAAAGAATGAAGTATACATGGCCAGGTGGTACAAGTGTTTATGCTTTAAATCAAACTCATGTCCTAACTGAAATGTCACACGAGCGAATGAACCCAATATCTGGATTTACTGACAACTGTGAGTTGCCATGTGGGTGCTAGGAATGCATCTCTGGCCGTTTGCATGAGCAGCCAGTCTTAACCACTAAGCCATCCCTCTTGTCACACCTCTTTTTTTTTCTTCTTAAAGACAGTTTCTTTTGTTACCCAGGCATGCCTCAAACACTCTGTAGCTAAGGATGACTGATCTCCTGATCCTCCCAAATGCTGGCATTAGAGTTATATACCACATGTGCCAAGGAACACAGAGGAAGGCAGAGTTAACCCAAGGTAGACATTCTACCAGATTCCCAACTTCCTCCAAACCAGCCTGGAGAGATGGTTCATCTGAGTGTCTGTTCTGCCAGCATGAAGTCCTGAGTTCAGATCCCTGGCACTCACATCATGCCTTCCAGTGGCGTGTATCTGTAACTCCAATACTGGGAGACGGGAGGGCAGAGAAAGTGAATTCCTAAGGTTTTCCAAGCTAACCAGTCTAACCAAACTTGTGAACTCCAGGTTCTGTGCGAGACCCTGTCTCAAAATAAATGTCAGGTCCAGAGAGATAGCTCAGTGTTTGCTTTGCAAGCCTAATAACCCAAGCTCAACCTCAGACCCTGTGGTGGAAAGAGAAATGAAAGCCAACTCCAAAGAGTTGTGTTTAGACCCCTCGACGTGTTCTATGGCTCATGTGCATGCACAGGCACAAAAACTACCACCACCAATAATAATTAAATTGAAAAGAAAAAAGGAGGAAGGCAATAGAGGAAGCCCCTCAATGTACACACACACACACACACACACACTCAGAGAGAGAGAGAGAGAGAGAGAGAGAGAGAGAGAGAGAGAGAGAGAGAGTAGGTGCTTTAATCCCTGCATTTGGGAGACAGAGGACAGAGGCAGGAAGATCTCTAAGTTCGAAGCCAGCTTGATTTACAGAGCAAGATCCAGTATAACCAGGGCTACACACAGAAGCCCTGTTGAGGGTTAGGGACTTGGAGGATGGACCATAGCAACTCCATGTTGTTACTTAGGAGATGAGGTTTGATCACAGGCCTGTGTTTTTGGCACCTGGTCATTGTGGTGAGTCTCAGTCTGACTGAAGGAGTGAAGGCAATTGATGGGTACAGGGGATGTATGCCCTCTAAACAGTTGACCTAGCCCAGCCCCTTCTCTGTCTAACAAATGGGAGTCTGTGGATCAAGAAAAGGAGAAATTTGTCCAGAGTCACTTACAGAGCAATGAGAGCCCACTGGATTGTATGGGAACTTGTATTGCGCATTTTACAGATGCCTGTGGAGTTAGACTGTGTCTCTGTTAGTGTCCTTCGAAATCTGAAATTCAGAGGCTCCAATATAGGCTCAACTGGATATGCATCTCAGTGAGAGCAATGTGAAGTCTACATGATCCTCTACTTCCACCTGTTGGTCATATCTGGACTTGCAGGTGCAGTCATTTCCCTCACAAATCAAGCTAGAGAAGCGCAGAGTGTGAGAGTCCAATGGTAGTGGGCACCTGGGGACTATCCTCCTATCCCTCCCCAAAGCTGAGTATTCAAGACTCCTCTGCCTCCCAGGAATGGGACTTCATCATGACCTTCAACAAATCCCTGCATTGCTCATGATGGGTGGAAAACGATCTAGGCTGCCTGCTGACTCCTGTTCCGAACTCCTGCCTGGCCCTGGAGGACCACCATGTCATCTTAGTCACTGCTTGCCTGCTTTATTAGCCTTACATTGAAGCCCTCAGTAGTGCCCTGCAGTTCTTCCTTGCTGTGAGTACTATTCATCACCTAACCCCATATTTCAGGAAGTGCAGATTCCAGGTCATCCACTCTTCATCCCCATTTAAGAGATGCCAGTACAGATATGGTGGCACAGACCAGAAATTCCAGCAGTCAAGTGGCAGAGGCAGGAGGACCAGAATTACAAGTTTGAAATTAGCCTAGATTACATAGTGAGCTCCATACCCTATACCTGCCCAAAAAAGAAATAGAAAGATAAAACTGTGTATTTCAGCCTTCATTTGTTCCTGGTTCCTGTGACACCTCCCTCTCCTTCTACCCATATCCCATCCTCATGAAGGGCATGGGCAGTTTTCATGAATGGGGTGAGCCATCAGGCCAGTCCTCCTGGGATTAGAATTCTAATCTAATACATCCCTGGGACTTGGGAAAGTCATTTGCTCTTTCTAAGGTTCCTTGCATAAAAAAGACAGTGTCAACCTTGCAAAGGTTTGAGAATAAGAAAGGAGCTCCAGCCAGGCACTGATAGCACATGACATTTATCCCAGCACTCAGGAGACAGAGAGAAGCAGATCTTTGAGTTTGAGGCCAGCCTGATCTAAAAAGCAAGTTCCATGACACTGAGAAACCTTGTCTAGAAAAAAAATCAAACACAAAAGCAAAGAATAGAGAAGAAAGGGGTTCCAAATAGGGTTCATAGCAAAGCATGGTGGTATCCTTGTAACCCCAGTAGTTTGAAGGTCAAGGCAGGAGAATCCAGAGCCCAGAGTTAGTCTGGGCTACTTGAGACTATTAATGGGAAGGCCAGCCTTGTCTCGGGGATTTTACACAGGCAGGGTCATATAATCCTTTCACCTAACAATCCAGTGACAAGACCCCGGCCAAACTGGGAAGACTGGGGAACAAAGAAGTGAACTGCTTGTCAGTCACAGAGTTTTCAAGCACAGGCACTTAACTTAAATGTTAGTTTTGGAAAAAGGCGTTATGTCAGGTAGGTAGAGGGGACTGGGACCACTTCTCTTTCTCTTCCTGAAGTGAAGGTTTGATCATGCATGTGCGGGGGAGGGGGGGCGGGGGATGGGTAAGCGACTTGGGCCCGCTCCGCGGTGACAGGGTCCCCAGAGCAGGAGCGAGGGGACCCAGGGCGGACTGCATCGGCAGGTTCGGCCCCAGGCGGCGGCAAGTCTGTCCTGGAGCAGCTGCACAAACAGCCCGCAGACCACAATGGCGGAATCTGAGAGGCTTTTCCTGCAGTAGGGTTTTCCCACATAGACAAGAAAGTCCAAAGTTCCAGGAGTCATGTGGAATGCAAGATGAAAGTTTATTGTCCATGAAGATAGTTGTATCTGAATGTGGCTGCGCCCATCTGCAAATGTCAGGAGGAGCTCCCTTATATTGGGGAGTGGGAAAGAGGAGGGGCTAGGGAGGGAAAAACTTAGTTAGCTATGTCCCACAGCATTTAGATAATTCATTAATATGTAAATCTCGAGGCAGAAAACTGTTAGTCATGTCCTCTACCTGTGCCTTATGTGACTGGCCAGTCAGGTGAAATGGAGATGAGACCACATATTCAGTTCCTGAGTTCTGGGGGTGTGGCAAAACACGCCAGGATGCCCTTTTACAGCCCGACAATTATCCCCTCTCTCAGCTGTTTGGCTTCCTGTTTGCCTCTTATCTGAGCAAAGTATTCTTGGAAGAGGAAGACAGCTGTAAGTGTGTCTCCTCCTCCCCCAGATAGGTGTGTGTGTGGGGGGGGATCTTTTCAGCAACGTGGACAGGGTCTCCTCACCTCCTGGTTGCCCAGTGTCATCTTGGGGGCCAGTTTTTTAACGAAAGAAGAGATACCAGGGATGGATGGGGTCTACACAACCAGTCTGGATTAAGACCCAAATGTCTAAATATTCAGTCCAAGGCCCCAGAACCGTTTTTTTCTAAATTGGATGTAACCGTATAGAAGGGTTCAGAGCCTTAACAGCCTGACCACCTCTCTTCACATGCTGGGGAAGGGGAGGCGCAACACTTGACAACACCCCATACACCCACACCCCACACACACAATGCTCTACATAGTCCTGCCCTTATGTCCAGATCCTGGACATGGCTGTTCCCGGCCCCACCCACCCCTTTCCAGGCTGGGCTACCCAAGAATGGGTTCATGACGTGGGGTTCTTCACCTTCAAGACACAGCCTTCTGGACTCACCCCTTCTCTTCCGCAGTTGACTTCATCGGTGGCTTTGACTCCTAATGGGTACAAAGGACTGCAGAGGACGTCTCATTTACAGCTGGAGCCTCTGTACATGTGGGGTCCTGGAGGAGGACGGGTGTAACTGGATGGACAGAGTCATTAGTGTTGGTGGAAAAAAGGGCATGGAAATGATGTGGGCATCCGGGTCCCTCTGCCCACCTACTTGCAAACCTATAAATGCACTTTAAACCTGCCTTTGTTTCATGCAGGTTCTGGTAGCTTCTGTCCTGCACCTATACACTTACAGCTCTCTGGACCACTGGAGCCTGAAGCAGCTGTGTTCTGAGTCTCAGATCACAATGGGCAGGCCGGCCCCCTGTCGACGATAAGGCTGACTACAGTTTGTGCAACTTCCAGGATCTGCAGCCCCAGAAGCAAGTGCCGACTCTCAGACTTGAACTTGGATCTGACCCTAGCTCTAGCTGGACTTAGCATTGAGGCAGGACGGGACACAGGAGGGAGGGAATCGCTGGGTTTGTGGGGTTTTTTTATTAATCTCTGCCTTGGCATGTGGGGTCTTCCTCTTTCTTCAGCTCTACTCCTTACCTAGTATCTTGCCTCCAGTCCAAACAGCAAGACAGATGGATTCACCTCACCTCACCTCCTGTTCACCTGCCCTGGGGAAAGATTCTGTGAAGTAGAATCAGAAGTCCTGGGATCCAGCTGCAGCACCATCACTGACATCCTGTGTGATATCAGGCAGAGTCTTTGCTCCCTCCAGGCCTCATTTTTCCCATTTCAAATATTTAAAATAACTCCTTAGCCAATGATGCTTCTAGCACTCCCATTTGACTTTCAATTCCCTGGGCTATGCTGCAGATTTGAAAACTAAGGCCCAGTGATGTGAGGTGACTTGCCTGCCTCCTGAGTACCTGGGAGATAGCTTTATTTATCAAAGGCCAGCAAAGTGTGCAACCACACCTTACTGTACTTACTCAACTTATGCTGGAAGCCCCTTGAGGAGCTCTCTTGGATAATGTCCTGAATTGAGGGGTCCAAATCACATTCTGGTTTGCCCTCTGTGCACTTTTGGCAGGTCATGATGGCTTTCCAGACAGGGTCTTCTAAGATTGCTACACTTGCTTGGTAAATTGTAGCTTCTTTTTGGGTTTGTTGGTGTTTATCTCTCCTAAATGTAAAATTATAGTGGGCAGGGGCTGAATGAGGTTCATATCTGTGTATCCAAGGGTCTAGCACACAGTAAGCACTCTGGTTTGCATACTGTAGATTCATCATCCTATGTGGGGCAGGATTAGACAGTAAAGATGCTTGCTGCCAAGCTGGAAGAGGTTTGATTTTCAGCACATGCACACACACACACACACACACACACACACAAATGAAACATTTTTTGAAAGTGAGAGATAAATTTCCACTGTGTGAGAAATTATTTGTCATCCTGGCATATACTGGGTGCCCACATACTGATTGATTTTGGAAAACCTGCAATAACCTTGCCATTTCCTATGCTTGTGTTACAGGTGCCAACATGTGTCCAGATGCCACCAAGCTGAGCCACTGGTGCAGCCTGGTGGACTGGGAGCACCGGACATGCATGGGCCGCCTCTATGTGGTATATGACCAGGCTGTCAGCATCTTCTATGACCTACCTCAGGGCAGCGGCTTCTGCCTGGGCCAGCTCAACCTGGAACAGCTCAGTGAGTCGGTGCAGTGCACATATCATGTGGCAAGACTGGTTTTGGCATCCTCCTCAGCAAAGAGCTGGACAACATGTGGACCTACAGCCAGGTTGAGTACCCCATCTTCCTCAACTCCCTGACATTGGATGTGCCTGGAGGCTGCGGCCTGGTGATGCACAAGGTGCCACTGGGCTACTCCATCAAGGTGTTTGACTTAGAGTGCTCAGGGCTGGTGCAGCACGCATCATCACTCATGGCCCCTAGAACCCGCACAGCATGCTCATCGGCTTAGCCAAGGACTGGGGACCCTGCTATTCACCATAGTTCATCACCTCCTGCCACTGTTGGCTGGAGATCCTCCTCAACAACCACAGATAGCAATGCAGCTGCCACCATGCTGCAGCATTCCCTAACTTCTGGGGACCAGCGCCCAGAGACGCCACCCCAGGGACAACCTTGCCCTACCACCAAATATCATCTACCTAGATTTAATATAAAGTTTTATATGTTATGTGAAATATATATTATACTTGTAATTATGGAGTCATTTTCATAATGTAATTATTTATATAGGGTGTAATGTATGTGTATGGAGAAACAAGAAAGATGCACTTTGGCTTGTAATCTTTCAATACAGATATATTTTTTCTTTCTTTCCATCTTGCCTTTTTAAAAGAAAATTATACAGCAGAACTAGATGGAAAGCATGGGTTTGGTGTATTGTTTTTTAAAAGGTACTAATGCCTAGACAAAAAACAAAAACAAAAACAAAAAAAACAATGACAACAACAACAACAAAAACCCAAAGAACACATCAAAAAAGCCCAAAGTAATACCAGTCACTCTTGATAATAAAGTGTTTGCATAATAGGTTTTGTTTGTTTGTTTGTTTGATTTTGATTTTTTGCTCTCTTTCTTACAAAGAAATTTCAGGACTTCAGTGGGATTTGGGGCCATTAGGAATGTGGTTTCAATACTAACTGAAATGAGTATTCCCCCTCTCCTCCCAGCCTTAATCAACCCTAGAGACTTTTTGCAATAGGACTGGTGGTACAGCTCTTTGGTAAATTATATACATAGCATGTTCAAGACCTCAGGGAAAGTATGTACATGGTGATGCTTATTTGTGATCTCAATTCAAAGGAAAGACAGGAGAAACACAAATTTGAGGACAGATAGACTGGACTAGTCTACTCCAAAACCAAAATAAAAAATTTAAAATTAAAAAAAGGGGCATTGTGGAAGGGCAGATATTTTTCGAGCCTCATGAACGAGACCCCAGGTTTAATCTACCACAAGAAGGCAGGAAATATAAAAGAAGGAAGAAAAGGAAAAATAATAGTCAGTCAGCACACTTTTAAGGTGTGTGGGAGAAGGTTTAGCTACGAAATCAATCAGTAAGGCTTCTGGATCCTAGGAAGGCAACTGGACTAGAAATTGATGTGGGACTCAGGCTTTCCCAACAGACTTGGAAAGGGGCACAAGCTGTGGTTTGTATGGAAGCATAGTGGGCATCCTGTGGAGTTCTGTGCAAACATGTACATCTCAAAAAAACTCATCTGCAGTGCAGTGAGCTTGAAGATAATCTCTTTCTGCTGCTTCCTTCCCTGTGCCACATCCTCTAGGCTTCTAGGGAAAGAGTTTAACTGTCTTCCTCTAGAATGCCCCTATTACTGAGTCATCTAGGCCAAGTGGGGGTGGTGGAAGAGAAAAAAGAAAAAAGAAAAGAAAATCTCTCCTACCCTGTAAAGGGCTGGCAGGATTCACTGGGTAAACATGCTGGGTTCAAGAGCAAGAGGACTAACAGTGTTGAAGGTCACAGGGAATATGTGTTGAATTAAGGAAATGTCCTCAATATGGCTGAAAGTAAAGTCACCCAAACTGCGGAGGCTTCTTCTTACAAGTTACAACATATGGAAAATAACATACCTGCCTATCCCATGTCTTAACTTCCTTTTTTTAACTCCTTTATTCACTGAGAAACAAGTTGACAAGAAAAAAATATTACAATTGATTATAATAACAACAGGACTACTTTCTCTCATAGTAACAAGAGTTGAAGGTGGCTGGTTTCTCCTATAGGCTCTTCTTGCTTTCTAAATGTTGCATGTTAGTCATAACTTACAAGAAAAGAAAGAAGATGGGGTGGGGGAGGACCAAGGAATGAAGTGCTACTGACATGCAAGGATTAACACCAGCACTTAGGAGGTAGACCACAGGAGCAATGTTCAAGGTCATATCCAGCTACATAGTAAATTTGAGGCCAGTCTGAGCTACATGTGACCTAGCCTATATATGAATATATATAGTCCTATCCTTAAAGAGGGTTAGGGAGGCTAGAGGTGGCTTAGCTGTTAACAGTTCTTCCATCTCAGGCAGGGAACTAATGTTGGATTCCCAGCACCCACCTGGGTGTTCATGCTACGATCTGTAAAACCAGTTCCAAGGGATCAGACATCCTCTTCTGACTACCTTGGGTTATTGTGTGCTCACGGTACACACACAGGTACCCTGAGACTCACAAGAATACCTATAAAAATATGGTTCAGTGTTCAAAAATGCTTGCTAGCTGGGTCCTGGTGGTGCACATTTTTTATGTCAGCACTTGGGAGGCAGAGGCAGGTGGATCTTTGTGAGTTCAAGGGCAGACTGGTCTACAGAGTGAGGTCCAAGACAGCCAGAGATAAATGAAGAAACCCTGTCTTTAAAACATTTTTGTTCTTTTTTTTTTAAGTTTGCTATGAGGACCAGAGTTCAGATCCCCAGGACCAACAGAAAAAAAAACCCAAAAGCTGGGTGAGTGTGGCAACCCACCTATAAAGCTGGGACTCAGAAGACAGAGAGAGGGGATCCCTGGAGACTAGCTATATTGGAAACTTATGGTTCAATACACACCCTGCCTAGATAAGTAAGGTAAAGATCAATTGAGGAAGACCCCTGATGTAAGCCCCAGACCTCCACACACATGTACATTCAACTTGCCTGTACATATGTGCAGGCAAGCACATACACACATATACACACAGACACACACGAGTGTTTACACCTACATGTGAATATACATGCACACATATACAGTAAAAAAGGGAAATCTATTGGTTCATTTGCTATCTGGACATATAACAAAGACTTCAGAGGCAATAATAGCCAAGAAGTCAATTCTTACACAAGGTTTGTCCTATGTCATCATGTTTTATACTCACAAAGCCCTTCCACTCCACATCCATTTAACAGATACAAAATCTGACTTGATGCCATAAGCCCAGAGGCCTCCTGTTCACCACCTGAGCCCTGATACCTACTGGTCCAAGAGGACACAGCACAACAGACCTGTGGTATTGGGGAGGAGGGGCTCAAGGGGGGGACTACTAATTCTAGGAAGTGCCCACTGTCACTCTCCCCTGAAGGCTAAGGGGACTCTCAGATCCCTGGGGGATCCTGCTGGCCAGAGCAGCTGTACCTCCCTCCATTTTTCCTGGGCAATTTCTATCCCACAGGCATCAGTGACTCACAGAAGGACAGGGAGAAAGGACCTGTTATTGCGTAGATGTGGTAGCTGATACCACAGAGGAAAAGGTCACACAGCCACGGTGTGAACCTTTACCAAGACTGAAGTCAAAAGTAAAAGAAGAGCATTTTGGTAAAGCCAGGGGCTGTCAGAGCACCCTAAAACACAGCAGATGGCAGAGAGATGCCAGGAGGACTCCAGAGCTGTAAGGACAGGCCAACCCTCCAGCCCCACATAAGAACATCGTCTGCTGAAGAGCACAACAGGCCAGGTCCATTCTAGGAGCTGCCATTTACTAAAGAGGGAGGCAGAGCACTAGGAGGACCTTTTGTGTAGGTCACTCCTCAGGAGACCAAGGACACCTGAGAGAGACTGCCTTGGTCAAGAACACTGTATATCCTAGGACAGGACACGGTGCATGCGGTAAGACCTTGTCCCTTTCACAGAAAAGCTGGAAGTTGAAGTGACATGTCTAACTTGGTGGTATATTTCACCTTTAATCTAGCAAGCAGGAGGCAGAGGCAGGCAAATCTGAGTTCATTAGGTCAGCCTGGTCTAGAGTGAGTTCTAGGGCAGCCAGGGCTACATAGAGAAATTCTGTCCCCAAAAACAAAAATAAAAAGGAACTTGTCTTTCCACTCCAGGATTCTGTGACCTACATGGAGTCCACACCTTCTAGGGGACAGAGTTTCTAGGCACACACATCATGCTGTTCCAAGGAGCATTTTTGAAGATGTGATAAGGTGGGATTATGAAGAGAAGCCTAGGCCCTTTTGCTTATTCATGGCAATAAGGGAGAAACTAACATGAGGCCTGCAGCAAAGGGGAGGGCTGGCCTGAGGGTGAGGGATCTCCATGGACTCTGACACTGCCATGAGCTGCATGGGCCTGAGAAAGAGGTTAGACTCACCTGTTAGGGACCCCAACTTACTGGAAAGTGGTAGGAAGGCAATTTATTTATTTGTTATCTTTGTTTTTTTGTGAGATAGAATCTCAAATAGTCAAGTCTCAAATAGTAGAAGTGGAAAGATCAGAAGTTCGTGGCCTCAAATGTCCCATATAGCCAAGGATGGCCACGAACTTCTGATCTTTCCACTTCTACCTCCCAAGTGCTGGGATTGCATGTAAAGCTCACCCCATTTATACAGTGCCTGGGATAGAGCCCAGGTTAAGTTAGGCAGGTGCTCTACCAACTGAGTCACAAGCACAGCCCTTCAAGTCATCTTAATTCAGATTCTCTCAGCTGGAGAATCCAACCACAAGAGCAGCCTGGTACCCAACATCTCACTGTCAGGCACTCAAAGGGGTCTATACAATGACACAGAAGTCCCCAGAAGAAATGGTCTTTCATTCAGATGGCATGTTGTACAGTCAATAGGACTCTGAGGTCAGTCTTTCCTGTCTTCATGTGGGTTCTGGGGATAGAACTCAGTTGTCAGGCATGTGCTAATGATCTTACCACGGAGCTATCTCTCTCATCCCTTAACTTCCCATTTTAAAAACTTCCTCTAAATGTACACTGTACACTCCTGGGGATGTAGATTAAACATACACACATACACACACATACATACATACATACATACATACATACATACATACATACATTGTAGGTTTCAAGACAGGGATCCTCTCTGTAGCTCTGGCTGTTCTGGACTCACTCTGTAGATCAGGCTGACCTTGAACTCACACAGATCTGCTTGTCTCTGCCTCCTGAGTGCTGGAGTTAGTGTCATCTCAAGAGGAGACAAAGCCTTATTTTAAAGCCAGTATTCTGTAAAAGATATAAGGGAGAATGAGAGAAAGAGAGCAATCCTGGCAGTCACAGTACTTTAGCTGGCTACCCCACCATTCCAGTAATATTCATTGAAGTTCTGAAGTTCCTTCCTGGAGGCTCAGAAAGGAAGCTATGCACCCCCTGTTTTTTCCTAGCTGGGGCTATCTTCCTGGAAGGGCCATAGTTCAGGATTGGGTCTGCAGATGCTCAAAGAAGAATGTGCTACCATGTTATATGCCTAGTTCTGATAACCAGGCCCAAGCAAGGCACAGTTCAGCTGAAAGAACAGATTTTGTCCAGGTCAAGAGCCTCATCAGACACCATACACAGATCCCACACCAGTCAGAGTTCCTCTGCCTGCCTGGAAGCCTGTATGAGTCTCAGGCTTAAGCCTGTGTGTGTGTGTGTGTGTGTGTGTGTGTGTGTGTGTGTGTGTATACTCCTCTGCCTGCCTGGAAGCTAAGGTGAGTTTCAGGCCAGGCCTGTGTGTTTGTGTGTGTGTGTGTGTGTCTCTCTCTGTGTGTGTGTGCATGTGTGTGTCTGTGTGTGTGTGTTTTGTGGTGTGTTTAATACTTTCATTTGTTTGGGGCTAATGATCAAATGAAGGGCCTCATTCCAGGCAAGCACTATACCCCTGAGCTACTCCTCCAGCACCAAAACTACATATTTTTTAAAATAGGGGCCAAATTTAAGTAAAATAAGTCAAAATATCCCAAGAAAAATGATGTCATTTCTGGAGTTGGATTCTGGGAGCTCCCAACATTTCTCTGCTCGGGGAATTTCCCCTGCCTGCACTCCCAACCTACCACACACCTATGTGGCCAGAAGACCTGAGCAAGACTCTCCCCAGGAACCTTGGGAAGATGGAAGCTAACACCCACAGTCACCTCTGTGGCTATAGGATTCTCTCCTGGGTTTCATACACAGATGAGAGACTTAGCTTCTCCAAAGAAACTAAGAATCTAAAGAAGGATGGCTGTGAACATGGTAAAGTAACTCAATAGTCACCTTGGCACCCTCTGCTCATGACCTTGCTTCAAATGGGAAGAGTTTCCCAAGCTGACAAATTGTCCAGTTAGGCAAGCATTCAACAAATTGAGCTATATACCTCATATCCATTCCATCTTGATCTCTTCCCACCCTCAGACAGTCATCATCAATACTTATGATGATGCAACAGACACCATCAGAAGTTTCAATCTATTTGCACTCTGTAAGGAGACTGTGCACATGATCACATTCTGAGCTCTGTGTGAACTCACCATTTTTTACCCTTGCTCCCCCTGGCCACATGGTCCTATTTTCCCTAAGACTGTCTGCCTAAGAGAGGGGGTCACTTCCTTTTTTAAATTACTTCTTAAATTTGAGGAGGGAGGGGAGAGAGTGAGAAAGGGAGAAAGGGAGAGAGAAAAATCCACATTTGCATGGAGGTGTGGTCAGAGGACAACTGTTTTTCTTTTTCCCTCCTTTGCTTTTGTTTCTTGAGGTAGAGTCTCACTGTGTAGCCCTGGCTGACTATCACCCCTCCCACAATAAGGTAACACATGATGATTATACAGGATGTGTTGGTAGGAAGTCAAGAGCCTGGCATGGCACTAAAAAAGTGGTTCTGAAGACTGGGAGATGGAGGAAAAGCCTGTCATTCTGGCAGTCTGAGGCAAAGTCCATGTGAAGGAAGCCCTGCTGAACTTTTCCCTCATCTTCTTGCAGATTGTTGGGATGATGCTAAGTTGGGGATGGAGTGTGAGTTCCCAAGGGGTTGGATAAGTTACCCTATACCTGTAGTTAGGAGTCAAGCTGAGCTGGAGAAGCCTTTCCAGGAGTTGATTGTCTGAATAAGCTGCTCTAAAAAGGGATCAGCAGCTTTTTGGCTTCTATGATAAGGAAGCTGATAGTTGATTTTCCTAGAAATATTTCTGTGACTGTGTTTATTGGGTTCAACAAGTGACAAGGTACTTTTCTCTTGAAATTACAGATAGAAAAAGCAAGAAAATAGTGTTTAGTCTAAATATATAAGATGTGCATCTACTTCATTTTTGATTCTGACTGGTTTTAAAAGTATAAATACGTTCTGCATATCTGTATATGTTCTGTATAGATTATCAGTCTATAAGTTATTGGGTGTGATTAAAAATTTGCAACTTTGGTAACAGAAGTTGGCTTAACTGGTAACTCATGATTGGAGTCATTAACAAACCAGATGTATAAAGATAGGATTTAAAACACTTTCTCTTTAATGACATATTTAAAGCTCCACTATCATGCAGTCATATATAAGAATTGGTAGCCAAACTTTGTAACATGAAAGTAAAGCACTTGGTGTTGATGTTAGAGAAAATGGGTCATTTACATTGTTAAAAATTGGTTTTGTTTCCTAAAATTATGGTTATACTCTCATATTGCAAAAGAAACTTTAAAATACAGTTAAACTGCCAGTATCCCATTGGCTGCAGTTGGCAGTTCAATTGTGAGCTTAGGATGTCTTGACTCACCCATGTTTATAAGGAAATGCATAGAGCAGGTAGAGTTGAATAAAAGTGTTTAAAACAGCTTTGGCACAGTACAGGCCTTCAGGAAGGATAATCTTTGAGCCAGGCCTCAGGAAATAGGCCCAGATTAAGAACATTTACATTTGAGTTAAGACAATGCAGAGTTGGCTCAGCAGAAGCTTGTGTGGCATTCCTTTTGTTATGGTTATCCTGACCAGCCCCTAAAAAGGTGTTTTTCAGAATTTGTTTATTGCCTTGCTTGTTCCTGGGGGCGGGGGGCAGCCTAAGACTCAGACATTCACAACAGACAGCTTATGGGCAAGGAGTTAGAGATAATGATTATGATGGAGAAATTAAAATTATGTCTGCTTCCCTCCAGAGAATTATAGCTCTGCCTGCTAACAAAAGAATTGCTCAAAGGGTAAGAGAGGGCAAGATTGGCCTTCAACTTGGACTTTGTCTGATACTCTCATTCAGCTACAGGGATTGGTTATTCAATTAGTACAAAACAAAGTTCAAACTTAAGATTTATAAAACTTGTGGGACATTACAGCTTGACTAGCCTACTCCAGCTGCCATTCCAGTAAATGCATACAGAATCATTATAGGTTTAGAAAATTGTTTTTACGCCTTTCCTTTACATCCTGGTGAAGGTAGGAGGTTTGCATTCAGTGAATTTGCTTGTAATTTTTGAGAGTCCATGAAGCAATATCATTAGAAAGTTTTGCCTCCCCTTCCACCCCTACCTGGTCCTTTGGGCTGGGGCAGACACAGAGTTGGTCTGCTCCTGTCCTGTGGAGATACTGAATCCTGAGTCATCCTAGAGGAGCCACTGCACTCAGAGCAGCTGGTAAGAACTCCATCTCACTCCCTAAGCCCCAGAGATACATCTGGGAGCCAGGGCCATTCAGGCCACAGCAGCTACCCAAACCCCGCCCCTCCAGAATTCCACTTCCCTTCTGCCCCTGCCTGGTCCTTTGGGCTGGGGCAGACACAGAGTCGGTCTGCTCCTGTCCTGTGGAGATACTGAATCCTGAGTCATCCTAGAGGAGCCACTGCACTCAGAGCAGCTGGTAAGAACTCCATCTCACTCCCTAAGCTCCAGAGATACATCTGGGAGCCAGGGACATTCAGGCCACAGCAGCTACCCAAACCCCGCCCCTCCGGAATTCCACTTCTCTTCCACCCCTTCCTGGTTCTATGGGCTGGGGCAGAAACAGTCTGCTCCTGTCCTGTGGAGATACTGAATCCTGAGTCATCGAGGAGCCACTGCACTCAGAGCAGCTGAGGAGCCACTGCACTCAGAGCAGCCAATGAGCCACTGCACTCAGAGCAGCCGAGGAGCCACTGCACTCAGAGCAGAAGGATTTCCAGATCCAAGAGGTGGCCTGAGTCCCAGGAGTTCTTCCACCCAGGAGATTAGGAGCATAAGACCACAGAGATAACTCGACTCTGAAGAGCTCTGCAACAAGCAAGATAACTGGAAATACAGACTCCAGTCTTACACAGTGAGGGCAGGTAACACTAGAGTTAACCAGATGGTGAAAGGCAAGCCCAAGAACATAAGCAACAGAAACTAAAGTTTCTTGGCATCTTCAGTACCCAATTCTCCCACCATAGCAAGCCCTGGACACCCCATCACACCTGAAAAGCAGGATTCAGAATTAAAATCACTTCTCATGATGATGATAGAGGATTATAAGAAGGAATTAAGTAACTCCCTTAAAGAAATACATGAGAGTACAAGTAAACAGGTAGAAGCCCTTAAAGAGGAATCACAGAAATCCCTTAAAGAAATGCAAGAAAACACAAAGAAGGAATTAAACAAAAACATTCAGGATCTGAAACTGGAAATAGAAACAATAAAGAAAGCACAAAGAGAGACAACCATGGATATAGAAAACCTAAGAAAGAGATCAGGAGTCATAGATGCAAACATCACCAACCGAATACAAGAGATAGAAGAGAGAATCTCAAATGCAGAAGATACGGTGGAAAATATTGACACAGTTGTCAAAGAAAATGCAAAATGCAAAAAACTCCTAACTCAAAACATCCAGGAAATCCAGGACACAATGAGAAGACCAAACCTAAGGATAATAGGTATAGATGAGAATGAAGATTCCCAATTTAAAGGGCCAGTAATTATCTTCAACAAAATTATTGAGGAAAACTTCCCTAACCTAAAGAACAAGATGCCCATAAACATACAAGAAGCCTACAGAACACCAAATAGACTAGACCAGAAAAGAAATACCTCCCGTCACATAATAATCAAAACATCAGATGCACAAAAAAAGAAAAAATACTAAAAGCAGTAAGGGAAAAAGGTCAAGTAACATACAAAGGCAGACCTACAAGAATTACACCAGACTTCTCACCAGAGACTGTAAAAGCCTGAACTGACATCATACAGACCCTAAGAGAACACAATTGCCAGTCCCGATTACTATACCCAGCAAAACTCTCAATCACTATAGATGGTGAAACCAAGATATTCCATGACAAAACCAAATTTGCACAGTATCTTCTCACAAACCCAGCACTTCAAAGGATAATTGATGGAAAACTCCAACACAAGGAAGGAAACTACAACCTAGAAAAAGCAAGGAAGTAATCTTCCAACAACCCCAAAAGAAGATAACTATACAAACACAATTCTACCTCTAATAACAAAAATAACAGGAAGCCACAATCATTTTTCCTTAATATCTCTTAACATCAATGGTCTCAATTCCCCAATAAAAAGACGCAGACTATCAGCCTGGATACACAAACAAGACCCAGAATTTTGCTGCATACAGGAAACATACCTCAGTGACAAAGACAAACACTACCTCAGAATAAAAGGATGGAAAACAATTTTCCAAGCCAATGGTCCCAAGAAACAAGCTGGAGTAGCCATTCTAATATATAAAAAAAAATCGACTTTCATCCAAAAGTAATCAAAAAAGATACTCATCAAAGGAAAAATCTACCAAGGTGAACTCTCAATTCTGAACATCTATGCTCCAAATGCAAGGGCACCTACATACATAAAAGAAACTTTACTAAAGCTCAAAACACACATTACACCTCACACAATAATAGTGGGGGATTTCAACACCCCACTCTCAGCAATGGACAGATCATGGAAACAGAAACTAAACCAAGACACTTTGACATTAACAGAAGTTATGAACCAAATGGACTTAACAGATATCTATAGAACATTTCATCCTAAAACAAAAGAATATACCTTTTTCTCAGCAACTCATGGTACCTTCTCCAAAATAGACCATATAATTGGTCACAAAACAGGCCTCTACAGATACAAAAAGATTGAAATAATCCCTTGCATCTTATCAGATCACCATGGACTAAGACTGGTCTTTAATAATGAGAAAACCAATGGAAAACCCACGTGCACATGGAAACTGAACAACTCTCTACTCAATGATGACTTGGTCAAGGAAGAAATAAAGAAAGAAATTGAAGACTTTTTAGAATTCAATGAAAATGAGGACACATCATACCAAAACTTGTGGGACTCCAAGAAGGCAGTGCTAAGAGGAAAACTCATAGCTTTAAGTGCCTACAGAAAGAAACTGGAAAGAGCACACACTAACAACTTGACTGCACAACTAAAAGCTCTAGAACAAAAAGAAGCAAATACACCCAGGAGGAGTAGAAGGCAGGAAATAATCAAACTCAGGGCTGAAATCAACCAAATAGAAACAGAAAGAACAATACAAAATATCAATAAAACCAGGAGTTGGTTCTTTGAGAAAATCAACAAGATAGATAAACCCTTAGCCAGATTAACCAGAGGGCACAGAGACAGTATCCAAATTAATAAAATCAGAACTGAAAAGGGAGACATAACAACAGAAACTGAAGAAATTCAAAAAATCATCAGATCCTACTACAAAGGCCTATACTCAACAAAACTGGAAAACCTGGATGAAATGGACAACTTCCTAGACAGATACCAGGTACCAAAGTTAAACCAGGAGCCGATAAACCATCTAAATACTCCCATAATCCCTCAAGAAATAGCAACCATCATTAAAATTCTCCCCACTAAAAAAAGCCCAGGACCAGATGGTTTTAGTGCTGAATTCTATCAGACCTTCAAGGAAGACCGAATACCAATTCTCTTCAAACTATTCCACAAAATAGAAACAGAA
This sequence comes from Grammomys surdaster, assembly GCF_004785775.1. Classification (NCBI taxonomy): domain Eukaryota; kingdom Metazoa; phylum Chordata; class Mammalia; order Rodentia; family Muridae; genus Grammomys; species Grammomys surdaster. Next base: position 52,590 of record NW_021620885.1, read on the forward strand.
GGAACATTACCCAATTCATTCTATGAAGCTACAATTACACTCATACCCAAACCTCACAAGGACCCAACAAATAAAAAGAACTTCAGAGCAATCTCCCTTATGAACATCGATGCAAAAATACTCAATAAAATTCTAGCAAACCGAATCCAAGACCACATCAAAACAATCATCCATCATGATCAAGTAGATTTTATCCCAGGAATGCAGGGATGGTTCAATATTCGGAAATCCATCAATGTAATCCACTATATAAACAAACTCAAAGAAAAAAAACACATGATCATCTCACTAGATGCTGAGAAAGCATTTGACAAAATTCAACATCCCTTCATGATAAAAGTCTTGGAAAGATCAGGAATTCAAGGCCCCTACCTAAACATAGTAAAAGCAATTTACAGCAAACCAGTAGCCAACATCAAGCTAAATGGAGAGAAACTTGAAGCAATCCCACTAAGATCAGGGACTAGACAAGGCTGCCCACTCTCCCCCTACCTATTCAATATAGGAAGTCCTAGCCAGAGCAATTAGACAACAAAAAGAAGTCAAAGGGATACAAATAGGAAAGGAATAAGTCAAAATATCGTTATTTGCAGATGATATGATAGTATACTTAAGTGACCCCCAAACTTCCACCAGAGAACTCCTAAACCTGATAAACAACTTCAGCAAAGTGGCTGGTTATAAAATCAACTCAAACAAATCAGTAGCCTTCCTCTACATGAAAGATAAACAGACTGAAAATGAAATTAGGGAAATGACACCCTTCACAATAGTTGCAAATAATATAAAATACCTTGGTGTGAATCTAACCAAGCAAGTGAAAGACCTGTATAACAAGAACTTCAAGTCTCTGAAGAAAGAAATCGAAGAAGATCTCAGAAGATGGAAAGATATCCCATGCTCATGGATTGGCAGGATTAATATAATAAAAATGGCCATCTTGCCAGAAGCAATCTACAGATTCAGTGCAATTCCCATTAAAACCCCAACTCAATTCTTCTCAGAGTTAGAAAAGGAAATTCTCAAATTCATATGGAATAACAAAAAACCCAGGATAGCGAAAACTATTCTCAACAATAAAAGAACTTCTGGAGGAATCACCATCCCTGACCTCAAGCTGTACTACATAGCAATAGTGGTAAAAACTACATGGTATTGGTACAGAGACAGGCAGGAAGATCAATGGAATAGAATTGAAGACCCAGAAATGAACCCACACTCCTATGGTCACTTGATCTTTGACAAAGGAGCTAAAACTGTCCAGTGAGAAAAGGACAGCATTTTCAACAAATGGTGCTGGTTCAACTGGAGGACAACATGTAGAAGAATGAAAATTGATCCATTCTTATCCCCTTGTACAAAGCTCAAGTCTAAGTGGCTAAAGGACCTCCACATAAAACCAGATACACTGAAACTAATAGAAGAGAAGGTGGGGAAGAGCCTCGAATACTTGGGCACAGGGGAAAAGTTCCTGAACAGAACACCAATGGCATATCCTCTAAGATCAAGAATTGAGAAATAGGACTTCATAAAATTGCAAAGTTTCTATAAGGCAAAGGACACTGTCAATAGGACAAAACGACAACCAACAAATTGGGAAAAGATCTTTACCAATCCTTCATCTGATAGAGGGCTAATATCCAATATATACAAAGAACTCAAGAAATTAGACTCCAGACAACCAAATTACCCTATTAAAAAATGGAGTATAGAACTTAACAAAGAATTTTCAATGGAAGAAACGTGAATAGCCGAGAAGCACCTAAAGAAATGTTCAGTATCCTTTGTTGTCAGGGAAATGCAAATCAAAACAACCCTGAGATTCCATCTCACACCAGTCAGAATGGCTAAGATTAAAAACTCAGGTGATAGTAGATGCTGGCGAGGGTGTGGAGAAAGAGGAACACTCCTCCACTGTTGGTGGGACTGCAAGATGGTGCAGCCACTTTGGAAGTCAGTCTGGCAGTTCCTCAGAAAATTGGACATAGCATTACCTGAGGATCCAGCTATACCACTCCTAGGCATATACCCAGAAGATGCTCAAACATATAACAAGGACATATGCTCAACTATTTTCATAGCAGCCTTATTTACAATAGCCAGGAGCTGGAAAGAACCCAGATGTCCTTCACCTGAGGAATGGATTAAAAAAATGTGGTATATTCACACAATGGAGTACTACTCAGCTATTAAAAACAATGAATTCAAGTGTTTCCTATGTAAATGGATGGAACTAGAAGTTATCATCCTGAGTGAGGTAAGCCAATCACAAAAGAACACACATGGTATTCACTCACTGATTATTGGATATTAGCCCAGAACCTTGAAATGCCCAAGAAGCAACTCACAGGCCACATGAAGATCATAAAGAAGGAAGACAAAGTGGGGGTGATTCGTTCCTTCTTAGAAGGAACAACAAAATACTCAAGGGAGCAAATATGGAGACAAAGTGAGGGACAGAAACTGAAGGAGGGGCCATCTGAAGACCATTCCACCTGAGTATCCACCCCATGTGCAGTCACCAAAGGTAGATGCTGATGTGGAAGTCAAGAAGTGCATGCTGATAAGAGCCTGACATGGATGTCTCCTCAGAGATCTTCAAGAGTCTGACATATTCAGAGGCAGATGCTCACAACTAGCCATTGAACTAATAGTCGGGTTCTCAATGGAGGAGTTAGAGTGAAGACTGAAGGAGCTGAAAGGATTTGCGGCACCATCATGAAAGCAACAATTCCAACCAATCACAGCTCCCAGGGTCTAAACCACCAGCCTGGGAGCACTTAGGGAGGGATCCAGGGCTTCAGCTGAATAAGTATGAGTGGAGGGCCTGCTGGGCATAGGTAGAAGAAGAGAACCTTGACCTCATGAAGGCTGGACACCCCAGGGGGCGGGAATTTTGAGAGTGGGGAGGTGGGAGTTGTGGGGGGGTAGATAGAGGTTACATCCACAGAGAAGAAGGTGGAGGGGTGAGGGGATAGGGGGTTCCTGGGTGGGTGGGGGTTGGGGTAAGGGGACATCATATGAAATGTAGATAAAACATCCAATAAAAAAATTTAAAAAAAAGTCGGAAAAAAAAAGAAGGAAAAAAAAAGAAGGAAAAAAAAAGTCCTCAAGGAATGACTAATAGCCTTACAGTATATAAAGAATTTCTTGCTGCTTTAATACAAGAAGTTAAGAGTTTGAATCTTTCAATGTATATTATTCAGTGTATGACATTTTATTAGCTGATCTCTCTGAATGAGTTTTTCTGCAAGCCTTTGCTCTCATACAACAAGATTTAAATCTTTGGGGAGTTCTTCTTGCTCCAGAAAAGAGTCAAAGGCAATATCTTTTCAATATGTGGAACCTCAGTTATATCCGAAGCAGATTGTACAAAAATTCCAATAAGAATGGATAGTTGGGGGGCCACAGGGAACATCTACTGCCCAGCTGCCTTCTTGAGAGACAGTGTATGAAGAGGAAGACAGATATCAGTAGTTAGAGAACAGAAGCAGCCATCAGGAGTGGAAAGAAGTGAGGAAGCCCCTGCGTGAGCGGGTGAGGGAGAGCTCCCAGGACAGTGGAGAAATGGCCTCCACCTTCAACCCCAGAGAGTGTAAATTATCCAAACAAGAGGGGCAGAACTATGGCTTCTTCCTCCACATTGAGAAGGACACTGATGGTCACCTGGTCTGGGTGATTGAGGAGGGGAGCCGAGCACAGAAGGCAGGGCTCCTGGATGGTGACAGAGTGCTCAGGATCAATGACATCTTTGTTGACAAGGAAGAGCATGCACAGATGGTGGAGCTGGTCAGAAAGAGTGGGAATTCAGTGACTCTGCTGGTTCTGGATGGAGACTCCTATGAGAAGGCTGTGAAAAATCAGGTGGACTTGAAAGAATTGGATCAAAGCCAGAGGGAGCCGGCTCTGAATGATAAAAAACCAGGCCCTGGGATGAATGGAGTGGTAGGGACGTGTGCCCAGCCACGGCTCTGCTACCTGGTGAAGGAGGTCAACACTTTTGGCTTCTCTCTGAAAACTATCCAAGGTAAAAAGGGTGTGTACTTGACTGATATAATACCTCAGGGTGTGGCCATGAAAGCTGGTGTCCTGCCTGACGATCATTTGATTGAAATGAATGGAGAAAATGTCGAGAACACCAGCCATGAGGAAGTGGTAGAAAAGGTGACAAAGTCAGGAAGTCGTATCATGTTCCTCCTTGTGGACAAAGAAACAGCAAGGCGCCGTAGTGAACAGAAGACACAATTCAAGAGGGAGACAGACAGTTTGAAACTGCTGCCCCACCAGCCCCAGGTGGTGGTGATCAAGAAGGGCAGCAATGGCTATGGCTTCTATCTGAGGGCGGGCCCTTAACAGAAAGGTCAAATCATCAAGGACATAGAACCTGGAAGCCCAGCAGAGGTAGCTGGCTTGAAGAACAATGACTTGGTAGTTGCTGTCAATGGCAAGTCCGTGGAAGCTCTTGATCATGACAGTGTGGTGGAAATGATTAGAAAAAGCGGAGACCAGACTACTTTATTGGTGCTGGACAAAGAGGCAAACAGCATCTATAGCCTGGCTCATTTCTCTCCTCTTCTTTACTCCAAAGTCAAGAACTGCTTAATGGTTCGGTCAAGGAAGCCTCCGCTCCCATCCCTGCTCCTCTGGAGGCCACAGGCTCAGATACAACAGTGGATGCAGATGTGGGTGATCACAAACCCAAACTCTGCAAGTTGATTAAAGACGAGGATAGCTACGGCTTTCACCTGAATGCCATTATGGGTCAGCCAGGCTCCTTTGTCAAAGAGGTTCAGCAGAGTGGCCCGGCTGACAAGGCTGGGCTGGAGAATGAGGACGTTATCATTGAAGTGGATGGGGAGAATGTGCAAGATGAACCCTACAACAGAGTGGTGGAGAGAATCAGAAGCAGCAGGGAGCATGTCATTCTGTTGATCTGTGGAAAGATGGCCTACAGCTACTTCCAAGCTAAGAAAATTCTCATCGTTTCTTCCATGGCCGACCCCCTGGTGGCTGGGCCTGATGAAAATGGAGAGATGTGAGCAGAGCATGGCTCCTACCTGATAAAAGAATGAACTCTCAGCACAGCCTCGCACTCTTCTTCCAACTCTGAAGACACCGTGATGTGAAGAGAACAAACAATGCTTCCTCTTGAGGGCCCAGGACCTGCCTCTCTGAGGAAGGAGTCCTGCTGGCCCTGTCAGGCCTTTTTGGAACCATCTGTCCCCGACTGTCTGCAGTCCGAAGGGCTGCTACTGCAGGTTTCTTATTTAAGCTCAACTTAGCTGGAGGGACCAGGTTCAGGTTCTTTCTATGTGGTATCTTCCAAAGTGCAACTTTTCACTTCTGTTGATGAAACCTCTTACTTCTGTAGGCTTGAGCACGGGGGATGATTCACTTGTGTTTGTGTGAGCGCTGCTAATTAAAGAATCAAGCAGACATCTGTTACATAAGTGTGCTTTTGTGGCAATGCTGTAGCTAAATAGCATTGTTAAGTGATTTTGAGTTGCTTGCAACTTTCCTGTTGGCTGATAGAATCCGAACAGTGTCTTTGCTCAATAAAAACATTTCGTGGTTTCTCATTTGCTTCCAGAAGCCCCAAATAAGGCAAAATACACACTATAGCCTTAATAATAAAAGGTGGCTTCCAGGCAATAGACAGCAGCATTTCCTTATGTTGCATTTGAGTATTAAAAAAATTTCAACACCTTCCTTTTATTGGCGGAGAGCTTATGTTTCAGACCAGTTAACGTCTATCCACAGCACTGAGGCCGAGAGAAAGCCAACCGAGTGAGCCCACTGCTGGAAGAGCATGGGGAATTCACTCTTCTCTAATTTAAAAGGAAATAAAAATTGGTATACCATTAAAAAAAAAAGGAATGGACAGTTGGGACTTCCGGTCTGGGCCTGAACACAGAGCAGATCCCAAGCAGCGGCTCTGTACCCAACCTCGCAAAACTTAGAGGAAATGGGCCTCCCAGGAGCTCTAACCTGGGCAGTATCTCAGATAATGGGTATGGCAAAAAACAAACAAAAACAAAACAAACAAGCAAACAAAAAAAGATAGCTTGCTTATTTCAAATTATTTTCAAAAGTTTCTAGGAGATGCTACTTGGCTAAGCATCTTTACATATTTTAAGCTCTCCACAAAAGAATTTACATCTGTTTAATATTCTCAAGAGAGATGTAAATCCTAATTTTCCTCAACAATTAATTGACAAAAGAGGAGTAACTTTACAAAAGTAGAAGAAGCTATTATTAATCGATATATTATGTAGTCTGATTAGTTGTTGGCTGTTCTCTAACAGTCCTCTGATAAAAGAGATTATTAATATAGATTTATATTTCTTTAAATAGTGTCTTCATGACTCTCTGAGTGTGGAAGGAGCAGCTGTTGGAGCTTCTGCCCTGGTTTTACAAGAACTCTGAAAAATTTGCTTTAAAAACAAAAGAGGAGGAATGGTACCCCCCCCCCAAGAAGGAGTCTCCTGAAATACTTTCCATCATGCCTTGTTCACTTTTTACTCTCTAAAACTGAAAGCTCCTGGAAAATCTGCTGCTGACTGCCTCTGGCATCACTGAGACCAATAAAAACTATGCCACAGGTATGTGGAAAGACCCTCTTACCCTTAAATGGAATGGCCTGGACCCAGTTCTTTTATGGGGCCAAGGATTGATATGCCTGTTTGATGCCACAGAAACCACAGCTTAATGGCTAACAAAAAGATTAATGAAATAAATAGATACCCTCACAAAGCCAGGCCCAACTATAAGATGAATAACAATTGACATCTAGGGAAAAGAAATCTCCCTGAGAATTAACTTCTTTTTCCTTTCCAGGTAAAAATGAATCACTTGTGATGTCTGCTGTTAGAAGTTCTAATCCAGATGCTCGCCTTCCAATTTATACTACTCAGACTTTCGATGGACCATTGACAAGGACATCAAACAGCTAGAGATTGTCATCACTAATCTGAAGAAATCTCTCGTTTCACTGTCTGAAGAGACCTCCAAAAATTGCAAAGTACTTTATTGTACTTGATTTACTCTCTTACAATAGAAAAGACTGCATAAAGCTCTTGAGTGTGGACAGCCCTTAAAGAAGAATGTTGCCTTTACATAGACAAGACAGGGATGGTTAAAAAGAGCATGAAAAAGATCAGAGAAGGCCCTGAGAAAAGATAGAGAGAGAAAGAGAAAGATGAGAGCTGGTACAAGAATTGTTTTTCAACCTCACCATGGCTGTCAACCCTACTTCCTCCCATCTTGGGACCATTAATTGGTTCATTTTTGCTTACTTCTTTTGGTCCCTGGGCCTTAAATAGCCTGACTTACTTTGTGCAACAACAGGTAAATTATTTGGTAGCAAAACCTATTCAGGTACATTATAATAAGTTAGCTATTGTTATAATAAGTTAGCTACATCCAGGGTGTTCCCAAAACCCATCTCCACCCAACCTAAAAAAGGGGACTTTTACCCCTAGACCAATCAGAGAGGGGCCACACAGAACTCCCTCTGACTAGTGATCAGTATTCTTGCTTAGGCTGCGAGGCTAAGCACTGCAAGGGAATACAAATATCTCTCTGGGTTCCCTGAGGGACAAGCCTGACTCCTGGGAAAACACATCAGGATGGGTATGGCTCTCATGCCTCACTGGGCAACGACAGGGGGACTGGAGCCATTACAAAGTCCCCTTTAATTACTGAAGGTCAGGCTTCTATCCCTGCTTTCACAAGATTAGAATCACCACAGCCCTTCTATACTTAGAGAAGGGAAGAGATGTCAGGGGAAGCACTGCTTATACACTGAAGACCTAAAATCAGACATAGGCCTAAAATCAGCAATAGGCCTGTCACACATGCATGCTAACACAAAGTCTTGGATTTCTGTGGAAAAACACTGAAACAGAAGGCTACAAACTATTGTAAACAGGCAGCTTTTGTGGAAATTTACCAGCCTGAGGAATCATAGACCTTGTAAATAGGTAGCCTTGGCAGACAATACCAACTTAGATAAGGACAAGCTGTCCCCAGAACCTTTGCCCAGCAAATACCTTGTTCTGAGCGATATCTGTACTCACCCTGAACACCCACACTCCAGTGTCATCCCCTTCCTCACATCCTGCCTTTTTGTGTTTATAACCCCTGTGTGAATAAGTAAAAATTACGATTTGATTTAAAAAAATAAAATAAATAAAAGCATTAAGCATCAAAAAAAAAAAAAAAAGAACAGATAATTGGGGCTGGAGAGATGGTTCAGCTGTTAAAGGTTAGGCTCACAATGGAAAATATTAGAGTTCAATTCCCAGCAACCACATGGTGGCTCACAACCATCTGTAATGGGATATAGTGCCCTTTTCTGGCTTGTAGGTGTACATGCAAAAAAAGCTGTATGTTTAATGATTTTCAAAGGTAGTTAGGAAATATTAATTAGCTAAACCTTCACCTAAAGCTTACCACAAGAAGACTTATGCCTTTGTTTGATATTCTCAAGGAGGATGCAAATCCAAATTCCTCTCAACAATTAACTGATGAATGAGGAATAGCTTTGCAGAAAGTAGAGTAAGCTGTTACTTATCAACATACGCATTATAAAGACTATGATCAATTGTTGGTTGTTTGTATTATTGCTACTGTGTTCACAGCAGTCCTTTGCAAAAGGGACTATTAATGTGGATTCACATTTCTTCATCTCCAAAGAAAGTTTTAACATGCTAATTCTAAAGTTGTTGCTGTGTTAATACAGAACTTTAAGTCAGAATCACAAAAGTATTTTGAGAAAGAACTTAATGAAACATTCCTTGTTCCAAACAGCAATTCAATCAGTTATTGAAAAATATTGATATTTGGCCTATTACATGGCAAACTTTTTAGGCAAATTTGATAATCATTATCCAAAATACAAGTTGTTACAGTTTTCCTCTATGCATGCTTTTATATTTCCTGTAAATTTACGCATGCAGCCCATAGAAAAGTGTTTACTGTATTTACAGAAAGTTCATCTAATGAGAAGGCAGCATATGTAATTTTTTTGAGTTTTTCCTGCTTCAGTACAAATAATTGAATTATATGCTGTAGCTACTGTTTGAAATGCTGAAAGATCAAGCTTTCAGTTTGTATACTCATATACAGTATATGGCTCATATTTTATAATTGCTTAAAATTGTTCCTTTTTTAGATACTGCTAATTCTGAAATTTTACAGTTATTTATACAAATACAGCTTAATTTAAGAAATGTGTACTGTTCCTGAACTTTATAAGACATTTAAGGCCTCATACTGGATTGTCTGGATCCCAGGGCAATGCCACAGCCGATTTGAATACCAGGCAGATTACAGGCCTTTACATCATCAAAATAGTCATAGCGTGAGACAATAATTTGGTATTTCTAGAGAGTGTGCAAGTCAAATTGCAAAAACTTGTTCTCAGTGTCCTCAATTTCTTCATAATGGCGTTAATCCTCGAGGACTTATAACTGATCATTTATGACAAATGGATGTTACTCATTTTTTATTTTGGAAAATTAAAATATGTACATGTGACTTGACACCTTTTCAGGCTTTCTAGTTGCAACTGCTACCAGAAAAAGTGACTGGATGCCAGTGGCAATCTGCTGCAGACTGGTCTTTAGCATCAGTGTGCAAAAATTTAAAACAAATAAGTTAAAAACAAGGTGTGCTTCTGGTGACCTTGGAGGGTATAATTCCCCCTCTTTAGGTTTTAAAGGCCATTTTAAAGGTCACTTTTTCAGACTTTCTAGTTGCAACAGGAGGCGCAACTAAAAATGGAGTTAGTTATTGCCTACATTATTTTTCTATTCTTGGTGCTCCATATCAGATTATAGATAATCGAACTGGCTATTGCAGTCAAACATTAGAAATGTTTTGTTGACAGTTTAATATTACTCATTACTGGGATTTCTTATAATCCTCAAGGACAAGATATTGTGGAACTTTAAAATAATATATTCATAACTCCCTGAGTGTGGGAGTGTTGGACTCCTAGATCCAAAACCAGAGGACACACTCTCACAGAAACAGACACAGTTGGGACTCACTGCAATAACATGAGGTTAAATGATACTAGTGCACTAGGACTCTCTCGCATGCAGGCAAGAGAGCCCTGAACAAAAGCTGGGAGCAGTTCTTATACAGAGTTCATGAGGGCAAACCACAAAGTCTGACCTTTCCAGGTCTGGTCTCTAGGTGACTCAGATTATGACAAGGAGTGTCCTGGAATGTGTCTGTGTGCTCTGGACCTTCCTCACTCGCAGGTCAGTTCCCTCCCCTCTGGTCTGAAGAATGTTAATCAGCCTCTCCCTTCTTCCTCTGAATGTTAATCTAGCAAGTGTCCTCTGACGAAAGGATGTGCCCCTCATGGCCTGGGACGATAGTGTTCTTTCAAATTTAAGTTCAAACCAAGACCCAAAAGTCCTGCAGGAGGAGCAGCTACTGGCGCTTCTGCCCTGGTTTTTCAATGAATTTAAAAAAATGGCCTTTAAAACCTAAAGGGGGGAATTATACCCTCCAAGGTCACCAGAAGCACACCTTGTTTTTAACTTATTTGTTTTAAATTTTTTGCACACTGATACTAAAGATCAGTCTGCAGCAGATTGCCACTGGCGTCCAGTCACTTCCAGCTCACTTGCCAGAGTCAAATGGAGAGACTCCCTAACTAATACATGGAATGATCCAGGCCCTGTTTTAATTTAGGGTAGTGGTTTGGTCTGTATTATATCAGAAAATGAAAAAGAGCCCGATGACTACCTGAAAGATTGGTCTGTCAAGTGGATACATATCCTGAGCCTAATGATTATGATTCTAATGATGAAGATGGCTCAAAATTCGTATGAGCCAGCTGATTTAACCTGGTGAATAGTGTCCATGCTTTTTATAGAGTGTTTTTTTATCAATATTCAAAGCCACCCACTATATACCTGGTGGCCAGACCTTGTATTTGATCCCTGCTAATTAGCAGCTGGATTAGATAACTGGAACATTCCTCCTTACAACTTTATTTTCTACATTGCTTGGATGATCCTGTTGCTTTTAATCTTTGAACTTTGTATCTGAAACAGATTGGTTGCCTTCACACAGGATCACTCTCAGCAAGCTCAGCTATTCACCATAGCAGTTATCCATCACTATGAAGAATTGCATTGAGTGCATGCTCACAAGTCCTTTGGTCTGAATGTGGCTTAAGTCTGTATGGGAATGAATTTGCCAAAGATGGTCGGTAGTCAAAGACAGTTAAGAGTGTTCTTGAACTCCTATAGGTCTAAGACAGAGGCGTACATCAATAATGCTATGTATGTTCTACATGATGGATAATAAGGAACAGTATAGACACTGACCTAAGGCAGGCATGGTTTCCCAGCCACTCTTTACCCTAGACAGAATGATGAAAAACATGTAAATCTTCTGCTCCTGTACAGCTGTTGGCACTGCTCATATTTAAAAAACTAATAATGGGAAATTGTGCCTTTCACCCAGCCTTGAGCAGGCCAGAAAGACCTTGATTATCACAATAGACCAATAATAGTTCCTAGATGGAGTTACCCACCTAGGCTGCACATACAATCTACTACAGGAACTTAGAAGAATAGATTGCCCACTGAGCTTGCCTTGAGACATCTTCGACAGTAACAAAGGATGGGTTCTCCCACCCATATCCAACTGAAACAAAAATAGGTTCAGTAGGGCTTTCCCTTTAAATAGAAGAGCTGAATATTAAAATTTTAAACTTGATCAGAAAATTTTGTCTTGACTTCATGCTTCTCTCACCTCTCCATTTCCCTTTTTTATTTGTAGTCCCCTTTCAGGTGAACCCAGTTTGTCCGTGGCTGCAGGCTGTTACACAAAAGCTCTGGACAGTGTCCTGACTTTCCCAGTTTTCGGCTCTGGAGAGGCAACACCAACATGCTATCCTGCTAGTTAAAGCCTCCATGGCTTTCTGCCTGCACCTGAGGCAGGAGGATTTATCCTCTACCAAACAGTGAGTCTGTAGCATCAAGAGGCAGCCTGGGCAGTACAGACAATTATGGAAAAATAAAAATACACCAGGGGCTAGAGGTGATTCAGAGGTCAAGAGTATTTGTTTCTCTTGCAGAGGACTAGGGTTCAATTCCCAACATCCCATGGTGGCTCACAACCAGAAACAATTTTAATTCTAGAGGATCATATGCCCTCTTCTGACCTCTGTGAGCACCAGGCATGCACATGATACACACACATACAGGAAATCACTCATACAAATAAAATTTAAAAATATAAAAAAAAGAAAAACACACCAAGCACAGCTAGCAAGCTGATAACTCAAGGGCACTTGCCACCAAGCCTGACACCCTGAGTCCTATCGTGGTGCTCCATTACAGAACACCCTGAGTTTCACATGGGAGGAGAGAGATGACTGCCACAAGTTGTCTTCTGACATGCACATACATGCCACAACATGTATACATGTACAAAAATAAAAAAACACAACCTAAAGACTATCTAAACAGACCAAAGCTTACCAATAATAACCACTTTAGATTTTTAGTCCTGTGGCAGTTAAGTATATTCAAAACTTGTATAGCAACAGTACCATGTAGCTCCAGATCTCCCTGCCCTGTAAGTAGTCATACTCCATTGCTAGGTTTTGGAGTTTAAAACTGAGGGCTGGGAGACAGTTCATCAGCAAATCACTCAATGTGTCCAAGATTGAAGATCTAAAAACCCATAAAAAAAGCCCAAGACAGTGGCACACACTTGCATTTCCAGTAGAAAAGGTGGGACACACAGGCAAGCAGAGACAATAGGATGAAAGAGGATCCATGAAGCTCTCCAGTCAGCTGGCCTAACCAACATGGCAAAATTCCAGGACAACCTTATCTAGAACAAAAAATGAAACTCTGGGGGATCCTCTGACTCTCACATGAATGTGCTCTCATGTTCATCCTTCCACACACAAATACACACATGTGAACACACACACACACACACACACAATTGGTTTTGAATCACAGCTCTTAAAGTGCTCCCAGAGTGACTGGTAGGTGAGAGAAAATGGTTTCCATTTCTTCAGTTGCAACACTCAGAGGTTCCAAAACAACTCAGGACTAACAATTGGCTGTCAGTAAATGCATAGAGCCCATTCTGGCTCTATCCAAAGGCTTAGCTATGCACCTCTTCTCCCTCTCTGGATCCTGTCTGTCAGGTTCCTGGAACTTCTTTGGTAACAAACAAAGAGACAATTGCCTCCTTCCAGTGGTCGAGCAACAGAGGCCAGTACTAACAGGTGTTTTCCCCAGCTCTGTCCAGAGCCCCATTCCAAAACCAAGAGTTACAAAGGCCTTTAAACTCCACACTTATCACTTCAGGGTGAGGTCCACCAAAATCTGCTCTTCCACGCCCCAGGCTCTGAGGTTTTGAAAACAGTCAAACAGGAAATGGCCACTTCTCAGTATCAGCAATCCTGGAAGGGCCCTAAGCCTTGGTTGCCAGCACCTATGGCTGCCTCTGGCCGTAGAGCTTCCTTCTGGCCCCACATAGTCCAAAGCTCCTCCCATCAGCCACTATGCAACCCCAAGCTAAGACTCTGACAGTTTCTGATCCATGACAAAATGAGAAGTAGCCCACAAAAAGGCCTTAGCCATCGTCCAAACCTCAGCAGGTACAGATACTTGCTGCTTACAACCCTATCAATCTGAGTTCCTTCCCTAGGACCCACATGGTAGAAAGAAAGAACAGACTGCCACAGGTTGTTCTCTGACCTCGACATATGCATTATGACATGTGCACTCACATTTATATATATGCACACAAAATAAATAAATAGAAATTTAAAATTATATTTCTTCACCTGCAACACAAGATAGCTGCTAATGATTAATAGTATGTATCTAGAAAATGTTTGTGGGGTTGGGGGGGTGGGAATTGGCAGGGTTTTGTTTGTTTGGAGACAGGGTCTCATGTAGCCCAAGCTCCCTTTGAATTTGCTACCTACAGACAACTGTGATCTTGAATTTCTGATTCCCCTGCATTGAATAACCTAGTTTTATTATATATTTGAATTAAGGCATCTAACTTATGCAGTTCTGGGGAGTGAATACTGGGTCCTGTGTGTACCATTAACCATTCTACCCACCAAGGAGCATTCTCCAGAAAACATAAAGTATCACTTTATGGTAATTGTAGAGTGGTAGTGGCACACACTATTAATTCCAGAACTTGTGAGGCAGAGACAGGCAAATCTCTGAGTTCCAGGTCAGTGTGATATACAGAGCAAGTTCCAGGATAACCAGGGTTACACAGAGAAACATATCTCAAAAAAGAAAGAAAAGAAGTGAGATGGGGGAGGGGGGACAGAATATGGAAGCCCTGTACACACACTTACTTAGCTGAGACATTGATGAAAGATGTGGGGAAAGAAATGTACTCATTAGCATATTCATTAGCATATTCATTAGCTGAGGGGTCAAATGACAGTTTCTTCCATATCGATCTTCAGATTCCAGGCAATTCCAATACACATCCCCACTGGCCTTCCTGTGGCAGTCAGCAGGCTGATCTAAAATTCATAGGCAAATGAGAATAACCTGTAGAGGCCAAAACTTTGAGAAGAAGGTTCAATAACTCACACTACTTGGTTTCCAAGCTCATCATAAAACATGCACAGTAGTAACCAATACTCAGACATATTGGAACAAGAAAAGGTACACACTCAAACATGCAGAAGGACTCAGAAGGAGAACCACATATGTGTCATAAAAGCACATGTTTTTAAAGGCAGAGTCACATGAAATGCTTCCTAATGCTAATAATATTCACAGTTGTTACTTTCTTGAGAAATTCACTCTAATGAGTTAACCAATGTAGCTTAAGAGCCTCTTATATGTCTTATTTCCAGGAAGAATGGATACAAGAGTGGGTTTCAATTGCTCCAACCATGTGTAGAACACGGTGAAATGAAAATTTTTTTCTGTGTATTAGAGTTCAAAAAGTACTCATCATGGTAGTCATTATTCTTTTATTTATTTGTTCATTGAACAGATAGTAGTGAAAATGAAAATACATTTATTTTATACTCTTTGAGACTCTTCAAAATGTTTTACTTATTTGTGTTTGTGTGTGTGTGTGTGTGTGTGTGTGTGTGTGTACATGCATATGTGTACACCATAGGACACTTGCGGAGGTCAGAGGACAACATATGAGAGTCAGTTGTTTCCTATGAGGGCCTTAGGATGGAGTTCAGTTTGTCTGGATTGGCAGCAAGTGTCTTCACTACCTGAGCTATCTTGCTGGCTTGTCTCTTTTTTTATTTATTTGCTTTAAAAAAAAAGCAGATTGGCAACAGGGTCTCTGCTATCAAATCAACTTACTGCTTATCTGAGAAGGTCAGACAAACCAACATCCATCTCTTGAAACACAGTGGTGGCAGCAACACCAGTCTGAAAGAGCAGCATAGTTTAATTCTTCTAGTTTTCTGGGAACCTTTAACACTTTTACGTCTTTCATGAGTAATTTGCATTAGGCCTCGAGTCAACAATTTAGAATAGCTTTAGCAGGTGTAACATTTTTGTATGAATTAACCAAAGGCATCATTCTGAGCAGATGAGTCATCAAAAGGTATTTCTGCTGAGCATACGAAGCACAAGAAGATCTGCACTAAGCTAGCTTTCCTGTCTACATCCCTGTGACTGTGCAAAGCTGCAAGAGGTACCATGACCCTAACACCTTACAATTGCCTGGAATAGAGGGCATCTGGTAAATATCTGTCAGTTTGAACTGGTCCTCTCTTTACTTCCTTCATCCCTCAAGTTGTCAGTATTCCTGAAGTGACACCATGACCACACTAACACTTATAAAGAAAAACATTTTAATTGACACTGACTTAGAGTTTCAGAGGTTCAGTTCATTATCATCATGGCAGGAAGCATAGCAGCTCACTGACCAAGAATTTACAAGCTCCTGTCTTTAAGATCTGGTATAGTATTCCACCTTTGTATCTGTTTATATAAAACCTTAGCAGCAGAAACTGGAGCTATCATCTTTTGTCTCTAGGGAACAATATAAAAATTCTTATTAGATGTTTCATTTAATGAATATTCTTCCATGCAATGCTAGCAAGTGTCAAAGTCCATACTCTTGGTCTCTCTCTCTCTCTCTCTCTCTCTCTCTCTCTCTCTGTTTCTCTGTCTCTCTGTCTGTCTCTTTCTTGCTGTTTTTGTGTGTATCTGTGTATGTATATGCATATATGTATATATGAATCTGTCTGCCTCACACTGCTTCAAATTTCTCCCTTGCTGTTTCACTATCACTCAGTTCTCTGATCACACTTCTCAAATTTTGTACAATAGATATTATAACCTGAACATAAAATATTGTTTCCACAGGTTGGCTCATTACCCATCTGTCTTAGTTAGAGTTTCTAGTGCTGTGAAGAGACACCATGATCACAGAAATTCATATAAAGAAAAATTGGGACTAGCTTTCAATTCAGAGGATTAGTCCATTATCATCATTAAGAAAACATGGCAACTTGCAGGCAGACATGGTGCTGAAGAAAAAGCTTAGTTCTACATCTTGATTTTTAGGCAGCAGAATGACACTGAGTCACACTGTGTAGCTTGAGCATATAAGACCACAAAGACTGTTTCCACAGTAACATACTTTGGATAAGACCACACCTGCTTCTACAAGGTCACACCTCTTGAAAGGGTCACTCTTTATGTGCCAAGCATTCAAACACATAAGTCTATGAAGCCATTCCTATTCAAACCCATACACCGTCTTACTTGTCTGACCTTGGAAGAAAATTAACACTAGTTGTTAACTGATCCAGATAGTTTAAATTTTGTTTCTTTTAATAAAATCTAGTAACAAAGTTGTTCTCATTCAGATAAAAGCTTTCCCTATGCAGAACCCAAACCTGGTTGGGGATGAAGCACCTCAGAGGGGGATGTGTTTTGCTACATCATCCTCATGATTTACTGACCACGCTCTGCTCCCTACAAGTCCAATCATTCATCCCACTAAAATATTTCAGAAGGATCTTGAATTTAGAGTTGTAATCTGATCTTTGATTAGCATTCTGTCTAGTGCTGTCTAGGTCAATCTGTGGAGTCACCACTCATTATTGATACCATATTCACCTGTAATTCTATGATAGATTGAGCCCTCCAATTTTAGCTTCTACATTTTCTATGAGTCTATCATCTTCAGTCTGTGGAAAGACCATTTGTCCGGAGACAATGGCATAAAAGGGTTCTCCAAGCAGCTGTTGAGAGCCAATTTGTAGTGGTGATGGCCAAGGTTGCTCCAAAAGCTAGAACAGCTGGAGCTCTGGGTGACTGATGGGTATACCTAAGAGAGGGAGCATTGGTCTGGCAGACACAAAAGCCCTGATGGTTTGCAGGTGGAGACCGTCAAAATCAATAAGTGCTGAAAATGGAGCCGGTAGACTTCAGATGGGACCACTGGGTTGGGGGAAGTGGTCAGGAGCTCACCCAGCTCTTTCTGCTACCCCTCCTCAACCCTTCAACTAGGCTACTGAAACTGACCACCCATGGCTTCATTACCATCTAATTTGCATAGACACACCTCCCCCCTCAGCCTCCATGTGTCTTCCAGTCCAATTTGAACAGACTTTGGGGTAATCTGGGGCTGGATAAGTTCCTCCTTATCTCTGAGTGTGGCCTGGGTGTAATCGTCTCGCCAGCAAGAATGCACACGGGCACCACACCAGGATCCTTCCGCAGCAAACGTTTATTCCAAATGAAAATGGAGGAAGACCCCAGGCCCAGAAAAGGGACTGCTTATATACCCTTAGAGCGGTGTGTTCACCTCTGATTGGCTGCTTACTCATTGCCCACCAAAACGCCCTGGGATGGGCTTTGACTTTGGCGCGCTTTTACCATAGCACATGCACAGTTTACTTGTTCACTAGGAGGAGCACAGGATGCCAGCGCCATCTTGCAATGGCGGATTCTGCCAGCACAAGCCGCGGCTTCCTACATCTCCCCCTTTTTTGTTTTATTACAGAGGGTGGTAGTTGAGATCCCTGGGAAGGTTTCGTAACTCCCATATTTGGGGGTCCCACGGCAGGTCTGAGTCTCTTTGGAGGGCGGT
This sequence comes from Grammomys surdaster, assembly GCF_004785775.1. NCBI lineage: Eukaryota > Metazoa > Chordata > Mammalia > Rodentia > Muridae > Grammomys > Grammomys surdaster. The sequence goes on from NW_021620885.1 coordinate 70,698, forward strand.
GCTCAAACTCTTACCCGTCACTGGGTCAGCCTCCCCACCCGGGGCTGCCCTGTCTTAGGTGGCCGAGGCTTATCTGTCCGCTCCGTCATTGACTTACCAGACCTACTATCCGTGGAACGAACACCTTAGTGGGCAGGGACTGTGTACAGATATGTTTGAGGCTTCATAGGGTGTCTTCACCAAAAGCCCTTGGGGTACAGTGGCTGAGGAATCTGTAAAGATGGAGCTGCCCTTGGCCTGTCTGGCACGGTACCAATATGACTCAAACTCAAGCCCGATCAAGCAAATTCCATCATGGGGGAATAAGCGATCAAGGACTAATAGTTTAAGACGGTCTCCCTTACCCTACCAGGTGCAATGGAAACAAGTCCTCTGGGTGCAAGGGCTAAGGAAAACAGAAAGAGATGCAAACACCCATCCCTGTGCAATGGAGTCATCTCCTAGGGGTACAAGGGCTGTTTGCCTCAAAATTCAGGTACCACAGCTACACAGACAAGGACCAGCCAGGCCAAGACTCCTCACCAACCCAGTGCAATGGGCAAATCTCTTGGGGTGCAACGGCTGACGGCCCAACATTTAGCACCACCACTAGTGAGGGGGAGACTACGTATTTTCGAAGCAGTGATAGCAACACTGCAGGGGAAGCCCCTAGTTCTATGGCCACAAGCGCCTGGGCAATAATATCCTTGTCACGATTTTGTTGAGCTCTGAGTTTGCAAACCAACCAAAGCATGAACACTAATCCAGAACATAGGGCATACCAAACAGGCCTACTCCCACCCACTTAAAAAAAAAGAAGAAAGCTGAAGAGATCCAGGAGGAGAGTCCCTCAGTCAGGGACAGATCCACATGCGTCAAGTTGATGGCCACCACAGCCACTCTCAATTTTTTGAGTGTCTCATCGAAGTTTTCTGACCAATTTCCTGTAAGATATTGAGACAATTTCCTGGACAGATTAGCTACATTATGTCTGACTGGTATGGGTTTTGGAAAGGCAGATAATATGGCCCATCATTGTTCCCCCGATATACTAGGAACCTGTATCCCTTGGATCAGCACGAGGGCTGTCATCAGAGTTTGGAGGGTCCGCCTGGGTGTCATCTTCTAATATCGCGAGTCGTCGTGTCAGTTGCTCTGGTAGCCAAAATGGGTTGTCTTCTTCCTGTGGAAAAGCACAAACCGCTCCCCTGGCTCTTGTTAAAATAGGATCCAGGCCTTTCCATTGTCCTGTCAAGATGTCTTTCCATTTGAACATCTCTTTTGGCCTGTCAGGCTCTAAACAGTGACGGTCAGCAGCCGAATGGCCCTGACTGTCCAGATTTAAAATATTGAGGGTAAAAAGTATCAATATCTCTAACTCCTGGCCCATAAGCTGTTTTGAATTTCCTTTGAGTCTGAGGCTGACGCCTCCCTAAGGAACAAACAAGGCAATAAACAAATTCTAGAAAACACCCTTCTAGAGGCAGGCCAGGACAAAAGGAATGTCTGAAATACAAGCTTCTGCCGCACCCACTCTGTATATAGCTTTAATTTAAATGTAAATGTCTTTAATCTAGGCCTATATCCTGAGGCCTGGCCCAAAGATTATCCTTCCTGCACCAAGGACAAGTTTGTCAGGTAACCTTGGTCACCTGACTGTTGCTCAAGCCTCTGTTCCTGGGACAGTCACTTTAAAAACTATGTAAATTTCCACATTTAAAACATCTTTTATCTTTATGGTTCTGTGTAAGCTATGGCCAGACCCTGATTGTATGAGGGTGCAATTTCATCACAAAGACGAATGTATCTAAGTCTGTCTTTGCTTGTATGGTCTGAGAGCTGTGTAGGTAGTTCAACCTGATTAACATAGCCTTCACACTGACCTTCTTCTAAAAGCATGTTAAGATCCCAGTCTACGTGCCTGTCTGAGCATTCATCATGGCACTATGATTTTTACTAGTACCACTCCAATCTGAGCTCCAAATCAGGTAATCTCCTCCTGACAAAATAGCCAACTCTGCTCTATCCTCTTCTGAACCATAAACATGGATGAGTCAAAGAATTCCAGACTCACAATTGACCTACCAACTGTAGCCAATGGAATACTGACAGTTTAACTAAATTTTTAAATTTCTTTTGTAACATTAGAGTATAACCATTAATTTTGAGAAGCAAAACCAGAAGCAATGTAAACAATCTATTTTTTCTAAAATCAACACCAAGTAGATTACCTTTATGTTACAAAGTTTTGCTGCCAATTCTTATACATGAGTGTGTGAAGCAGCTTTTACTATCTCATTGAAGAGATATTGTTTTAAAATCTTACTTTTTATACACCTGGTTTCTGAATGACTATAACCCTGAGTTAGTTTTACGCCAACTTTCCGTTATCAAAGTTGTAAATTTCTAATCACATCCAATAATTTAAGCCAATAGTCTATAACCAAGACATGTAGAACGTTTTTATACTTTTAAAACCAATCAGAAACAACAATGAAGTGGCTATGCATCTTATATATTTAGACCAAACAAAATTTGTTGCCTTTTCTAGCTGTAATTCCAAGAGAAAAGCACCTTGTCACAGAGATTTTTCTAGGACAAAACAACTCTTAGCTTCCTTATAAAACCCAAAAAGCTACTGGTCTCTTTTAAAAGCAGCTTATGCCAACAATCAATTCTTGGAAAGGCTTTTTCAGCTCAACTCAACTCTTAGCTACAGGTGTAGGGTAGCTTATCAGCCTCTGCTGTGTAAATTAAGACTGCCTTTAAAACAAAGTTAAACTAGCCCAAGAGTTGGATCAAGCAGTTTTAACGATCTTTTCTTTTGAACATGCAACAAACCCAGAACATTTAGACAATGAAACAAAAGACAAACACAAACACGTGGACATTGGTGTGCCAAGGACAGACAACAAAGAAGGACATTTAGGAGCTAAATAAAGAGAAATTCAGGACGTCTACCGAATTTCTTTCTTTTTCTAGATGAGCTCTGAAATAGCCTTTACATTCTTTTTTGTTGACACAGCTCAGAGAGAGGACAACTGTTTTTCTAAAACCTTTTCTCTCTCTCTCCCATATTAGGGAGAGCAGCTTTTACTGTATTTTTACTATATTTTGCCAATCATTCGGAGTCATTGCCATAGTGGCAAATCTCTCAAGATGCATAACTGTAAAATTAGCATTAACTCCATATTTGTTAACCGATTCAGCAAGTTCTTTGATAGAGGCATACTCTACAGGTGCGTGGACACGGCCTCCCCCCGCGTCCTCAAATACTGGAAAGGCTTGTAACATTCTTCTCTTGTCTTCCCCTGAAAGGAAGGAGTCTGTGCAGCGCTTGTCCGCATAAGGCGGAAGTGCGCCGGGAACATTAGGTTGGGAGGGCGCAACAGGCCGAGAGGCCATGTGGCTCCTATCTCCTGTTTTCCTTTGCTTTCGATTTCGCGGCGGCAGCCGCTCATCTGGCTGGCATCTTTCCTCCTCATAGTGGACTGTCTCTTCATCCAAATCCTCCCATTCAGAGGAAGTTAGCTCCTCCATCTCAGAGCCACCAAGCCCCGAGGCCTCTAGCTCCTTTACCGGATAAAGAGGTTTCTTTTCTGGGGCCTTTTCTCCTTTCCTACGTTCCTCTCCCAGGGTGTCCTTTCCCTCATCTTTCCCTTTCTCGGACTGTGTGTCTTTGGAAGGGTTTTTTTTCTTAGACATGCCTTTTTTTCTTTTTTCTTTCTGAGCTCTTAAGCACTTATGCTGCTCTGTTTCTGACCCGCTGGCCTGTAATCCGTCTAGCACTCCCTGGCCCGCCACTACAGTCGAGTGGCATTTCTCACCCCACAAAACCAGAAGGAAGAGAACGAATGCCGCCTGGGGAGGGAGACGAAATAGATCAAGTCCAAACATGCCTCTCAGAGCTTTACCTTTGTCCTGCGGTTCTGAACCCTTCCCGTAAATGGGGGTCTTCTCAGTGCCAGAGATGGTGAATTTTCCAGGGTTTCGGTACCACTTGTGGCCCGTGTGTAATCGTCTCGCCAGCAAGAACGCACCCGGACACACCACCAGGATCCTTCCGCAGCAAACATTTATTCCAAATGAAAATGGAGGAAGACCCCAGGCCCGGAAAAGGCACTGCTTATATACCCTTAGAGCGGTGTGTTCACCTCTGATTGGCTGCTTACTTGTTGCCCGCCAAAACGCCCTGGGATGGGCTTTGACTTTGGTGCGCTTTTACCATAGCACATGCACAGTTTACTTGTTTACTAGGAGGAGCACCGGATGTCAGCGCCATCTTGCAATGGTGGATTCTGCCAGCACAAGCCACGGCTTCCTACATCTGAGCACCTGTCACTCTCAAACAGTTCATTCCCTAGCCATACCTTTCTTTGTTTTTCGAGGTACTAGAATGTTTTCAGCCAAGATTAAAAAAGACTCCACCCCAAGTTCCAAACAGAAGAAACTAAGGAAGGCCAGGGTGCTGATTTTGGCTTCTTCCCTCCATATGGGAAATGTTTCTTCCCCTCAACCTTCCCCAAGGAGTGTGAAGAGGAGACACTGGAAGAAAATGGTGTTCTCTCTCATCCCTGGGAGCCCTCAGACAAGAGCGCAAAACAGTGACCCGGCCAGGTGGTGCTGATATGGCCAGCCATGCTGGTCATTCTTGGCTGATCCCAGTGAAAAGCCCAACCCCCATTGCATGGGTCACAGTGCCAGCAAAACTCCCTGACACAGATACACCACAGGGCCTGTGCACGTGGGAAACAATTCTCCAGCTGATGGGAAAAGACAGCTCCGCCTCACCTCCCTCTCTGTCTTCCCATCATTGCTCCTCCCAGTGCCCTGCTGTCTGCCCAGCCAGCACATAGGGCTCCAGCAGCATGCCTGATTCACTAGGTTGTACCCCAGATTCTTCTGCGTGGTGTGGAATTTGCACAGAAGAGCAGCATCAGCCCTGTGACCAGGTGGCTTGGGATCTGGAGGCAGAAAGGGGGGTCTTGGAGGCATGGTGGGTCTCCATCTGCTCTTCCCCTGTTCCTGAAGAAAGAAGAAAACAACATGTAGAGCTCTCTGCCTGGTGAATGTTAACTTCTGTGGTGTCATTTATTCTGGCTCATCTCTCTTTTCGACTTTATTGTCTGTCTGATGGTTTACAAGAAACTTCTCTTCTGTGATGATTCTTCTACACATGCACACACGCACGCATGTGTGTGCATGCGTGTGTGCGTGCACACACACACACACACACACACACACACACACACACATTGTAAAAGCCAGAGTCATGGTTCTATGCAATTGACCATAAACACACCCTATGCCAAGCCCTAAGGACTTGAGGCATGAGGCCTTGAGGCGGGCCAACTATACAGAGCACTATTTTAGGACTATGGAAGTCAGAAGGAGTCAGATACTAACTTTCCTTCATGATGCCTAGACCTCTAGTTTATCCGAGGAGGTAAAATGGGCCTAGAGGTGTACTCTACTTAGCTCTTCTGCATTTAACCCATAGACCTTTGCACTTGTCTGAAAAGATCCTGAGGTTCATGGAGGTTTTCTATAAAGTCAGTTTTGCAGAACATCTTTCGTTTGCACCATAATATTGGCATGGAGAAATACTGGACTTTACTATCTGTTCATGGCATCCTCTTCCGATGCTGCCTGTGTCCAGGATTACTTGCCCAGTGACAAGGGGTATCCTGGCCTTAAAGGAAACTATTATGCTCTGATTTGGCTCACCACCCAGGGATCTGTGATGACCAGAGGACCTGTTGGTCTTGGCTATTCTGTGTGGCATACTGGATGGAATAGTGGAGTGGGCTGCCGCTCTAGCTCAGGAAAACCTGGAGAGCAATGTGTTCACCACAGTGTGGTATGAACTGTCTTCACTGTGCAAGCTCCCTGCTAGATCCCTCTGCATCTTGGCTGCCCTTCCTATTGCTTCAACTTCATAGATTGGAGGCACTGATGTCTTTTCTCTCTCAACATAACTCACCAAGCACTACTGAGGATGACAAGGGGTCCTGAGGGCATCAGTGGAGGAAAAAGATGAAGATACCTCCTCTCTGCTTGTCCTCAGGAAGGGTGAGGTTCTGGTCTTCCTGACAGTAGTCACCCATCTTCATTCCGCCCATTCAAATCCCCAGGCTTGCTTCTGAACACCATCTTCTTCTACTCAGAGATCACAATGGTGAAATAGGTGAATAATTGAGGGTTAGTGGGATTGTTTGGGGGGTGGGATCATGGGATAGGCACCTAGGTTTAGAGATCTGGTGGAGAAGTAATGGTCCCACTTTACTGAAGGATGAGGTTTAAAAGTTTGCCAAAGACGAGCAGACTTGAGTCTACAAAGGCTTCCTGTAAGACAGGCTGAACTCAAGGCTTTAGGCTCTGTCTGTCTGGTTCCCAAGATAACAAACTGGTATATTGCTTGAAGAATGGAGCTGGTGTGTGGTAGTGGTGATATGTGAGCATGTGGGAATACCCAAGCTAGATAGTGGCTTGTAAACCAACTCCAAAGGTCAGAAACTGGATTGGAGAGTCTCAACCTAGAATACACAGGATTGAAAGACTGCCTCTGCTAAAACCTTACTGTGTGCCTTAAAGCAAGTCACCTCACATCTCTGGGCCTTAGTTTCCATATCTGCAGCATAGGCCAGGGAATCGAAAGTCAAATGATATTGCTAGAAGCTTCATTGGCTAAGGAGTTATTTTAATTATATGATGTGGGGAAACTGAGGCCTAGAGAGAGCAAAGACTATGCCTGATGTCACACAAGATGTCAGTGATGGTGCTGCAGCTGGATCCTAGGACTTCAGTTTCTAGTTCACAGAATTTTTCCCCAGGGGAAGGTGAATGGGAGGTGAGATGAGGTGAGTCTGTCTGTCTTGCTGTTTGGACTGAGGGCAAGATACTAGGTAAGGAGTAGAGGTGAAGAAAGAGGAAAACCCCGACAACGTACCAAGGCTGAGATTTTAAAAACCACAAACCCAGTAATTTTCCCCCAAGCCCCGTCATGTTCCATCCCTGAAATCCAGCTAGAGCTAGGGTCAGGTCCAAGTTCAAGTCTGAGAGTCTGATTTGCTCCTGGGGCTGCAGATCCAGGAGGTTGCACAAACTGCAGTTAGCCTTATCGCCGACAAGGGGCCTGACTGCCCATCATGATCTGAGACTCAGGATAGAGCTGCTTCAGGCTCCAGTGGTCCAGGGAGCTTTAAGATGATAGGTGCAGGACAGAAGCTATCATGACCTGCATGAAGCAAAGGCAGGTTAAAAGTGCATTTGCAGGCTTGTGAGTAGGCGGGCAGAGGGACCCGGATGCCCACGTCTTTTCCATGACTTTTTTTCCATCAACACTAATGACTCTGTCCATCCAGTTACACCCATCCTCATCCAGGGCTCCACATGTACAGAGGCTCCAGCTGTAAATGAGACATCTTCTGCAGCCCTTGGTACACATTAGCAGTCAAAGCCACTGATGAAGTCAACTGCAGAAGAAAAGGGTGAGTCCTGAATGCTGTGTCTTGAATGTGAAGAACTCCGTGTCATGAACCCATTCTTGGGTAGCCCAGCCTGGAAAGGGGTGGGTGGGGCCGGGAGCAGTCACACCCAGAATCTGGACACAGGTACAGGACTGTGCAGAGCAGTGTGTGTGTGTGTGTCTGTGTGTGGGTGGGTGTATGGGGCGTTGTCAAGTGTTGCACCTCCCCTTTCCCAGCATGTGAAGAGAGGCAGTCAGGTTGAAGGAAAGCCTTATGGCTCTGAGCCCTTCTATATGGTCACATCTAGTATAGTGTTGCTGTCCACTCCGACCCACGGAAAGAAACGGTGACACACAGAGTTCTTCTTCCCAACGCAGTTTATTCAGGAACCCTTACATTCTTCAAAAAGCCCCCAAGCCTCTCTTCCACCGCCCTTAAATCCCTCTGCCTTCTCCAATCAGAGCCTGCCATGTCGGTGCATGTGATAGGACAGTGGGTATGGCAAGATCTGACGTTGCCCTACATAGCAGATGGCCTGATAATGCATAGCAGTGAGCCTGTGAAATATTGCCTGTGGGCGTGGCTTCTTCGAGGGCGTATGAGGAAGTCAGGTGTTAGCCTCAGGTGCCATTTTGGAATGGCCGCCACACCTGCTTCCTACAGTATAGGAAAAAACAGTTCTGGGGCCTTGGACTGAATATTTAGACATTTAGGTCTTAACTCAGAGTGTTTATGTAGACCCAACCCATTCCTGGCATCTCTTCTTTCCTTACAAATGGGGCCCCCAAGCTGACCCTAGGCAACCAGGAGGTGAGGAGGTCCTGTCCACGGTGCTGAAAACACCCCCCTATCTCTCTGGGGGTGGGGGAGACACACTTACAGCTGTCTCCCTCTTCCAGGAATACTTTGCTCACATAAGAGGCAAACAGGAAGTCAACTTAGGTAAGAGAGGGGGTAACAATCAGGAAGAGAAAGAAAAGTTGTCCCTGTTTCCTCTACCCACCTGACACACGCCTTGTCCAAAGCAAAAAAGTAAAAGTATATGACGCTCTGATTTCATCCTTTTTACACACACACCTACAGGCACGCAGGGGCGCGCACCTCACACTTGAGTTACCTAAACTGCTGCTTCTGCTACTTATGTCCCACATCTCCCATCCTCTACCTTTTTCTTTGTGTATAAATGTTTTGCCTTCATGTATGTGTGTGCACCACATGTGATCTTATGACCCATAGGTGTCAGAATAGAGGATCAAATTCCCTACAGATCTTTGCCAGCTACTATGTAGGTAGACTTTGGCATGGTGAATTGTGCATTATGAGGCTACAGGAAACATGTTATGCTGAGCCCACGTCCTTAACCTGTAAGCAAAGACTTTACTCCTAAGCCTATCCAAGGCTCTGTGGAGGAACCCACAGAGCAACATACACAGGTGAGAGGTGCTCAGAAGCACCCTTAGTAGGCGGGCCATTCCATGCACACAGAGATTCATGTCCAACCTTTGCCCTGTGACTCATCTGACCTTGGCCAGGTGGACTCTGCTCTGCTGCCATGAACTTTCCTTGCAGCACTTGCTCTGTCTCTGCCCCTACTCATCTCCTGCAGAAGAAAACAGGCTGGTTCACCACCACAGCCCTATTTCAAATTGTATCTTAATATAAAAGAAAAGGCAGTTGTCTTAGGTTGGCGTAGTAGAGTCTGCCTAAAACCCCATCACTCCTGTAGCAAAAGCAAGAAGATTTTCAGTTTAAGAGCACTCTAGTCTACTTAGAAGGACTATTCAAAGGAGAGTGGAGGTGGAATGGGAACGCTGGAGAGATGGCTCCAGGGTTAAGTGTTCTTGGTGCTTCTTCAGAGCCACCTGATAAGCATCTGTCATTCCAGGTCTCTTTTATTGTCCTTCAAGGGAACCCACACCTATGTGGCATTTTTTCACATGGATACACACACGCAAGCACACATACACACATACACACATACACACACACACACACACACACACATTTGTTCACTTTTTGTCTGTCTTAAATAGGGCTTCAGGAATTGTTCCACCTGTGAGATGAATCTCTGAGCTCCACCTTGCCACTGGTGGACTGAGAAGGTGTCTCTTCCTCAACTGGTACAAAGTACAGCTGTAGCCGAGCTACCCTCTCTATCTCTCTGTACATTTATATTTCAGGACTTCCCTGGGTCAGAGGAGGTAATTAACTGTTTTGGTTTAAAAGCCCTCCTGCTGGATCACAGTCTAAATGGGAGAACCGAAGGAAACAAGCAAAAGGGAGCACTATCATCAAAGGACTGGAACATACCTTTCTTCATTATGAGAAGGGACCCGCAGGAGCCATTTGCACCAGACACCATTTGCAGCAGGTGCTGCAGATCACCCATTTGGTGCAGAGTCCCTGTGCTTCCATTCTTTTGAATGGTAAATCAAGAATCATCAGTTCAAAATTTAATAAGGCAGGCTTACTGAGGGTCCAAACATCCTGGAGATAAGAGACAAATTACCTGTGCCCTGGCTGAACAGCTCTAAATGATGCTGGCAAAATATTCTGTCAGGTAACTTCCTCTAGCTACATTGTTGAAAAGGAATCAAAAGTTTCCTCTTCATGTGAACATCAAGAACCAGTTGTTGGACACCTAATTCATTTGGCAGAAGTGTTTACCTAGTATGCTTGAGGACCTGGATTTGATCCCAACTCACACAACCTGGGTGTGGTAGGTCTCACTGGTAATAGTAACTGTCAGGAGGCAGAGACAGGGGGATCAAGAATTTCAAGATCATCCTCAGCTACACAGCAAGTTTCTTGCCAATTTGAATTACTTTTTGTTTTAGTTTTTTGGTTTGCTTTTTTTAAAACGTGGGGTGGGAGGAAGCAAAACTGAGCAGTAGTGGCAAATGCTTTTAGTCTCAGCACTTGGGAAGCAGAGGCAGGTGGATCAGAAGAGAATTCAAGGCCAGCCTGGTTTATAGAGTGTGTTTCAGCATAGCCAGAGCTATCCTAAGAATGCCTGTCTCAGAAAAACAAACAAACCAAATTTTAAAAATATATGTACTGTATTGTGTGAATGTGCGGGATGGGCTGGTACATAGGCCATAGCATGAATAAGGGAGTTTCTCTTCCCTTCAACTTTAGGTAGGTTTTGGGGATTGAACTGAGGTCAGTGGGTTTGTGCAAGTGTCTTTACCTACTGAGCCATCTTGCCAGGCCAAGAACAAATTTTTATATTAAACTCTAGCTTTCTCCTTTGTAGATGTTTCTCTTTCCATTACCAAGACTTGGACACCCGCAGGGCCACATCTCTCCCAGGCTGTCCATAGTGAGTTACAAACAGACAATGACACTGGGGTCAGAAATTCCTGTCTCTGTGCTGCTTCAGCAGTTTCTAAGGTATAGGCACAAAGAATTTGTCACCCACAATAGAAGCTATAGCAATGTACTGGAAGAAGTGAAAATGCCTGGAGACATGCAAAAGAGGGCTTGTCATGATGTAAACCAGGTTAAGCCTCATGTCACCGAGTTGCTAGAGCAAGCCCTCAACTCCTTGTGTTCCCAAAGCAGAATAGCACATGTAGATAATTAAAATCTGTTAGGGTATTTATTTGTCTTCTACACAGCCAGGAAGGGAAAAATGTTAGGTTAGGCAATAATGTGTGTATTAGCAAAACAAAGTGAAAAGGAGTGATTTTAGCAATGCCTAAACTGAGCCATGCCTCTTCTGAACTACTTTTCATACTGCCAAGGATTTAAAGATATATATCTGTATCTGTATCTGTATCTGTATCTGTATCTCTATCTCTATCTCTATCTCTATCTCTATCTCTATCTCTCTATCTACCTCTCTCTATCTCTATCTCTATCTCTATCATCTATCTATATCTATATCTATATCTATATCTATATCTATATCTATATCTATATCTATATCTATATATATGGCAAAAAAGGATACTATATATACTGACAAAAAAGAAAAAAGAAAGAAAAGAAAACAGAACAACAACAAAAAGCCCCCTAAAACCTTCCAGACAAGAACTTCTCTTAGACAGGGTCTCGTGAATCCCAGGCTGTAATGGAGGGTAATTTTCAACTCCTTCCCTTCCACCTCCCAAGTGCAGGGATATCACAGGCTCAGTACTTTCTGTGTGTCAGACAAGCACTCACTGAATAAATTGAGCTACATCCCTAACTGATGGCTCTGCCCTCTACCTTTTTTAGAGACATGGTCTTGCTGGATAGCCTTGGATTAGCCTGGAACTCACTATATAGACCAGACTCAAAATTATGGTGCTTCTTTGTCTCTGCCTCTAGAAATTTGGGTTTACAAGCATATGCCACTACACCTACCTTATATTTTTCTTTTCAGGTGGTAAATTGAGATATTTAAATATATTTTAACATAAGTGTTTATGTTTGAGCATGTGTGAATGCCATTGCACAAATATGGAGGTCAGAGGACAACCTGAGGATTGGGTCCTTCCCATCATACAGAGTTTTTTGGTTTGATTTTGGTTTGGTTTTGGTTTGGTTTTGGTTTTTTGAGATAGGGTTTCTCTTGTATGTAACCCTGGATGTCCCGAAATCAATTCTGTAGACTAGGCTAGCCTTAAAGGACAACCTGTGGATTGGGCCCTTCCTATCATACAGAGTTTTTTGGTTTGATTTTGGTTTGGTTTGTTTTTGGTTTTTTGAGACAGGGTTTTTCTTGTATGTAACCCTGGCTGTCCTGAAATCAATTCTGTAGATCAGACTAGCCTGGCCATCATATAGAGTTTGAGGATCAAACTCAGGCCATCAGGCTTGGCAGCAAGGGAACTTACTGGCTAAGCCATTTCACTGACTGAAATATTTTAAAGGATCATCCTTTTCCAGAATAAATTCACAAGTATTTTAAAGGGTTGTACTTTTCCTCTTCATATGTGTTTCCTTTAAGTCAACACTGAAAAGAAAAAGATGGCTGGGTGGCCTTGAGGTGTGGCAGTGGTGGTGGTGATGGCTGTAGCAGTGCACACCTTTAATCAATGCATTCTCAAGGTGGAGGCAGAGAAGAGGAAGGTGAATTTCTGACTTTGAGGCCAGTCTGGTCTACAGCGTGAGTTCCAGGAAAGCCAGGATTCCACAGAGACACCCTGACTCTAGAAACCTAAAAGAAAAAGGATGGGGAAGAGTGTTGGGAGCCGACTCTTAGCAGAAAGTGGCTATCATCTTTACAGCCATCTCGAGCCATATACCCTGACAAGAGACTTGTTTTCAACAGCCTGCAATAGCTGAGCGCACTCTGATGAACATCTTGTTACACTGTTTAGTGCGCCCAGCTGCAAGGTGCTCCTGGTATCCATGGCTACAAGGCATGTGATGTAGTGGGTTCAGTTGAGCTTGTCCACGAGGGCAAGCCTGGACACTGCAAGATATTGCAAAGCAGAAAATGAGTTAACCCAGAGACAGCCCAGAAAACAGCCTGGCCTATGCCCACGTTGCAAACGTGGAAGGCATTGGGCTAGTGAATGTAGGTCCAAGGCAGATGCACAAGGAAACACTGTTTCCTATAATCAGGGAAACGGGAACAGGGTCCAGCCCCAGGCCCCGAACCAATACAAGCCAAAGCAGGCTTATGGGGCAGTCAGTTTCATACCAACAAACAACAACCCCTTTCAGAACTTAGTCAAGCAACACCAGGAAGTGCAGGACTGGACCTCAGTTCTGCCACCCACACAGTATTAACCCCAGAAATGGGACCTCAGGCCTTACCCACTGGAGTGTTTGGACCACTCTATCCAAATGTGTTTGGACTGATAGTGGGAAGAATTAGTGCTACTATGCAGGGACTACAAATTTTTCCTGGCATTATAGACAATGATTATCAAGGTGAGATTAAGGTAATGGCCAAGGCAATACAGAATATAGTCACTATTCCTACAGGAAAGAGGATAGCTCAACTATTGTTACTTCCATTGATTCCTACTAATCACAATTCTTTGGATTCTGAAGGAAAATCTGCTGCAGATAGATTCTGGCATCCTAATACTAAAAAGAATTTTGCAACAGTCCTCTCGAAAGACCCATTAACTGGAACCTGGAATGGGCCAGATCCAGTGCTTATCTGGGGAAGAGGTTCTGTCTGCATATATTCCCAAACGGCAGATGCCGCACGATGGCTGCCAGAGAGACTGATCAAATAAATAGACAATAATAACAAATCCAGGGAGGAGAAACCCCCTGAGAAGCGTATTTTTTCTTTACAGGAAACATGAAGATGCTTCACTGGAGCGGATCAACCAGTATACCTGACTTGGGAAGTTCTCAGTGCGGAAGAAGACATCACCACCCATGCCTCCAGGGTGGCTCTATTAGACTCTTGGTTCCCTGATTTATGATTTAGTGGTACATTGTTTAAACCCAAGAGAGAATCCATTACCATAGTTACTATAGTTGTGTTCTATGTTTGAGATTGATTGGGGCAGGAATAGGGATTTTCTTACTTGTTTTGTTAAGATCAAAGCTATGATCGGTTCTGTACTTATATAGATTAGATTTAGAAAATAGTGTTTTACAGAATAGAAGAGGCTTATACTTTTTACTCCTCCATCAGAAGAAGTTATGTGCTACCCTTAAAAAGAGTGTTGCTTTTGCACTAACCATTCAGGCATTGCTGAGTCTCTTGTCTCTCGGGCTCATGCTGCTCAACAAACTGATGGCTTTTGTACGACAACAGATAGATGTTATTCAAAATGAAACCCATACAGGTCAGTTATTACAGGCTGGAAGTGGGGGACTAAAACCTCTGTCATCAAGACTGACAAGGATTAACCCTTAACTTATGCGCTAAGCCGGATAGTCAATGACGAGTAAGAGAACACCTCAAGACCCTTGTCCCTAACTGGGAGGCCTCACCATCCTAAGACAGGAGCTCAACCAATGGCTGTTGAGTATCCAGAGACGGGAAAGGATACTGGGGTCCTTTGTTCCAACCTAAGGCAGGCACGGTTTCCGTAAGTTTTCCCAGCCTTCCCTTTTGAAAACAAATTTAAAAAGGGGGACCTGTTGGGAGCCGACTCTTAGCCGAAAGTGGCTATCATCTTTACAGCCATCTTGAGCCATATACCCTGACAAGAGACTTGTTTTCAACAGCCTGCAATAGCTGAGCTCACTCTGATGAACATCTTGTTACACTGTTTAGTGCGCCCAGCTGCAAGGTGCTCCTGGTATCCATGGCTACAAGGCATGTGACGTAGTGGCTTCAGTTGAGCTTGTCCACGAGGGCAAGTCACGTGGTAAAGGGTATAAATACCCAGGATTTCCTTTCTATTGAGGAAGTAGATGGAAGAAAGGAGGTAGAAGGTAGGAGAAGGTAGAAGGTAGAAGGTAGAAGGTGGAAGGAGTGAGAAGGTGGGAGGTGTCAGGAGACAGAAGGAGTGAGGAGAATATAGAAGAAGAGAGGAGAATAAAGAAGAGACTTGAAGAGACTCCACCGGGCTCTGTCTTGTATCTATCTTTTGCATCTCTCGCCCCTTTTTCCCCCTTCCTCCGTCCCCACTCTCTCTCTTGCTAGACCCTGACCTGGACCGGAGCAGCAGAACCGGCCGGCCTTTACAAAGTAGCAGAACCTGACGGCCGTTACAAAAGAAACGGCAGTTACAGAAGAGTAGAGGAAGGGGACGGGAAAGGGGAAGAACATGTGGAGGGGAAGGGGATAGGGAATGGCAATGGCATCCTTATTTTTTTCAGATAAACATTTCAGCAGTTGCAGCTAGTGTCCAGCTCCCTATGCAGGGTTATGCAGCCAAAGATGACCTTGAGCTCCTGATCCTCTTAGTTCACTTCTGAAGTCCTAGAAGAACTTAACCTTAGGCAATGCTGGGGATCCAGTCCACACACACTAAGGCAAGCAGGGTACTGAATGCACTCCACCCCAGCTCTCAAAAAAAAAAATACTCCACTTTTTTTTAAATTACATTTATCTACTTTGTGTGTGGGAGTAGGCAAGTTCAAGTGTGCCACAGCCCACATGTGGAAGTCAGATGACAACTTGTAGGAGCTGGTTCTCCTCTTCCATTATGAGGATTCCAGGGATCCATCTCAGGTCATCAAGCAAAGCCCCTTTACCAGCTGATTCATGTATCTATACCCACTGCACTGGATATTTTTAAGAAGGGGGAGGCTTTGATAACTGTGGTCTGGTCACAGCAGAGGGCTGTCCTCTGGGTCTACCCACACAGGTGGTCTCTTCTCTTCCAAGTATAGCATGCCACAGTGCCCTACAAATGAGTGCTGTAGGATATGTGTGCCATCTGCTACCCTAGAAAGGTAGATTTGTTGGGAAGAATTGAGAACAAGGGAAATGCATCAGCAGATTAAAATGATGCCAGAGTGAGCTAGCCTGATGACCCAGGTATAAATCCTGGGACTCACGCTTAAAAACAAAACAAAACAAAACAAAACAAAACAAAAGCACTGGGTGTGGGTGGCATATACCTTTAATCCCAGAACTCATAAGGCAGAAGAATTCAGTTCAGTTCAATATGGATCTACATATTGAGCTCTAGACCAGCCAGGCCTACATAGTGAGACTCAGTCTTAATACAAAATTAAATTTTACAGATGGTGATGCAGCTGTAAATGCAAAGAGATAGGAGGCTGAAAGAGATCTGCTCAGAAACATGCGACACATCCGGCCTGGAATATGTCACACAGAAGCAGAAACAATGAGAGATCCTGCTTCAGCAAAGTGGAAGGCAAAGACCAACTCCTTAAAGTTGCCCTCAGACTTCTACACTCACACTGTAGAGATATGCTGCTGCACTGTAAATACACAGAAAGGCAGATAAAGAAAGACAAAGACAGACAGACAGACAGACAGACAGACAGACGGACAGATGGACAGACGGACAGACAGACAGACAGACAGACAGACAGACAGACAGATAGAAGATAATAGCTATGAAGTAAAGACTTCCACAGCTTTCCTAGAAATCAGCCATCAAAGAAAGTTGTTTGTATGCTAAAATTGGATAGTGAGCAGCAAGAACATGATTTGCTGTTATTTAAAAACCACTCATTTGGAAAGAAATAGATTAAATATTGTTATAACTACATATTGGTAACGATAAGCTACTAAGTCTCGACTGTGAGCTAAACTGTTGTACACTGGTTCTAAAACCAGAATGAAGCCTGAAGAGATGGCATGGAAGTTAAGAACTCTGGCAGCTTCTGTAGAAGATTCAGGTTTGGTTCCTGGCATCCATGTTTGGGAGCTCACAACTGCCTGTAACTCCAGTTTCAGGGAATTGGACACCCTCTGTCCTTTGCAGGTACCCACAGTTATGAGTATAAACACACAAATAAATATATAAAAATTTAAGTAAAATATATAAAATTGAGCTGGAGAGATGGCTGAGTAGTTAAGAGCACTGATTGCCATTCCAGAGTTCCTGAGTTCAATTCCCAGCAACTACATGGTGGCTCACAACCATCTGCGATGGGATCTGATGATGTCTCCTAATGTGTCTGAGGATAGCAATGGTATACTTACATAAAATAAATAAAGTCTTTAACATTTTTATTTAAAATTGAAATGAGAGGCATGTTAAAAGCATACTTTTCCAAACATGTACTGAGAGCTCTAATAGGCCAGCATATTTTAAATATGTCACAAGAAATCAGAATTTTATTACTACCATTGCCCAATGAAATAGAAATACTTGAAAGGATATGGTTGATTAAAAATAAAGATCTAGGGAGTGGAGTGATTGCTGAGTGTCTTAGGGTTTTCTGCTCTGAACAGACACCAGGACCAAAGCAACTCTTATAAGGACAACATTTAATTGGTGCTGGCTTACAGACTCAGAAATTCAGTCCATTATTATCAAGGTGGTCACATGCCAGTGTCCAGGCTGGCATGGTGCAAGAGGAGCTGAGAGTTCTGGATCTTCATCTGGAGGCCACAAGCAGAATACTGACTTCCAGAAAGCTATGACTAGGGTATTAAAGCCCACACCTACAATGACACACTCCAGCAAGGCCACACTAACTTCAACAAGGCCATACGTCCAAATAGTGTGACTCCCTGGGCCTAGCATATATAAACCATCACACTGAGTAGTTAAAAATACTAGCTGCTCTTCCAGAGGACCCTGCTTCAATTTCCAGTACCCACTGGTGGCTCACAGTTAACTGTAACTCCAGTCTCAGGGATTAGATGCCTTCTTTTGGCCTTTGTAGGCACTAGGCATATACAGAATACACACACACACACACACACACACACAAACACACATGCAAATGCACATGCACAGGCATAGGCACATATATCTCCAGACAAAACTGAAGAAATATCAAAATGAAGCCTCTTACACTGACAGTAGGGTGGTCCTATGTAAACAAAGCAACAAATTTGATACTCCCATTTGACTATATTAATTTGTGAGAAGCATGATTTTATTTTTTAATTATTATGCCTAAAACCAATCATAATGTTAACAGGAAAAGACACATCAAAGCTTTGAAGGGAAGATGTCCACTTTCTGAAACATCACACATCTGTGCTAGTTTTCCAAAGTTACTATAACAAATCACCATGTAAAGATACTTGCTGCTAAGCAGGATGACCCATGTTCAATTCCTGAGAACCATAGTGTAGAAGGAAAGACTGGACTCCTCTAGGTTGTCATCTACCTTCCACATATGGCACAGGAACACCTCCCCAACCCACCCACACCCACTCCAACTAAAAGGTAAAATTAAAAGTTCTAAAGAACTAGAGATCTGTAGTGCAGATCTCACACCTGGGTAGTGCGGGGCGGCCTGGGTGTGGGCGCAGGCCGGAGCCCATGCGCCCGCACACAGATGTCAGGCCGGTCACGGGACGGTAGGCGTGCAGAGCCGACCATGGAGAAAAAGGCTTCTCATCCTCTGTCCCGTGAGGTGTCGTGCAGTAACAAGAGACACAGGACACAAGCCACATGGCTAACTAGAATACAGAGAGCACTGGGCGGACGAACAACTTCTCTCCCTCCCCCTGCCCCTCATGGACAGGGGCGCGCAAGAGACTTGACTTACTTGAACGAAGAGTCCAGAATTTAAGAGACATGTGACGATTTAAAATATGTTGACTTTTTAACAGATGACGGGCTTGGGTGGTGAATGATGAAACGCTCTCCCGAAAAATGTCGGAAGGTGTCTTGCTTATATATTGGAAACAGAGGAGAAGGGCGGAGCCAGGGAAATCTTGAGGCAGAGATTTGTTCTCTCCACCCCCTCTCTGGGCTCTGGGGAGTGTGGCCAAATTACAGTCCCACAGGATCTACTCTGTCATGGTTCCACAGGCCAAAGGTTTGAGCTCTAGATGTCAGCTGGGATCCCCTAGGGAAACTTTTGCCTATTAAAGTTTCTGTGGTGGATGGCAGACACGGTAGCCATGTCCCTCAAGTTTCAGACCTGATGTATTCTTGCATCTCTTATAAGGGTCACTGGGTGTAATACAGTAATTTCATCTGTATTTTCTTAACTACACTCCACACAGGTGCTTTTTGCAAAGAAAGTTTCATTTATAGGGGCTCTAGGTATTAGGATGAGTTTATATCTTTTGAGCAGTCACTATCCAATCTCCCACAGAAATCAACTGGAATGAATGATTCCTTAAAAGAACTGCTGGCAAGTGGTTAAGATAACAGAGGTGAGTTCTTCCTATTAAAGATTCCTTCCCTTGGTGCTGGGCATGGAGATGCTTGCCTTCGATCCCAGCATTTTGGTGATCTAGGCAGGTGAATCTCTGTGAATTCAAGATCAATCTGATCTACATATCTAGTTCCAGGACAACTGGGGAGACAGAATACAGGGGTCACATCTCACTTTCCTGCTTTTCCCCCAAGACACACTCCTCTCTACATTTATTTATATAATAGCACCTGGGCTATTTGAGGTCTTTGGTGGAACTTTATAGATGTCACTGTGTCCCTGGAGACAGGACTCATGGCTGCTACCATTTCATTGACTTTAGAGGTGGGTGCCTTGGGGGTAACCTTAAATTCACAAATTCTCTCTGTAGCATTCAGAGCTCCACTGGTGACTGTAACTGCTCAGATGTTTCCAAACCTACACTTTTGTTCTTGGATGTTTCAAACACTGCCTGTCTTGGTAGACTTGGTACACAGCTTGCTCCCCATGCTCCCTATAAAAGATCTCAAATATCCTAGGCTGGCCTCAAACTCCCTGTGTAACATAAGATGACCTTGAACTCACTAGTTGGCTAGATTGGCTAGTCACTAACCCTAAGTACCTGCCTGTTTTGCATGGCTAGCTTGGGAATTACAGACCTATGCCTTCACAGCCTGCTTTAGATCAAAGCTCAGACCCTCCTCCTCATTCAGCAAGCGTACAAGTCATCCCCTAAGGCCCCCAGTGTTGATCACATGGTTTTCCTACCTCTATCGGCCAAGTTCTGAGATTACAAGCAAGGTAGATTACATGCTCAGTAGATTTAGTTCATTTTTGAAAGAAGAAGATAAAAGCCCTAGGGAGATCACTGAAAGACTTGAGGCCATGCTGAAGACACAGTCAGGACAGCCCAAGTCAACTGAAGCTCAGCCAGATGCTTGTCCCACACCATGCTGTATGACACATAGCTTACAGTGGCTCCATGGTAACATCCAAGAAGACTGGTAAAATAATAGTGTTGATGACTGTCTTTGTTTCTCTTGCTGTGATAAAACATCATGACCAAAAGGAATGTGGGAAGAAAAAGGTTTATTCACTTTATAGCTTATAAGTCCATCACTGAGGAAAGCCAGGGCAGAATTTCTGGGCATGAACTTGAAGGCACCAAAGCAGAAGCAGTTAGTAGTACTACTTTCTAGCTTTCTCTGCCTGGTTTCTGATTTACCCCAGAAAGGCCTGTCTAGGAGTGGCACTGTCCATAGTGAGCTGGTCCTTCCTACTTTATTCATCAATCAAGAAACAAACACTGCAGGCTTGCCCATTGGCCAGTCTGGTGGAGGCATTTTCTCAACTGAGTTTCCATCTTCCAAAATGACTTTAGCTTCTGTCAGGCTGCCATGAAACTGGCACAGTGATGTTGACTGAGGATGGGTTTCCTGCACATGGCCCTCTGAACTCATAGATCCTGGCACACAGATTAAATGGTACCTGTAAAACTGTATGGCTTTGCTTGTTCAGCCCCTGACTCTTCACCACATCTCTATAGGAAAGGGAGGACTGAATGAAACATGCCATTTTATGGGCTAAAAACAAATCCTGGCTGTCTCCATTTGAAGCCAAAGTACCTACTGAGATGGTAAGCAAGACTTCTAATTTTCTAGGGCTTAACTCTAAAATTAAGCAGGTATCCAAGATCAGTAATCATACCCTTAGGAACAAACTTGTTTTTGCTTAAAACTCATCACTGTCTGGAAAAGGAAGTGTTATCTCTTAGGCAGAATAAAGCTATCAGCTACCTCCTAGCAAATGAAGAAGGCATTTTCTGGTTGATGCAGAGAGAGAAAAAGACGCAGATCGTGGATCCTTGTGGCATAGACTTCTCCGCTCCGGCTGTCTCCGGCTGTCTAATACACTTCCTCGCTGAGTTAATTCTGCTTGTATCAAACCAACATGGAAGTTTGCTTGTTTTGGAGGGGAGAAGAGAAAAAACAAAAGGACTTTCATCTAAAGCATTCCCACCTCCCTTCTTTAGCACCAGGATGCCCTAATGATTAAAAGAAGTAACCAAAATGACCTGTGTCCTTTGGTGGAAAAGACTCAAAACTAGGTCCTCTGAAGGGGTCAAGAGAATCTCTTCTTTGGGAACAGAATAGGACCCTAGACTCTGGTGGGCCTATTACCTGGGCCAGAAGTAATGCCTAATAAAAGAGTCAGAATTTATTCTAAAAATGGGTTTTGGCATGTAGGAGTGAGCATGTTGCATTATTGCCTGCTGTAGAGTGCATACCCAGGCTCTCTGCCCTGTCTCCTTTCATGAGGAATCCCTGCCAATCTAGGATCTGTGAACTGCTTCTGCCAGCCAATCTCTAATTTAGCATATATACAAAGCCAATTTTTGGACACCAGGATGGAGCTTAACACCTCTGCAGCTCTCTATGTTCACAACGTTTTCAGTGAAATACAAACAACTAGCAGTATAGAAACAAACCACAACATGGAAAAGGCTTTCTAAATTCACAGATAAACTCTGTGTGTGTGTGTGTGTGTGTGTGTGTGTGTGTGTGTGTGTGCATTTGTGTGTATGATTGTATGTATGTGTGCACGCACATCTGTGTGTGTTTTTTTGTGTGATGTGTGTATTTATGTTTGTGTGTGCATGTGTGTGTGAGTGTATATATGTGTGTACTAAAATTGTTGAGTGTGTGTGTGTGACTGTGTGTGTGCATTTGTGTGCACTTCTGTGTGAGTAGACATATTTGTGTGTATGTGTGTGTATATGTGCATTTGTGTGTGTATATGTTCTCATGTACAGGTATATGGGCCTGTGTGTGTGTGCGCGCATGCGCATGCGTGCATGTGTGTGTGTGTGTTCTGCTTCCCAACATAAACTTCCCCCATGCCTTCCCTTGTGTTTGTTTCATTTAGATTTCTCAATCTGGGATGTACTTAGCAAAAGCCAGCACTGACAAAGATAAATCTGCCCCTCACTGAGAACAGATGATTTTTAAAATGTGAAAATTCTGTATTGACAGAGCAGAACATTTCCCTTTTAATGAGTTTCAAGATATACTCAAATAATTTGCAAGTAGCAGATGACACCATTTCAGAGTTCGTACCAATAATTCCCATGAAAAACTGATTTGATGAGAGACTCAAGCTAGTGGAACCTACAATAGGGACACAATGGGAGCTACTTTTGATGGGACAGCTGTCACAGTCATGGGAAAAGTTGACTACCCTTAGGATTTTACCATGATTTTCCCCAGAAAACCCCTGAAGTGTGTTTGTTTGATGGATTATTTGAGAACAACATTTTGACTTTTTCTTATGTACTTATGAAATAGAATCTCTGAGTTAAGGGGAAGTAGACTCATGTCACTTTCTTCCCATGTATGTATGGGAAGGCCAAATTCTAGCTCTTTTGTTGTAATCTCTACCCTGCTTCCCAAGTGACCTGACTCTATCCCAGGGTCCTTGAAACTTGACCCTATCCCAGGGTCACAATCTGCCCTCCATGGCTTGTCCAGTTCTTGCCCCTGCCACGAGCACAGAAACCAGGCTATACAGACAGTTGTCCCTGCCACGGGTGCACAGAGACTTCATAGATACAAAAATAAAGAACAGACAGACAGCACACAGACCTGCTCTAGCGAGTGGACCTCCAATCCCTGGAGCCATGGGGTCTGAGAGAGCAAATATCTTGGCGGGACCTCCAAATATTGGATTCTAAGATCCAAAATCAGGGAACGACTCTCACAGAAACACACACAGTTAGGACTTGCTACAATAACATGAGGTTTAAGGATACTAGTGCACTAGGGCTCTCTCCCTCCCTCCCTCCCTCTCCCTCTCCCTCTCCCTCTCCCTCTCCCTCTCCCTCTCCC
>NW_021620885.1:93784-134031 GCF_004785775.1 Grammomys surdaster
CCCTCTCCCTCTCCCTCTCTCCCTCTCTCTCTCTCTCTCTCTCTCTCTCTCTCTCTCTCTCTCTCTCTGTCTCTCTGTCTCTCTCACATGCAGGCAAGAGAGCCCCAAACAAAAGCTGGGAGCAGTTCTTATACAGAGTTCATGAGGGAAACCACAAAGTCTGATCTTTCCAGTCTTTAGGTGACTCAGATTATAACAATGAGTGTCTTCTGTTTGCCCAGGTTTATTATGTTAAGGACGGTTTCCTGACCACCTCCCATCCTGGAACCCTTTCCCAGAATATGCCTACATGCTCTGGGTCCTCCTCACCCGCAGGTGGTTTCCCTCCCCTGTGGTCTAAGGAATGTTAATCAACCTCTCCCTTCTTCCTCTGAATGTTAATCCAGAAAATGTCCTCTGACTAAGAAACGTGCCCCTCCTGGTATGCATCCTGGGGCAGTGAGTACTATGTTCAAACCAAGACCTGAATTCTAAGTTCAAACCAAGACTAAAAAGTCCTACACAGCCAATTCAGATAAAAACTGGGTGAATTTATTGGTTACTTAGTATATTTTAAGACATTTTATTATTCCCAACTCCCAAATGCAACTGTATCTGTAATAGAAACAAATGAATGACGCAAATCCAAAAGACAATAAGCAAATGGGATACATACAGACAAGAAACTATCATTCACTGGTGAAAAGAAAGACATGAATTATGAAGTCAGGAGGTGAGGGAGGTACAGAGGAAACTTAAATACATATTATCAAATCAAAGAAAGCATCTGAAAATGCCTTGAACCAGCTGATTGGAACTTGATGATACTTTAGAAAAGGCAAAATTATAGTCCTGGTGGCCATAGTTGTGAGAGTGCTTACACAATTTTAATGCAGCGACTGTTCAGAACAATTATATGTTAATATGTTCATATATGTGGCAGATAGAAAGGGTAAGAGTTCCTTTCTCTTTCAATAGAGAGGAAGTCCATGGGAACCTTTAAAATGTTAATGAAGAAACGGGTGAATAACAGCAGCAAGGGCGTGCAAGCATCAACTTTACAGGCATGGATCTCTCCTGATTAATTTTACTTGATGAGTGGACTGGGCTAATGGCTCAGATATCTGGTAAAACATTATTTCTAGGTGTGTCTCTGGGGGAGGTTTTAGAGGAGATTAGCATTTCTCTCACCAGTGTGGGTAGACATCACCCAATCTACTAAAGGCTGAGAGCAAGAAAAACAATGAATTTCTCTTTCCTCCAGTTGGATATCAATCCTCTTCTGCCTCTGGCCACTGAAGTCCTGGTTCTCTGGCCTTTGTATTCTGATGGAACAACTACAGTGCCTTGTCTAGATTTGTTTAAGTTATAGATGCTGGGTCACAGAATTTTTCAGCCTCTGAGATGCTCTAAGTCATTTTCAGAAAATTCTTCCGTACATAACCTCACACCCCAGTGTCTGTCTGTCTGTCTGTCTATCTCTGTCTCTCCTTCTCTATCTCCCCTAATGTGTGTGTCTATATGTGTCTCTGTGTATGTCTGTGTACCTGTGTGTCTACCTGTGTGTGTGTGTCTGTATTCAGAGATCAGGCTACCAATAGTTCTCTTTTGTTTTTGTTGTTAAAGATTTATATGTATGTGTGTAAGTATGTCATATGTATGCAGGTCTCAGAGAGGCCAGAGGGTATCAGGTCCCCTGGAGCTGGAGCTCCTGACAGCCCAGCATGGGTCCTGGTTGCTGGGATCCAAACACAGGTTCTCTGAAAGAACAGCTTGTGCTCTTATCTTTGAGTTCTCTCTCTCCAGCCCTCACTTTATTATATTTAATCTGCAACTCCAAAATTCTCTCTCTCTCTCTCTCTCTCTCTCTCTCTCTCTCTCTCTCTCTCCCTCTCTCTCTCTCTCACCAATGAGCCTAATGGGGTAGCAAGAACATAGAAGTGTCTAAGGTCAACCTTAGAGTTACATATGTAGTTACCAAATTTAACTTCAAGGTAATATATAACTGCAAAAGTATCTGAGGAATACAACTGTATGCCAAAAAAAGAGGGACTGGATTTGCTGACCTCTGTCACATAAATTCTTGTATATGACCATACTGTAGTGAAAGAATCATAATCCTGATACTCAGTTTTAACTTAGTGATAACATTTTAAAATATTCTCTCAGTTGTATTCTCTCGGCCACTGGTCAATCTGACTATCTAAGCTGCAGTGGCTCTGTTGAGCTCAGCCACCATGCTTCTTGGCCAGAGGCCATGTGCACTCCACAGCTAGAAACAGCCAGTCAGAAACACCAGCCCTGCCACCCATGAGTCGTCAACATGGAAGATGGCATTGCCCAGACCATCCTGCCATCCATGTGGGCTCAGTAAAAAAAATGAGACTCTAATGCTTAAAGATTAATCAAAGGCTTTATATATTTAGTAATGTTCAGAAAAAATATGCTCATACAATTAGAGTTATTTGCCAATTAGCTAACCTAATTATAAGTTGTTACCCGTGATTGCTCTCCGTACTTGTGTGGTTCTCCATCCTCCTACATTCTGCTCTTCCTAGCTCATCCTCTTCCTCTTCTTCTTCCTCTTCCTCCCCTTTCTCCTCTCACCTTAGCTCCTCCTACACATTCAAGATAAATATATATTAAATAGACAATTTCTGCCTCCAAGGATATCCAATACAATATGATTCTTTTTTAAGGGAACATATTATGGTCACAATGGAAATTATCCATGAAAGCAAATAGATATCAAGGATAAATTTAGGTTCCAAAAGAATAGAACTTGGCTAAGAGCTTAGTTGACTGAGAAAGAATGAACAGCTGCCTACATATTATGTGGCCCTTGTCTGCATCTCCAGTGTTAGGCATATCTTTGCTTAAGCATT
This sequence comes from Grammomys surdaster, assembly GCF_004785775.1. Lineage (NCBI taxonomy): Eukaryota > Metazoa > Chordata > Mammalia > Rodentia > Muridae > Grammomys > Grammomys surdaster. The sequence continues at coordinate 96,649 of NW_021620885.1, forward strand.
CCCATTATCAGTAGGTAAGAGGAAAAAGAAAATCCTACTGCAGCATGCATTCAGATGCCCTCCAAATACCTGAGAAATCTCAGCCAGCAGGAGTTAGGAAGGATTGGGCCTTTGATCTTCCACATCAAAGTGGTGGCTGCCTGGTCAGGCCATTGTAACAAAACACCAAGGTCTAGGTGGTTCAGTAACAAAAAAACACTGAATCTCATAGTTTTGTAGGCTGGGAAATCCAAAACCAAAGTGTCAGCAGGTTTGATGTCTGGTGAAGACCTATTCTCTGATTCATGATGGTTCCTTCTTACTGTGTCCTTATAGGTTGGAAAGGCAACAAACTCTTTAGAATCTCTTTTATCAGAACACTAACCTTATTCACAAGGACTCCACAGATACTACTTTTGAACCCAAGGATTTCTGGAAGGACAAAAATGTTTAAGTCATAGCCGAACCACAGACTTCCTGCCTAAGGACTACCAGCAAAACCAACGTCACGAACACTGGGGGCCACTCAAAACAAAAGCAACCTGAAGATGCTGGGTGTCAAGGTGCATATTTTAATCTCAGGGAGCCAGAGGCAGATGGATCTCTATAACTTTATAGCCAGCTAAGTCAATACAGAAAGTTCCAGGCCAGTCAATGCTGCAAAGTGAGCCCCTGTTTTTTGTTTTTAAAGGAAAAAAAAAAGAAATCAAGTATCCTCAAAATCATATTTTCAGCCTGTCCTCCTCCCCACTTTCATTTTTTTCAAACTAGGTCTCATGTAGCCTAGGACAGATTCAAACTCACTAAGTATCCCAGGCTGGTCTCAAGCTCTTGATCTTCCTGCCTCCACATTCCAAGTACTGTGGGTCACTGCTAATAGAATGATTTCTTGGGGTAGACTGAGGTAGACTAAAAATGGTGGGCACCACATCTGCTGTAGTTCTGCTCTCGGTTGGCTGTAGTCATCCTTCACTCTTCCATTAGCTGAAACACAACATCCAGTGTGATAGCATCTGGAGGTCTGTACAGCCTTTGAGAGGTCAGTCACAGGGATGGAACTCTTGTGAATACCATTGTAAGAGAGACTCCAAAGAGTTCTTAGAGGAAGACAAAAGAAATTCTCTTCTCTGAGAACTATTTAGAATGGACAGAGGCTAGCAGCCAAGGATGGCAAGTAGCAGGGGTTGGGGTGACATCAGAGGCATGGAATGTAGGGGTCAAGGTGACAACTCAAGTAAGTATTTATTTCCAGCAGTTCATGGTGCTACCATGTTATTTCCAAAGACTGGGAGACAAAGGGGGCAGTCCTGTGGCCCAGTAAACTTACATTAAGATATACTGTGTGTTTTCTACATGGCAGGCACTATGCTAGTGTTGTATGGACACCTGCTAATTGAATCCTCATACTATCTGTATATTTAAAGTCAGCAGCAGACAGAGACAGGACCTGAGTTCCTTTGACTGACTCCTAATCCCACCCCATCCTATTAGTACCTAGTACATTCAGCTGCCCACTAACTGCAGTACCAAATACCGAGGAACAAATTTGTGGTCCATGAACAAAGACTAATATAAAGCATCCCAGAAATGCAAAGTATTCTGTAATTTGACCTGACCCCACTGAGGTCAGTATCTTTAGCAAATCTGGAAGAAAAGCTAGCCATATTTATTTATTTATTTATTTATTTATTTATTTATTTATTTATTTGGAGATAATATGACAAAAACATTTTGACAGAATTTTAAGGAAGAAACTATACTCCTATCTATCCTATCACTCCTAACTGAAAAAAGAAGTCACAGCATTTCTTCCTAGCAGGATGCAACCAAGATGGAACCAGAGAAGCAAAGGGACAACACAGTTGGCTCTGTGCATAGAAAATACTTAGGGTCACAATCTGCCCAGTCTGTTAGGTGTCCAGGAAACAGAGCTGAGAAGATTTCAGGATTCAATGTTTCAGCCTTAGCATTCATCAGGACCCTCCTCATCTCTCTGACTCCTTAGGCAGTCATCACCCCTATTGAGTGGCTTACATCATTTATCTTTGTACCATTCACAGCAGTTGTGCTGAGGACAGTAGATCCTCTTTTGAGCTATACTCTACCTAGTCCCCATTTCTCCTTGTATAGGTAGTTCATGGGACATGGCATCTGAAAACTAGAAGTGTGTGTAGCAATCACTCTGTCTAAGACTTACACTTGCCCACAAATACTAGGAATGGTAATGTTCAACTTTAATCCCAGTACTTGGAAGATAGAGGCAGGTGGATCTAAGAATGAGGACAGCCTGGTCTATAGATCAAACTCCAAGACAGCCAAAACTACACAGAGGAACATTCTATCGCTGGGCATTATGCAAAGCCACAAGCCCAGACCTTCTTTTATAACAACATCTCCACTGAAATTTTAAGGCTGCAAGAAAAGTGAATTTCTACAATTCTGTAACCCCAAACAGCTACATGTTGTTTATTAATTATTACAGTGCAAAGGGCTCTGGTCATGCGTGGCTTCTCTAATAGACATAAGTTCTCAAACCCATAACAACACAACAGCAAACCCTAGCATTTGGGAAGCCATAATGGCATGAACCATCAGATGGTATCTGGAATCTCTTTTATGCCTTCCCTCCCCAAATTGAGGGCTGGTGGTATCATACCATGGGGTCAGTAAACAGTGAGACAAGCTTTGGCTTGAGTTTCAATGTCAGCTGCTAAACCTACTACACAAGTTTTGGCTTTCAGAGCATTTCAATTAGGATTAGAAGCTGGAGTAAAATGGACTCACACCACTCTCTTTATCCAAGAAGTTTGAAAGATCCATCAGCCAGTGGGACAACACCTTGTCTCTAAAAAGGTGATTCTCTTCTAGAGTCATCCCATGGCACTTCTGTTTCTCTGTGGCTTCTCAGATATATCCCAGATAACAAAATGTAACAGCCCCTTGGAAACCTGGGTCAGGAGCTGAGGGCCTGTGTGTTCCACGAATGTTTAAAAAACAACTCTGACTGGACACCAGGGGACAGCCTGCTTCAAAGGGCAGCTGGAAGGCCATGTGGGAATGGGAAGGGAGCATAGTACCTGTGCCCAGGATATCAGGCCCTGTTGGGAGCCGACTCTTAGCCGAAAGTGGCTATCATCTTTACAGCCATCTTGAGCCATATAACCTGACAAGAGACTTGTTTCAACAGCCTGCAATAGCTGAGCGCACTCTGATAAACATCTTGTTACACTGTTTAGTGCCCCCAGCTGCCAGGTGCTCCTGGTATCCATGGCTACAAGGCACTTGACGTAGTGGCTTCAGTTGAGATTGTCCACGAGGGCAAGTCACGTGGTAAAGGGTATAAATACCCGGATTTCCTTTCTATTGAAGGAGTAGAAAGTAGGAAATAGAAGGTAGGAGGTAGAAGGTAGAAGGTGGGAGGTGTCAAGAGACTGAAGGAGTGAGGAGAATATGTAAGAAGAGAGGAGAATAAAGAAGAGACTTGAAGAGATGCCACCGGACTCTGTCTTGTATCTATCTTTTGCGTCTCTCGCCCCTTTTTTCCCCTTCCTCCGTCCCCACTCTCTCTCTTGCTAGACCCTGACCTGTGGACCGGAGCAGCAGAACCGGCCGGCCTTTACAAAGTAGCAGAACCCGACGGCCGTTACAAAAGAAACGGCCGTTACAAGGCCTATCTTGAAAACAGAGTGGAGGGCTTGTGCCCTTGGTTCCCAACAGGTAGCTAATTTCACCTATCATTTCTAGTCTTCCTCTGGGTCCAATTGCTTCTTGGCTTCCTCTTTTGCCTCAGATGGGCAGGTTTCCAGAGCTGTCAGATTTTCTTCTGCCCAACTTAACTGTGACATTGATTTTAGAGGAAGGCAGACCCTTCCTTCCTCCCCCGTTCTTGTCTGGCTCCTGGCTGAGCCTCGCCAACACTATGACGTTGTCTGGTTTTATTAGTACTTGCTGGCTGAGACCTCACTTCCCAGGTGACCCTGGTGGCTCTGGTTTCTTCTACTTGGCATATTGACATGCATCTTTGGTCTCCTAGGGAGAGACTGCTTACCTGCATAATGGACACGACCCTCTGGTACCCAACTGGGCTTGAGTACCTCAGTAGGACTTGCATCTGTTTTCATGATGATGACCAGGAGAAGTCATAGTAATGTGACCTTGCTTGGATGGCTCTGAGATTGATGGAAATTGGGTCACTTTAAGGGTTCTAGTGACTTTCAATATGATAGATCTTAGAGGCTCTACTGTATCTATGGAGGACACCATATCCTATCCCATTCAGAGTGGAAGCATGGCTCTTCTGAACATTTTCATTGAGCATAGAATTTTGGATGTCTGTTTCTTTGGAGAATCTGCTCATGAAGACAGGTAGTAGAAATTTACAGAGGAAACTATAAAGGCTTTCAAGGGTAAAAAACCAACCAACCAACCAACCAACCAAACAAACAAACCTATTATTTCCCACTGTAGAGATAGAAAAGTAGATTTAGAGTAAAGAAAAGAAACTTTCCTTGTGTGGCACACATCACCTTGTCCCCTCCTCTTTCCTCTCTAACCATAGTGACAGCCTGCACATGGCCCACCTGTTCACTCTTGGCCAACTCTAACCTACCTTTAACCTGCCTTTAATATAGCTTTAAAAAAAGACAGTTTTGCTATGTAGCAAATACTGGCCTGAAACTCCTAGTCCCCCTTGTTCCCAAATGCAGGGATTAGAAGTGTGCACAGATATAAAACCTGGTTAAGAATGGTATTTTTATGGTATATTTGTCTGCTGCTTGGTATTAGTTGCTCTCCACCATCTTAAAATACATCCAAAAGTCCTTATTATATGACTCGTGGGTCTACCTCTCCCAGCTCCTGCCTTCATGCTTAGTCTTCTATGTCCCCGAGAACTAGGTTCTCCAGCGTATACCTTTATCATAGTGCCTTGAAAATGTCAAGTTCTTCTCTGCCTCTGGGCTTGTGAATCTTCCTCCTATCCCTCTAGAGTCCATCTCCCACTTCCCCCAGACCCTTGCTCAAATGTCATGTGCACAGAATCATTCTCTAGCAGGAGTCCTGTTTTCTGTATTCATTGCATTTTGCATTGTGTGTTCTCATCACTGTCACAAGCTGACTACTGCATGTACATCTGGGTGCATACTAGCCTACTGTCTATTGCACCAGCCATGAGATCCTCAGGAGGAGCTCCAAAAGTTAGGTTGCTTACACCACAAATAACTGCAGTGACAGCCACCCATTGCCACGTAATGGCTGCTCAATCCTTATTTGATGACTCACAGAATGGCTGTCTACCTACCTGGTGTGCCTTTCCTTACAGTGTAACTTCTGTGTAATGAAGCCCTGTTACTCCAGCATAGAACAGACATTTTTGCTTGCCCAGAAGACCTGGAGTGTTCTTGAGAATCCTGACCTTACGTGTCTGCATGACTAGGACAAGGTACCCACTTCCTGAAGCCAAGTTGGCTTGGTGGTTTCATCTGGTCTCACACTTCCCCTCCAAAGCTCCTGTGTGATCATAAACTGGCATGACTTCCCTGACTTCTCATGTTGGCCAAGATGAATGTACCACATTGGTGATAATGTCAGTAAACTCTGAGGCTGCCAAGGAGTGTGGCAACTGAGGGCCAAGAGGAATCCAGGGCACAAACACTCAAGCCTTGAAAATTGTCTCCTTAAGAGAGGTGCCAGCCACCACACCCTGGGTAGAAGGGCATAATTGCTGGAAACAGCAAATCAATAGCAGCTTGACAGCTCTGTGCCTATAGTCATTTTTTTTTTTTTTGCTTCAGGATCTGTGCCCCACTCCCTTCCTCTAGAGGGGAAAAGGTGCCAAAAAAGGATGTCATGCATAATAACATGGCTCCTGCCTTATACAGAGGGAATTCCTCTGCCTATCCTCGGCTTTCCCAAGTTACATTGGGAAGTATCTCTTTATTGCTAAGCTTGAAATTCCAATGCATTTATCCAAGCAAAGTTCTCTGAACTCCAGAGAAGTAATCTGAACCCAAGTTGGCAGACAAAGGTTTTCTGAGTGACACTGAACTTTCCCAAGAGGTTGCCTTATAAAAGTAACCCATGGCTTTCTGGCTTTCAGGGGAGTTATGTATGAGTACATAAACTAGAAATCTCTTGGGGAGACCCTATGAAGTAAGTGACACACAAAATAAACAAAATAAATGCCCTCATAGATTTGTTGGTTTCTTTCTTTCTTTATTTTTTCTGTACTGGAGCTTACTACATGCTAGACAAGTTGTTCTACCACTGAGCCACTATCTCAGCCATTTCATTCTTAAATTATATTTATTACAAGTATATTTATGATAATTCACTAAAATAAGTGATTATCTCCATGTAGAAAATGCCCAAATATCAAAACAAAAATGTCACAGTTCTCCAGGAGAATATACCTGTTCAAAGTTACAAGCACAAAGATGTGAGACAGCTCAGTGGTTATGGTGATTGCCATGAAATGATAGCCCATGTATCCCACATAAGATGTCGATTGAACATGGTGGCCACCTATAACTCCAGATTTTGTAAGATGAAAACAGGGATCCCTGAAATAAACTGGTGAGCTACAATAGTGTTATTTGGGTGGTTGGGGTTCTGACATTCACAGTCAAAAGTGCTAAGTCATGTGGAGACATTAGTATGTCATATTCTCTAAAAAATAAAGGTTTTAGTGATCCCGTTTTTGTATGAAGGTACATGGATATGTGCACCTGTCTTTGCATAAGCATATACCTATGTATGTGCAAACAGAGGCCTCTTTCACTAAACCTGAAGCCCACCACATATAGCAGAGTAGTTGGGCTGCCAGCTCCCAGAATCCACCTGTCTCCATCCCCCAATACTGGGGTTACAGGCATGAGAGGTCATGCTTGGCTTTTACATGGGATTTTTACGATGAATTTGACTTCAAGTTCTCATGTTTATACAGTGAACACTGTTAAACACTGAGCCATCTCCCAAGTTCTTCAGACTCCTTCTGTAAAACACTTTGTCAGTACGTAACAAAAGCCATAAATGGGGCTGGAAAGATGGCTTAGTAGTTAAAAGCACTTACTGCTCTTTCAGAGGACCCAAATTCATATCTCAGCACCCATATCTGATAGCTCCAGGGGATCTTATACCTTCTTCTGGCTTCCACAGGCACCCTCACAAACACACACACATATGGCATACATTCACACACACACACACACACACACACACATATATATACATGAATAAAAATAAGAAAAAATTTAAAAGCCATAAGAATGTTTCTACTTATTGATATAGTAATCCCAATTTAACAAATATGTTCTAAAAGAAGTGGTCAGGCACAGTGGTCTACACCTAGGATTCCAGCACTGGGAAAGTGGGAAGAGGAATACAAGAAAGCCAATGCCATTTCATCTACATGGTGAGGTGCAGGCCAGCCAGGGCTAAAAATTAGTATACAAAGCTCCTTACGGTGAAATGTATCAAAATTTGTTATGTTATAAATTATAGTAAATCTAGATACAATTTATATATCCTCAATAGTTGGAGAATGGTTAACTAAATAGTTAATTAAAGCCAAAACATTTGATGTTTATTATTCATCTATTAAGATAACAAGGATTCTTGCAGTAACTTAAAAAGTGACCATAGCTAGCAGGACAGCTCAGTGAGTAGAGGCACTTGCCACTAAGCCTGATGAAGTGAGTTCAATCTCACATGGGGATAGGAGAGCAGGACCCTCACAGATGTCTGACTGCCACATTTTGTGCCATGGCAGGTGCATATAGACACATATATTAATTAAATGTAACAATTTCTTTAAAAAGATACACTGTAACCAGTCAAACATGTAACCTTTATGCCTACAAGAAGAGTGATATAGCACAACAAGAATATATTAGAGTGAATTTTATGTGAAATTGATGGACTCAGAATCATTTCCTTCCTTTAAGAGATTTAAAATTTTTCATCATCATCATTATTAGTGTGTGTGTGTGTGTGTGTGTGTGTGTGTGTGTGTGAGATGGGGGAACATGTACCACAGCATGTGTGTTAAGATCAAAGAAAACTTCATAACATTGTTTACTCTCTCCAACATGTGGAGAGATTCTCAGGCTTGTATAGCTAGCGTCTTTATATCAACAACAAAGCCAAGCCATCTTGCAAGCCCTTTTCTTTAATTGAAAATTTATTTTTATGTGTGGGTGTTTTGCCTGTATGTCTGTGTACTACATGTGTACTGGATGTCCAAGGAGGTGAGAAGAGGGAGGGCCTCAGACCTCCTGAAACTGGAGTCATTTCTCCACATTCACTCCCAGACCTCCTTTAAAAATTATTCCTTACTGCTGTTAAAAGCAATGAAAATTTCAAACTTTAAGTTTCTGACAAGACTTGTCCAGGAAACAAAAAGGGCACCTGCTAGGTTGTTTTGATGATTAAATCAGTTAATGGGTGCAAATACACTTAGGTGTGACCCTGGAGTGCTAGAAGGTTTCCCTCCTGTCCCTCCATCTCCTTCTCACCAGTCCCTCAATCCCTTTGCTCAGCACCAGTATCCCAAGGGTGCAGGATCAACACTGGGCCTGTTGCTGGGCTCAGAGTCCAACTTCCTGTGTGATCCTCTCTCTTTCTCAGTGTTTACGTCCTTGCTCACTGTTTTTAACTCATCACTTCAGGAGCACCACAGGCTCTGGCCATGTATACTTCCTAACTCTCCTAGAAATGGACTTGTTCTTTTCTTTTTAGTTAAAATGCTTTTTAAAAGCAATTATCAACAGCAGAGCAGTTCTGTGAGGTAATAAATAGAATTGTCAGCAATTCCAGAAAAGGAGTTAAAAATACGGTGACCAAGGAGATGGCTGTATTGGTAAAGTGTTTCCTGCACAAGTACAAGCACCTGAACTTGGATCCCCAGCTCCCATGTAAAAAGTTAGTGGTGGTGGCAGAGATGAGAGGATCCCTGGAGCCTCTTGGTAGCCATCAAGTCTAGTTGAATCCATGAGCTGCCACCCTAACCCTGGTAAGAGAACTGATCTCAAAAAGTAAGGTGAGGAAGACACTAGATGTCAAGTTCTGGTGCACATGTGCAGATACCTACACATAGGAACACACATATATATGATCACATACACACGCCCACACATACACACATACACACACACACACACACAAATAGGGCAGTGACTCAGATACTATGTATCTACAACAATATTCTTCACAGTAACCAAATATGGAAATAACCAAAATGTGATACTGAGCTCTCCATTATTACAGCAAAACAGTACCTATAATCAGCTTTTCTAAGAGGAAAGCCCCATGGTTGTAGAAACTGCAATCCATTACTTGTGAACACTGTTGTTTTGGGCCTTCATTAGTGTAGTTGCTAATGATGAAGTGATGGTAAGTAAAATTGCTGACCTTATCATCAAGAATCAAAAGAGAAGATGGGGAGGGGACAGGAGTCCCACAGTTCTTACCTCACACATCCCTACCATTCAAAATGTTTAGCCTTCTCACAATGCATAGCATCAAGTATCCAAGGCCAATCTGGGATACAGAGTAAGTTCAAGGCCAGACTGGATAGTGTAGTGACACCCCTAGTCAAAGTGAAAAGAAGCTAGGAGGATATAGCTGGGAGGTAAACAGCTTGCTAAGCATGGTTCAATCCCCAGAACCACACAAACATGTACACAATTACAAATGCCACTAACTGTTATGTTTTACATACCTTACAACACTTCTTTAAAGCACACAGTTAATAATGGCAACTTTCCTCTAACACAACTTGTCAAGTACTAGGCTGACATCTTAGCAAGTCCTTTCTGGAGGCAATACCTTAGGTAAAGGATGAAGACAGTATAGAAATCTTGGATATAGTAGCCAGCCAAAGAGAAAGCTTGTGGGACTTTCAGTTCCCTAACTTTGTAAGGAAAGGTGACAAAAACAAATTAAAGGCAAGTTGAGAGGGGGGAGGTGAGGGGTTGGGCCCCAGACACAGCAGGGGAGTAAAGAAGAAATCAAAAGCCAGTCAGCAACTTGTTGAGCTGTTCAATGTGGAATCCCAGCCTGCAAAGTCCTTGTGAGCCCTTGAGAGTTCCAAGACCCAGCCTCTTGTGGGTGATTCCTGCTGTGTGACTGTGGGGTGGGAGGCTATGTTTTGTTGATAGGGTATTCACTTGCTTTCCATCATGCCTTGCTCCCTCTTGGATAGTTTTTTTCCTACTGTTACATTTACTTTTCCTGGGGAGGCATGAATAAATGTCTGCTTATCCCAGGTAGGGCTCCAAGGACAGAGCAAAGGATTATTCAGAAGTCTAGCATGGTGAGTGATTCAGGAAGCTGAATTGGAGTTACTGGTAAGAGCATGGGTGAAGGGTTGCTTAGAGGAAAACTTGCTGGCAGCTAAGCTCACGTCCAACACCCCCAGTAATAAGTAATGCCTCTAGGACAATGAGTTCACACAGGAATGTTTGTCTTATGGTTGTCAGTTATGCATAATCATGGCTGCTTTGATTTCAAGACAGCTACTGCTATGTCATACAGAGAGGTCCATGACACTTACTGTGACAGTTAATATTAACTGTCATCTTGACAGGATATAGTAGCACCTAGGTGACAAGCCTCTGGGCATGTCTGTGAAGAATTTCCTAGATAGGGTTGGGATAAGAACTCACTCTACATGTAGGTGGTGCCATTCCATGAAAATCTTATCCCAGTCTGGAAGAAAAGAGAAAAATGCCTGAGTACCAGCATTTATTAATCTCTGTTTCTTGACTGCAGATGCCCCCACCTCATACTCCTGCTACCATGAGGGACTGTACTCTTCAAATGAGAGCCAAAGTAAAGCCTGCCTTATCTAAGTTGCATCTGTCAGATTTTTCCCCCAACAACAAATAAAATTGAAATTTGCTGATAGAGCTGTCTCTGCTCTGCCTCTGAAGCATCCTGGGTCATCTCAATCTCCCTGATCTGTGCTGCTGTAAGAAAAAATTTTTAATTGGACAGTATCTCGGAATAACTTGGGCCCGTGAACTCCTGAACTCCCGGGGAAGGGTCCCAGGGCAGGAACATACAAAATATTTCTGAAAACTGCAGCTGTGTTAGTGTTTGTCGATAAGAGAGAGCAATCCTGCCTGGAACATCCTGACTCCTCAGTATCCCAGCTGTGTACTGATAAGAAATAAAATCAAGACCATTTCCGCCCAGGAAGCCCCTATTCCCCAGCCCCCCTCCCAGCCTGTGACCTTTTTTTCTTTATAAACCTGTATATTTTGATGTTCATGGCTCTCTCTCTCTCTCTCTCTCTCTCTCTCTCTCTCTCTCTCTCTCCCTCTCTCTCCTTCCCTCTTGTAGAGGTATGAAACCGAGTCCCAGCACCCAGGTAAAAGCCTCTTGCTTTGATTGCATCAAGTGCTGATTTCTGTGGTCTTTGGGGCAAGTGCCAGTTCCTGGGACTTGAGCAGGGGTCCGAGACTCCTCTGGGGCCTTACACTGCCTTCAAGACTTTTCTTGAGATTAGTAGCATGTTCTGTATCTCATCTGTTTCTTGGCCTCATTTCCAACCTTCAATTGTGAACTGACCAGCCTCTTGGGCTTCTTTAATCTCAGACTGTTCTTTCTACAGCTAATGCTACCATGAAAGCACACTAAGCAGTGTCTGTGGATGTCCCTGTGACATGCAAGCTAGATGGCAAAACATTAAACAATTTATACACACATGACCTGAAAGCTAGTTCATTTTATTGCTGATCAAGTCAATTTAAGGACCAACCCCCAAGATCAACAAGTAGAAACAGAAAAACAAAAAAGATTTATTGGGTAAACAGTGGTGATTAGTACTAACCGCCAGAGTAACAGAATCTAAAATCATCTCAGAGCTAAGCCTCTGGGCATTCCTGTGGTGATTATCTAGGTTGAGTTCATTGAGGTGGGAAGACCCACTCACTGTGATGTCACCATTCTATGGGCTGAGACCCTGAACTGTGCAAAACAAACTGTGCTTGTCAAAAAGCATTCCATCACTCTTTGCTCTCTGGTTGCTTACACTTGACCAGGTCCTGCTACCTTAACTTCCTGCCATTAAAGACCAGACCTTGGTATGTCAGACCAAATAAAGCTTCTTTCTTAAGGTTTGCATTTATTTTGTTTTTTAGAGACATAATTTCTCTGTGTATCCTTGGCTATCCTGGGACTTACTCTATATTCCAGGCTAGCCTTGAACTCAGAGATCTAGTTGCCTCTGCCTCTCAAGTGCTGGGATTAAAAGGGTGCATTACCATTGCCCAGTTACAGATGTATCTTCATATCATGCACAGATCAACTCTATATGAGAATATTACTTTCTTTGTTACATATTAGGAAAAATGGGCATGAGTTTGTGCCAGGAAGAAGAATCAAATTGGATGTTTTCTGCTTCAGAGGCCCATACACTTCCCCTATAGTTCTGCCAGATACATTTTGGGTCAAATATTGAAGATACAACTCAAGCTGTTTTACTTAAGGACATTTACAACACACAGGAGACAGGAGGCCAGGAGGCTCAGCAATATCACAACAGAAACTTACCCATTCTTCAAGTACTTTGCTACCCACAGTGATGTTTTTGTTCAAAGGCAGACTGCGCTTAGTGTGTCTGTGGCAACAGGCTCCCATGTCAAAGTTAGCAGGGAAGAAAAATGAATTTGCCATGATTTTCTTTGAAGGAGGACAACCACACCAGGAATCTTCAACTAGTCATCACATTGATGATTGACAGTGACTGCTGGCAAAAAGAGCTGAACTGTTTTGGACTGGCCTAAGCAGACTTAGCTTTTGACCTGCCATGAGTCCCCTTAGATGTACTAGTTGTTTGATGGTTGCCTGCAGAGAAGTCAGACAGACTTGAAATTTTACCACAGTCATAGCTATCTTGACATGGCAGTTCCTATGTCCTCTAAGAGCAGGTGGTGTGTGTTGGAAGCACTGGGTATTGGGAACACAGACCCATCCCTGTCCTGGGGCCTCTTGCAAAAGATGGGCAGCTTCGTGCATTGCCTCAGAGGAGAAAGACATGCAAAGGGCACACTAAACAGATATGGAGAAATGATAGTGTGTGAAGTCATGGAAGGCCTTCTGCTCCCACCGAGATCCAAGGATGCTGGGCAGAGAGAAGGTTGCAGGAGAATCCTGAAGCAGAGAAGGAATGACAAGTTCCACTCTGAGTACTTGGGGTTGGAGACTAATCATTTATTCAGTCATTTCTACATACACTCAATTAAAAAAAGCAGCAGAAGAGGACACACATATGTAGCTCACAGTAAAGACACATGCTTAAAGTATGATCAATTAGTGATTGATTCAAGCTCTCACTCACACCCTGCCCCCACTTACTACTGGATTATTTTCCTGAACTTTCACTGGAATCAGGACCCTCCAGAAGAAGTGAACTTGAGTTTATTTTTTAATATGTGTGTGTGGGGGGGGTGAGCGTGGTTTGTGTATGATGGTTATCCTGGTTAGGGTTCACAACTAAGGTTGTTATAATGAAGCAGAATGACTAAAAACAACTTTGGGAGGAAAGGGTTCATGTGGCTGACACTTCTACTTTGTATTCTATCACTTAAGGTACTCAGGACAGGAACTCAAGCAGGCCAGTATCCCCAACATAGGAGCTGATGATCTGATGCAGAAGCCATGAAGAGTTGCTGCTCCTTGGCTTGTTATTCCTGACATGTTCAGCCTGCTTTCTTATTGAACCCAGGACCACTATTCTAGGTGTGGTAGCACCCACAATTTGTAGGGCCCTCCACATCATTCACTAATTAATAAAAGGCCCTACAGACTTACTTACAGCCTGATCTTATGGATGAATTTTCTTAATAAAGACTCCCATCTCTCAAACCACTCCAGTTTGTGTCAAGTTGACATAAAATATCCATGTATGTACAAGTATCATGTGTGTATACGTGCACATGCTATACACACAAGGGGTTAAGGAGGATGGTGTCGTCTATCAATCCCTTCCATTTGACACAGGGTCTCTCATTGAGCCTAGACCTAAGTTGGTAGCCAACAAACATCATACATCTTCCTGTCTCTGTCCCTACCTCACCCCAATGCTGGTATTACAGGCATATTTGCAACCATAGTCAGTTTTTTACAGTGGGTGCTGGACTCTGAACTTAAATCATCATGTTTGTACAACAACAGGCATTCTTAGCCACTGAGCTATCTCCCACAACCCAAGAAGTCAATTTCAAACAGGATGGAGTACTTTCTCAATCTTGAAATTTTGAAATAGCTCAAATAGCTATAATGCTAATGAGTCTGGGATTATTGCATTAAAACCAGGTTATCAGATGACTGTACACTACATGCACTTACTCATGATGAGCTCTTAGTCCCCAGTGTACTAGCATCAGGATGCAGGGCCTTGGGAGGTTACTGGGTCAGGATGGTAGAACCTTCATGAATGCAATCTGTAGAGTAGAGAGTAGAGAAGGAAAGCACTTCCCAGCCACACCATATCTATGGGAAGATGGACACTTGTGCCCCAGAAAAATCTTCTCAGTCTCTGCTGTGTCTGTTTCACTTTTCTCAGAAGCATCCTATTCAGGTCATGCTACTTCAAGAAGAATCTTTCTTTCTCCCTCTCCCACAGAAAGGAAAAAAGAAAGCATTAATCCTACATTTAAAGGTTTTAATAAATGAACTTCACAGCGTGAGCAACAGATTCTGAAAGGTCAGCATCTACAAAGGGAGTGAACTGGGCTATTGACCAGCTCCAGGTTTGATTCCAAGCTTCATCTGAGAGTCAGGATGATTATTCCGGAAGCTTCACCCCTGGCTTGGCTCATGAAAGCTCTTGTTCTTTTCACAAAGCAGCTTCTCTCGATGGGCCCAATTTTTCTCTTCCAAAACCAATTATATTTTATAGTTAAGAGTGAACTCATGTGTGTGGATGTATGCATGCATTTCTGTGGAGATCAGGGAACATCTTGAAGGAATCAGTCTCTCCTACCATGTAGGTTCTGAGGAATGAAGCCAGGTCTGTCAGGCATAGTACCAGCAACCTTTACCCACTCAGCTAGCTCACTGGATCAGGGACCATATCTCTTGAACCAAATTTCTCAGGAAGTGACTTGCCCATTTGGGCTGTTTCTGAACAAGGTGCCTAAAAGACAACCCTGACTCATTAAGCCTAAAGGGACTTTATTGGCTCAGGTGAACATTCCCAAGGCCCAGCACCAACTCCTGCAGTCAGGACCCAGGAACTAATGGCTACAGGATCATAGGGACCCATCTCAGAGGTGACAACACACAGAAATTTAAGATTTGCTTTGATTGCCCTGGAAAATGCCATATGTCATGGGCTAATGTTGTCCTGGGTTACAGACTTAGGGCTGACACTGTCCAGAAAACACCAGCTGAGATCTGAAGTGGATAAATGGCTAGCGTAGCTCAGCTGATGAAGTGCTTGAATAGCATTTAGAGGCTTGATGCCCAGACACCACATAAAACTTAACATGATGGCCCATTCCTGTAATCCCAGCATTTGATAGATCTCTGTGAGTTCAAAGCCAGCCTGGTCTACAAAGAAAGTTTCAGGCCACTGAGGTTTGCATATCAGTTCAATCTCAGGATTGGGAATATGGGTATATGCTTTTAATCCCAGCACACAGGAGGCAAAGGCAAACAGATCTGCAGGAAGATTAAAAAAATTCAAAACTACTTGCTACATAGTGAGTTTGAAAATAGATTGAGATAGATTGAATATATAAGAGCTTGTCTTGAAGAAGGAGGAGGAGTTGGAGGAGAAGCAGCAGCAGCAGCAGCAATATCAGTGGACAGCAGCAGCAAACAGATTGTGGTTATTTGAATGAAAATGACCCATTTATTCCATAGGCATTGTTGGGGGTGTGGCTTTGTTGGAGGTGTCACCTTGTTGGAGGAAACTTTTCACTGGGAGTGAGCTTTGAGGTTTCAAATGCTCAAGCTAGGTTCCTGTAACCCTTCCCTTTCTGCTGCCTGCTGATCCTGATGTAGAGCTCTCAGCCCCTCTCCAGCACCATGTCTCCCTGAATGTCACCATGCTTCTTGCTATGACAGTAATGAACTAAACCTATGAACTGGAAGCCAGCCCCAGTTAAATGTTTCCTTTATAAGAGTTGCTGTGGTCATGGTGTCTCTTCACAACAATAGAACCATAAGACAGAGCTCAAACTTCTCTATTCATGCATATTCTTTCCAGAAGTACCCCTGAAGTCAATGTCTCAAAACCAAAGATGCTCAGCTGAGTGTTTCCAGTACTCTTTTGAGAAAGGCTTGGCCATGGCTAGTCTTTACTTCTCTGACATATGCAGACACACATGTAGCTGCATCAGAATATCAGGGTACTTATGTGATTGCTAATTAGCCATCTGGGACTATGCAAAGGATTATCTGCCTCACTACTTGTGTACTTGATCCTGTGTGATTATCTACCACTAAGACACAGTATCCTCTGTTTATCTTTCTCCATGGTGAAGCTGATGCCCATGGAAAGACTTGGTCCAGATGCACACATGACTGATGCCCATATAAATAACTAGCACAATGTTAATCCCAGTGATTGATGCCTGTGTGATTATCTGCCAAGATCATGTAGGTGCAGATGAAAACTGACAAATTCTGTAACTTCTAATAATATCCCTCACTGGCATATGAAAGTCAATCACTTAAGGACTTAAGACAGGTCCTCTCTGAAGATAAAAGGCCACCCACACACCACTGGACATCACTACTATGTATGTAGTGTATGCATTTCTATGATAAATCACATATTTATGCACAAATATTTGGTGAGGAGTCCTACCTTTTTGCAGTAGTATTTAAAAAAAAAAAACCTGGGTCCTGGTAACATGGGAAAAGTCCTTGCTGTCATGCATGACAACCTGAATTGAATTCCACACAAGGTGAAAGGAGAGAGCAAAATATCTTTGACCTATATGAGCACTGCATGCCATGCTCATGCCATGCCCCCCCCCAAATCAATCAGAATTAAAAGAAGAAAGCTTGGAATCCAAATTTTAATATTTATCACAGGCTTTCCCCTTTTGTAAATTCTGATTCAGGAAGCTTACCAATGAAAACGCATTACTCACCACACAGAGACTCTCTGTTCTTCCTGCAGTCTTTCTGTTAGTGACATTAGTTCCTAGTGACTGTTTTGCTCACATTGACCATCTCAGGAAATCAGCGATAGGAAATAACTGCTGATGATGACTCTGCCTCATTAGTGGGGTGCAGACATCAGTCTGCATGGCTTGGTCCTAACAGCAGTCCAGTCCCAGGTAACACAGTTCATTTCTTAGCCCCATTTCCCTCCTCCAAGTAAGAACACTGGAGTCAGTAAGGCCATGTTCAGCCATTTATCTCCCCTCCCTATCTCCAATTCATTGTTCTTACTGTTGAGAAAAGCGTATAATATCACCTGTAGAATTGACAATTTTTTTTAAACTTACCAATCCATGAAGAATTTCTTCCTGGGTAATGTTATTCAGCTGCCTGTTTTATAATAAGATTATGTTTTCCAGGATTTAAAAATCCCATGTGTTGCTAACAATTAATGAAATTAAAGCTGTTAAACCAGCAATAATCAAACCCACTACTCTCTTGCTTCTGTTTAAAGCCTAATTCACTTCTTTAAGCACTTTCAAGCTTTTTTCAGAGAATCAAGGTTTTCTAATACCCAGAGCAGAAGACAAAAGTTGGTTGATAGACCCCTGTAACAGACATGCCAGGTTTCAACACACTAACACAATTGGAAATTATACAGCCAATGCAACTTACAATAAATACTGTAGAGGAGACAAAACCAATTTAGCTTGACAATGAAAAGAGCCTTAATACATGCACTAACCCTTGTTTGAAATCCATATACTGTCCCAACTTTATCTCTTGCTATCATAACATTGTAGTGAACTATAGCTAACTTCCAAATATGTCTCTGAAAATGTCCAGATCCAGCCTTCCAAGTGTTATTGGAAGACTGTTATTTCCAATATTGGATTGATTTCTAGACCAGCCTATCATTGAGTCCTAATAATAGCTGGCCACCTTTAAGAAAAATACAAGAGACATTATAATTTCTCTTTTTGATTCTCTGTCCCACAAGTTCTAAAAACTTGAGGCAAGGCAGCTTGTTCCATCTAGAATATAGGCAAGCAAAAGTGGGTCAGGAACACATGTCCAATACAGATCCCCAGTCACCCTGGTCAGGGCACTAAGCAAGTTCACAGGTTGGCATCATTCTTTGTCTCAGCAACAGCATGTCTCATCAATCTTTTTAAAGTTCCATGGGCCTCTTCCACAATGCCTTCTGCAATAGCATTGATACAAGAAGTTATGACAACTACTTTTGCTAAAATTATCAAGCAAATAAAAAAGTTACTAATTTATTGAGTGATACCAAAGGATTTATATAGGTGTCTGGAACAATGGATCATGCTCTACAACCTATTCAAATTATCTGAAGGAGTTTCAGAGTTCAAGAGTTAGGAGCCATCCCAAGTGTCATGACAAATATCACTGGAGTAGTGTTACTTCTAATATTTACAATGATTGTAATTATAGTTAGAAAAAAGTTTAAAGACACCTGTAGGGTATTTGGCATAATCCTAACACCTCTCTGGGTGTGTAAACTTTACACAGTGAGATTTTGAATTTAAAAAATGCTGCTCTGTTGAGTTTTGATGCTGCAGATAATGCCAATAAAAATATTCATGGCCTGAGGTCAATATATCGATTTTAGTCAAACCTCAGGAATGACATATATAACTTGATCAGGATAGTCCTTCTTGTCCTGGGAATATGTTTACTCCTGCCCATCATGTTAAAGCTTGTCTGTAATTACATCACCATGCTGTCAGTCAATGTACGTGGCTTGAAACTGAAAATGGACCCCCCAGACAGAGTTATTAATTTAACAGGCTGGTAAGCCAATGACGGGTAAGATTCTGCACAGAGCCTACCAACCTAAGACAAAACTGCACTGCTTATGATAATGCATATGCCACGACAGGTAAGGAAGGCTTTCTTATCAGAATGACCTAAGACAGACTCAGTCTGGATTATGCAATAAAAAGGGCGAGATGTGGAGAGCTTTTGTGGCTGTCTGGCAGGAATCTGTCAAGGGCCAAGGACAAGGAAATGGACTCCAGGTAGGAATCTGACATTGGGCTGGGAGAAAGAAGTAATTTCAGGCAGGAATCTAAATCCTAGGCTAGGACATACAAGACATTTCAAACAGGAATATAAATCATAGACTAGAACAAAGAAGTAATTTTAGGCAGAGATCTAAATCTTAGGCTAGAACAAAGAAGTAGGCTTCAGGCATGAAAATGACTTTGGACTAGGACAGGGAAGTATGTTCAGATATTTTGATAATCCTGATAAGCCTTTAGAAATGGTGATCACAGGAGTGATCACAGGACTCTGTTTATTGTCTGCATGTTCTTTGATTATCTGTGTTTATTGTTTTCCTTGTTCTTGAACTATTTGCATCTATTGTATTGCTAATTCCTCAACCTAGAACTGACCTTAATACTTGCATGTAATTTAAACAGTATAAAAGGCAAAAAAGGAGGAGGAAGGATGGGATAGCAGGTTAATGGGTGGGGAATAGGAAAGGGGGGTGACATCTGAAATGTAAATAAATAAAATATCAAACAAAATAAATCCCATGTGTTAATTATCAAATAGACTTCTACAACTACTATAAAATCTAATTAAATCCCCATTGGCATTAGGAGAATGGCTGAGGTACAGTTTACGTCTAACTATATTTAATACCCTACAGCCTCCAATAAATATATAATATTTCTTTTGAAGTTCTAAAAGGATCCTGTTCAGTGGGGTAACTGGGTCTCAGGAGTTCAATCATGCACTATCTCTAAGGCACAACAAATTTTGTTTACATGTGGTAAGGATTATGGGAAAACTTTGTTTAAACATATTAATGCTTATTTACCCATATTTATGTGACCTCCTACATTATGCAAATTCGACTTAAAATGATCTTCATTTCTTTCATTTGAAAATAATTATGGAGGGAATCAGCTATTTGGTCTGTTACCATTTAGTTAAAAACAATAATTAGCTTAGAATACATTTCAGAATAAATGTTATACCAAACTCATGGAAAAGGCTAATACCATGTTTTACTTTATACCATGGGAGGAGGCATTTCTTTGGTGTTTGGGCGATGATGAAGAAAGGGGGTAGACCTGGCCAAAGGCAAGGATTAATAGGTTCTTTTCTGTATGTTAGTCTCCTTTTTAAATGCAGTGGGCATGAAATAACCTCAGGGAATAGGCAAATCTAGGCACTGCTAGACAGACACACTTCCTTCCTGCTCTGCCCTTCCCTCTCCTCCTTGCACTGACAGGTGAATAAGGGGAAGTCCCTGTCAAGGCAGACAAATGCTGGCAAAGACTGGGCTCAAGACAGAAGGAGGATAAAATAAGGAAGCTGAGGTGGAACACATCAAAGAGAACTTAGCACTGGGAAGTTGAACATGAATCTCAGGGCTATCCAACCTTTTTAAAGAAGCAAATTGCTGTCAATCACAGAAAACAGTAGGGCTCTGTTTACTCCTTCAGACAGGGTTCAGACCACTAATCAGTCTCCATTGTTGGGCTGGCTACTTTGTTTATCAATAAACAAGAAGACATTTAGACTATAATTTTCTTGCCTACTACTGGTGATCAAAAGGAAGTGCTAGCAGCTTGATAGCACTGGATTTCAGTTGTACAGAAACTCAGTTATTATTGGACTAATGTATGGGTGTTTTCAAGTCACACAGGTGTGCTACACAAGTCCACAAAGCCATGTGAGACATATTGGCAGTGATGGAGCCTGGTGATTCATGGACTGAGGAGAGCTGTCAAAACATGCCTGGGGCTTCAGCAGCACAACTGCACACTACTACCTCAAAACATATGCACAAACTCAGGAAATGAGTTAAGATGACAGACACATGGGAATCTTTCATGTGGTAATACGATGTAATGCAAAAAACAACGAGGCAATAATATATTGCTCTGAAGCAGGAAATTTTATTGGAATATGGTCTAACCACTACTGCATGCTGTGTTACCTTGGAATGCCTGTACACCTTGTTATTCTAATGTGGGCAGTATAGATCACCTCAAATCCAAAATATCTGCAAGATCCTAAGCTCAACATAAAACAAAAATCCAGTCTTATACACATTCAAGACTTTGGACAGTCCAAATCACTATATAATTCTCTTTCATTTGATCTTTACAGCTGCATTTGTAAGAGATGAAGATATATCAGGCATGGTGGCGTGTGCTTTTAATCCCAGCCCTGAGAGACAGAGGTAGAAGTATCTCTGTGGTTCAAGGCAGATCTGATCTACAAAGTTAGTTCCAGAGTCCCACAATGAGACTCTGTCTCAAAAATAAGCAAAAATATGCATTTTTGAACACATGTACACTGATAACTGGGCTTGAAAATGTACAGTATACATTGGCCAGTGCTTCTCTTAATGCTGAACTAACCCATACATGAATAATAAAGACAATGCATTGATCACATAGACTTTACTGGGTTTATCATATCTGCTGTGTAGCATCTAAGTATGAAACACTGCTAAGTTGTGGGAACACAATGGATTTCTCTTTATAAGGCCAAGAGTCTGGGAAGGAAATAGACACACTGAATGACTCTTGGGCTTTCAATGGCAGCTTACACAACTCTTTTTTTGTTTGTTTGTTTGTTGTTATTGTTGTTGTTGTTTTTGGAGACAGGGTCTCATCTATCACATCTGGTCTTCAACTCGATCTTCAGGGTAATGTCTCCAAGGATGACACTGAACTCCTAAGTGATGGAATGACAAGTGTGTGCTATCCTGCCTGGTTTTATGAGATGATGAGAATCAAATGCAGAGCTTCACATATGTTAAACAAGCAGTTTACCAACAGATCCACACCTCCAGTCCTAACCAACCTGCATTCATTCTGCTCAGTCTACAGTGACCATCCTGGCTATTTGACATGGCAAATGCTAGTTCAAAATATTAGGATGTGTCAGATAAGTGAAAATTCCAAAACTCGGTATGGCTCTGTTGAGAACAGTTTTGATCAAATCTTTTGGGGTAGGGACTGAATGGGGACTAATAAACTGAGTTTGTTGACCGCTCTGAACTTTCCTTTGCCTATCACTCACTGAGAATAATGAGAGCTGAGAGAAGAATGAAGTGACCGAATCCATGCTCAAGACACTTAGAAACTGTTAGAAAACAGAAGCATGTGCCAGCTCTCTGGAATTGTCCTCAGACAACTGTCAGCACCAGGGTCAGCTCCAGAACTCCAGGAGATTTCAGGAACTCCAAAGATGGGATGAAATGGCCTTCCGCTCGGCCCTGAACAAAGAGACCGCCATCCTCCTGCAGACCCAGGAAGGGGATGTGATGATGTTTGGAACCTCTTGAGTCTCAAAGTTGAAGATAGGTGACTGATCCCTAACCCACACAGATTGACTCCAAGTCTGGGTATTTCACACTCACCTCAGCTTACCTTTCCTCTAAGTGTAAAAGATTCCCTGATTTATTGGATCCAGGTTCTTTCATTTATAGCCCCTGATGCACTAAATCATGGAACATTCCAGAAAAGAGGTGCTCTTGATAACACAAGAATTTTCTACATATTTCACTCCAGAGATTATGGTGGGAGGGATACCGAGCTCAGATGTGCATGTCCCCATCTGTTAGGAGCAGCACAGCTGGTGGGTGCACCTGGGAGGAATCTCGAATGAAAACACTGCCATTGGACTTGATGGTAATGAAATATGTCGGCCATCAGCTCCGTAACTGGGTGGCCTCCCTGGGCAGCAAAGTGCTGTGTGAAGTTACACCTCTGGCCATTCTGTGGGGCTTTCCCACTGGGAAAGCCTCATAAATATTCTCTGAGAACTGCTTGATAAGCCCTGGGGAGGCAAAGTGCAGTGTGAACAGAGACCCTGCCTCAGGAATGGGCATCAGAGCTCTGGGAGAAGTGGAGGGAGGGCTCAGAAGTCCCTCTTGGGGGCTCAGCTGTCTGTAAATGAAGTGCAATAGTGCAATTCTGGGCGCATACAGAAGGTTTTCTTCCAGGTATGGTCCTGACAGTGCAGTACCTCTTCCCAGCTGGTTACAGACTGCAGGAAGGCCAAATGGTCCCTGCCACTGTCATGGCTCAGCAATGCCTTCACTTGGGAGAGGAGAATGTTGTACAGGGGTTAGCAGAGTGACTAGATTCCATCTCAGGACAATGGGTGAGGTGTGAATAGACACAAGAGAGCTATAGGAAGCACTGGGTCTAACCTTGTCTACCTCTGCCCTCGGGTAAGGCAGGAAACAACCACCAACAGTAGGTGCAGGCATTGTAAGCTGGCAGCCAACTCTATGGCCTTAGCCAGTAGGGGGTTAGTAGAGATGTGGGCCAGGTGTTACCCCAAGGTGGTTAGGTATTCATGCTGGTCCAACACCCCTGCAACAGCTCAGCTATCAGTCCCTCCCACAAGCCACTCCACAGCCCAACCATTTCTACCCTCCATCTACCAGTCTTCTGGAGCAGTATCACAGCCTCATCCACTGCCTTGATATTTGTACTCTCCACAGGCTTAGAGCAAAAAGAACCATGGTCTCATGAGCCTGTGTCCTATCTGTTTTTTCCAGGAGCCAGCCATTCCCTAGCCCTGCCTCCGCTGCACTATCTTTTCAGGCATGTGGATTTTGGCTTGCAGCATCAGGTTCTCAAGAGGTGTGCCCAGGATCTCTGGTACTTGGAAAGGGACCATTTTTTCCAGCTGGCTCCTCTGGGAACAAGTGGTAGGCAAAACCGGACTGGCAGCAGCCTGCCTTGCCCCAGCACTGAATCATATTTGCTCTTGACACCCACACAGTCTACAGGCAGGTCACCTGAGGAAAGGCAGAAAACCTACATGTGCTACAGGCCTTGTTGACCCACATCTTCAGTCACCCTCATCACCTCTCAACAAGAATATTACCCATATGTGTGGCCATCACAGAAAAAGAATGTCTACAGTAGATCTGGATTAGGGGCTACCTCAGAACTGGAATCATTCCCCAATGGGTTAGTTAGGCCCAAGAGAGAGGCGCCACCTTGGTCTTCAGGTCATAGTGTTCCTTCTTGGGCAGACTGCTGTCCATGACATGCACAATGTCGATAACTGTGATGGAAATTTCAGCAATGTTGGTGGCCAATACAATCTTGCATACCCCAAATGGAGGCTGTGGGAATATGGCCTTCTGACCTATCATGGGGATATTGGAGTGCACTGGTGCATAGCAAGATGCAAAAGGGCTTCACACACTGTTCAGCCAGAAGAGTTCCATATTGAAGGCAAGAATTTGGATCCCTCACCCAATCCTGGCCCTGATACAACTGAAGTCCAAATGATCAAAGTGAGAAACAAGTATAGGCTGGGTCACTCCCTACCACAGAGAGCAAGACTCAGTACTGTGCAGAAGCTCACCTGGCAAGATGAGGTACTTGCTTTCACACACGCCCAGGGCCTCCTGGAGCCATTGTTGATCGCCTCTGATTTCTTTCAAGCCAGGCAGAAATCACAGGATCCTACCTGTAAAGGGACCCTGCAGCCATGAGCTGGTTGGTCCAGCGAATAGGGAAAAGATGTAGCTGAAAATTAGGGGGAAGCACCCACCTGGCTCCCCATGGGCATCGATGTGCAGAACCAGATCAGTCACAAGGTCCAAATCAAGTGCACATTCATCTTCAGATTGGAGTGGGGGAAGAAAGACCACTCACAGTCATGGGGTAGAGGTCACACACAAGAACACAGTGAGGGTGAGCAGCTACTCAATGTGTAAACTCTAGCCCACACATACTTGTCCCACATAAAGCATGATTATAACCCAGTTTTTATCAAGGAGATAGGCTTGAGAAGAAAATAAAGATCTATAATAAGGCTAGGGAGGAGGGAATTAAAAGGAAAGTTCTAGATCCTGGAGTACAGGGGTATCCCTCACCTCAGGGTGCCAATGCCAGTGTGGGTATTGGTGTTTACCCAGCTTAGCCACAATGTCCTCCAGGTAGTGTTCCTTGATGGGATACATGAAGACAGGTACCTTGATAACAGGGCAGCCCCCAAAGTGTCAGGAAAATTGCTTATTATTTCTTGTAGCACTCAGAAGTACTAGCTGCAGGGCCAGATTGAGAACCTCCAGGCTCTTGAGCACAATCAGCAGGAAGTCTGTGTTCACATCCTGCTCATAGACCTCATCTACAATGATACGGCTCACACCCTCCAGGCTGGGGTTGCTCTGCAACTTCTGAAGCAGGATACCCATGGTGCAGAAGAGCAGTGCCCCACCTCAGGCTGGAGGCTTGCATTCCAAGAATACCTGGAAATCCACATTCTTCAGCAAGGAGGGGCCCAGTTCATGGCTGACCACAGACACAGCTGAGATCTGGCAAGGTTGTGTGATGATCACATTGCAATGGGCACCTTGACCCTCAGTCACATAGTGCTCCAATAGCAGTTGAGGTATACATGTGGCTTTCCCACTGCTTCTATCCCCAGAGATGTCTACCACTGGGTGTTGTTCAGTGGCACTGAGGATAGCATCCCAATGAGGATCCACAGGTAGCTGGGGGCCTTCTGCCAGATTGGCCCTCTCCTCCACCACAGCTCTAGTAGGCTCTGGCTCAGATGCACATCCTCTGCTTCCAACAGGGGCATGTATGGCTTGCCTGTGATTGGGTCATTCAAGGGCCCTGAATTCTTGCCAAAGGGCAAGGTGTCATCACTCTGCAGCTGGAGTTCTGAGAAATCCATGAATTATCCACCGGGTAGTTGAAGAAGCAGTAAAATGATAGACCACCTGCCTTCCTCCTCCATGCAGTCAGACCTCCAAAGGCTTCACCTGAGTTACATCATTGGGGTCCAATCCACAGAGCAGAGAACTTGGGCTGTGTCTGCCCTGACACCTCATAGGCCTGACTAAGGGGACTTAGGGCTAGGGGAATAAGGCTCCCTGCTCAGTAGGAAAAGAGGACTTCCTATGCCTGTTGTAGGCAGAAACAGACTTCAGTCTGGAGAGGGAGACAATGGGATGGAGGACAGGATGCTTACATGACTAGGAAAGGCCTCTACCTCGTGAAGATGGGCTCAGCCACCTGGATAGTACATGGCCGGCAATGGATCTCACCCAACTCATTCAAGGAGGCCAGGTTGTACATGGCATGGGTAAGTGGCTCATTGTTCCTGTCCACAAGGCCCAGGCTCTGTAGAAGGACATGTTATAGCTCAGTCTATATGCTTAGACCAGAAGGGCTCAGAATCTGAGGATGGTAAGCAATCTGTCATCTAGATTTTGGTTTTAGTGAATAAAGGATAAATGAGATACTAAGATAGTGTCATTCTCCACAAAGTTATTAAAAAGCCAACTAGTTAAAATTAATTTAGGTACTAAATTTTAGTCAGGCATGGTACTGCTGCCTAAAATCTCAGCACTCAGGAGGTAGAAGTAAGAAGCTTTCGCAAATTCCAGGCTAGCATGGGCTATACAGTATTACTCTATCTTAGGCTAATACATTGTTTTTTTAACAACTAAATGTTGCAGTGTGGCTCAAGAACAGCCTCTTGTAGTGTGTCCAAAGCCTTCATGTATCCCAGACCAATCTCACCTCCACAAACTCCCAACACATACTTGAGACAGTGAGGTGGACCTTTGAAGACCCTTCTCAACAAACTCTCCCTGTGTAGATTCACCATGGCTTCCTCACCCAAATCCTGCTAGCAGGTCCTGCTGGTAACTTTCTGGACAGTGTCCTCATCATACACATGGAATGCCCTGTAAATGTCTGAACATCATAAAATAGTCCCTTTAAAGCAAAATGCTTGTTTGCTTCACTACATGCTTAAAATCATCTCATGAGACGAAATATGACCTTTAAGAAAATGTGATTCCATCAGTTTTCCTTACCTTTGTGTTTCTCTCATGTGCAATGTCTCTGCTCAGTCCATACTCCCCACCCCGAAGGATGTCTTCCCACTTCCTCTACCTCTGCTATAACTAAAGACCCAGTGATTAGACCACCAAAGGCCCTAATGTTACCCCTTTGCTGTCTGCATGTGTCAGCTAGTCACCCAGCTGCCCAGCACTATGCCCCTTTCCAGACAGCTTCTCCCATGCTGTGAGTGGAATGTGTGCGTATGAACTGAAATTGTAGACTCCTAAACATGCTGCAGTGAGACCTAGCTCAGCACATCTACTTTCTCACTTCACCTCCTGTTTGCAACTCTTTTTGTTTTCTGAATTTGTTTTGTCTTTTGTTCTTGCCTTTTTTCCCCCTAAAGACAGAGTTTCTGTGTGTAGCCCTAGCTGTCCTAGAAACTCACTCTGAAGACCAGGATAGCCTGGAACTCAAGAGATCCACCTGCCTCTGCCTCCCAAGTGCTAGGATAAACTCTGAGTGCTGAGATTGAAGATGCACACCACTACTGCCACCAGCCCGCCAGTTTTTTGTTTCTATTTTTTTTATTACAGCTTTGTTATGTATTCCAGGCCAGCCTCGATCTTATGATGATCTTCTGCCTTGCCTCCCGAGTATTAGGATAATAGTATAAAGTAACACCAAGTCATGAAGTCCTTATATTCTCCATGTTGACAGCTGTACCTTTCACCATCAGAGGAATATAAGACATGGGTCCCCAAATCAAACTCACAAAGATACACCAGACCACTTAGTAAAGCAGGCTCATTTCACATTCTGCAAGCTGAAACTGAACCTTCATCACCATTCATCAGATGAACTCACTTCTCTTGTTAATCAGGCACAATGTTCACTCCAAATCAGTGCCATTAGCTAATGCCAAAGCTCCTTCTAGGGAACCGTTAGATAGAGCACAGTGGTATAGTGACCACCAAGCATAAGGAATACCATGTATTCAATCCCCAATACTAGGAAGAAAAATAAGTTTGACAGGCTTACGGATATTCACCGATAATCGGACCATTTGGGATGTTGAGACAAGACTGTGAGTTGGAAGCCAACCTGAGCAACATAGCAGGTACCAGGCCCAGCTGAGCTGTAGTATGGCCCTTTTGCAAATGAAAGCAGATAGAGGCTGGAGATATAGTTAAATTCGTTAGTCAGTCAGCTGACTAGCTAGGCAGTGGATGCAGAAAGACCAGAAATCAAGGTTATCCTCCACTGTGTAACAAGTACCATGTTAGCCTGGCAAACACCAGATCCTGTCTTGAGGAGGGCATGTTTTCGACTCAGTCTGATGGCCTGAGTTTGATTGCTGTGATTTGTATGGTAAAAAGAGTGACCTTACTCCTGCATATTTCCTCTGACCTCCACATGTATGCCATGGTGTATACAATTTAAAAATGTTTTAAAAAGGGGTGGAGGGGTGCACAACTTTTCAGATGAAGGACACACTGCCATCACCTTACTGTTTCTTCCTCAGTTTTCATTCTAGCTGCACATCAAGTTATCCTCTTGGCATGGTGAACAGGATCTCTCTGGGCACCTAGGCTCTGACCAAAAGTTAAGGCTAAGCTCCCAGGCATGGTCACTGTGCAGAGACTGGAAAAGCAGACATCAGAACAGAGTTGATAAATATGAGCAAGGATGGGACACCAGCTCCTTTCCTACCTGGGTAGAAACAGTTCAAGGCCTGGTGAGGTTTACTACCTAGAATGGTAGATCTACAGCACCAAAGAGCCATACCAGACTCGGCTCAACCAAACATGGTTCTGTATGTACTGTGACTTCCTTCTTGTCCCTCTGCTTTATATCCTTCATCCAATGACCCTGTATGACCCTAGTTCTGAACTTGCTTCTCAATTTCTGTATAGAAGATGAGGTTCATACAGTACTACTACTTGTCTTACTAACCCTAATCCAATTAGAACTTTCAGGAAAGTCTGGGGCTGAAGCTGTAAACAGGAGTCAAATCCTAGGCATGTCCTGACAGAGTAAAGGTTTTATACCTCTTTATCTGTCTGCCTGAGAGCCCTCCTGTAGCATCAGTGATGTTACTTACAGGCTAGGAATCAGGCACCCACTCCTACTCTTTCATACTCCTAACCCACCACCTGGTTCCAGATCTGGATCTTCTAATCAGCAGTGCCCACCTATACTGTACGGCTGTTTTCACTTCTCTTAGCCCTGCCCCATCACTAAAGCTCCTGTCCTGCTTAGCCTTGGGAGAGACAGGCACAAACACATGAGCTGCTCTGCTTGAGCTCACACCTTCAGGAGAGCCAACTCACCTTAGCTGTGTAGGAGGATACTGAATCTGAATCACTTTGTCCAGAAGGTTCTTGGGAAATGGAAACTGTGTCAATCAGAACTCTAATATCACTGTCTTCATCTGTCATTTCAAAGGAGAACCCCCCCCCCAATGAAGACAAACAGTTGAGGTTAAAAAAAATCTGCTGTTTTCCTAGGCAAGTTCTTTGGGCCTTCAAGGTTAGGACTTAGTGCTGATGTGACAGGTAGGTAGGAGGTATGAAATGATGGGGCCAGACTCTACTGCTTCTTTGGTCACACAGCAGAACCCACACTCCCCCAGCTTTTCCAGAGTGAAGGAAGCAGAGGAAGGGAGTAAGCAAAGTGGTCACTCTATGAACTGGAAAGAAGAGTCATGTGCAGTCTGCAGGAACCCAGCCATATCCTAAGACAGTAGTGTACTATCACATCCCATCCACTTATATAGGGGGAGATACACTGAACAACAAGATATGATGACTAAAATGTTGGGCAGAGCCCTCCCATATCTAAAGGCTTAGAAAATGTCAATCCAATGTCAAGATGTGGCGAGGGTCCTCGCATCCCTCTTAACAGAAATACCTTGAGTCCCTGAGTGGGTTGTGGGAGTCTTGATGGATCTTGGACAGAAACTCTGTCACATCAATGCTCTTATAGCTCTTCCTGCTTATCTTCCTCTTCCTCCCAGCCTAAGGATGGAGATAGTCCTCCAAGACTCCCTGGCTGAAAGTTTTTAGGATTCAGCTGCCACCAGGAAGTTGGAAGCATGGTGGGTTCTGGGTGCCACCAGCTGTCAACTGAAAACCCAAATGATCAGCTCACACTTGGCATTTGGCTGCACCAAACAGCTCATTCTGTGGACCCAGCAGACTCCAGTCCCATCGGGTAAAGAAAACTGTCAGGATCATACCATCATTACACCTCAGTCAGCTTGTGCTGGGCTCTGCTCTGCATATCTCAGCCCTGGCCAGAAATGGGAATAAAAAATACACTTAAATCAAGTATGATGGTGTACCCCTGTTATCCCAGCAATGGAAGCTAAAAGAGAAGGATCTTGCAATCCGGGCCAGCATTATCTACACAGTGAAACCATCTTAAAAATAACAGAAAGTAAGAGAAGGAAGGACAAAAGAAAGGGAATGGGAAAAGATCTTAGAAATGTCTAGATCTAATAGATATAGGGGCAAATGTATGAAACCCTATGTCTCCCAGGCCAAGGCAGGAAGATCATTTGAAATTATAAATAGATCTGTATGACTTGGTCTCAGTAAAACAAAAGTGAGAAATGAAATAAGCTAGTTCACTACACATCTTCAAAAGAATGAAACAGTGACAGAGCCCCTAGGCACACTGGCTTACTCCTACAGACACAGAACTCACTGAAGCAGATAAACAAAAGCTCAAGGCACAGCTGGATTTGTAGTTGAGACTAGCCTGAACAAAACAACCAAACAAAGCAATAAACAAAAGAGTAACAAAACCCCCATAAAACAAACAAAACAAAACAAAGCAAAAGAACAACAACAACAACAACAAAACCAAGGGGTGCACACCTTTAATCACAGCACTTAGGAAGCAGAGGCAGATGGATCTCTGGGTTTGAGGACAGCTTGATCTATAGAACAAGTCCTAGGACAACCAGGACTATACAAAGAAATCCTGTCTGGAAAAACCAAACAAACAAAGAACCAAGGAAGCAGAGGAGTATAAGATACAGCACACAGTGATCTGCAAAGCCACAGTAACAATTAGGAAATGAATGACTCACAATGTCAAATAGATGCCACTTCTAACACCAGAACCCTGTTAAACATATACTACAAAATAATCCAAAATATTTTTAAAACTGCCTGTAAAATGAATATTGAGTATGGATTCAAAAGTCAACGGATACTAAGTTCACGGGTGTTTATTGCAGTAATGTAACCAACAAAGAGATCATGGAGTAGGCTGCAGAGATGGCTCCACTGGTAGGAGAATGTGCTGCTTTCACAGAGGACCTTACCTCACAACAGCTTAAGATCTGAAGCTTGTTTCTTAGGTACTATATTCACATGAACACACTGTTTCACATACACATATACATATGCTTAAATGTAAAAGGTTTAGAAGCAGCAGCTCAATGATTAAAAGCACTAGATACTCTTCTAGAGGATCAGAGTTTAATTCCCAGCACACACATGGAGTGTCACAAACGTCTTTATGACTCCAGTCTCAAGGGATGTATCATCCTCTGCTAGCATCCATAGGTACCATACATGTACACACCTCCATAGGTACCATACATGTACACACAACATACATATATACATACCCATATAAACACACAAAAAAGTTAAAAATCTTTTTAAAAAGGAAGAAAGAAAAGGGCTACAATAAAGTAGTCAATGGTGAGTGGAAAGCTTGCCTTCCATGTGCCCTGGGTTCAGTCTTCAGCACAGCAAAACATACAGAAAAAAAGAAAACAAGATAAAATACAAATTTTAACAGTAGCAAAATGAATAATATACTTGGGTTAAGATGTTTATCCTAAGGAGATAGAATACTTGGACACTGAAAATAATAAATATAGAATGAAAACACACTCTATGAAATCCCTACCAAAACCACAAAGAAAACGTCAAACACAAAAACAACAAAAGTTCTAAAATCTACAAAGTACCACAACAGCTCCTATCATCCAAAACAATCTCAAGAAATACGATGTTAATGAAATTACACTTCCTTTCTTAAATACAAAGTTTAATAATCAGATGAACACAGAGTCTAGGTTGCCACATATCTTTAATTCCTTTGCCCTTTCCTGATCTTCATGAACACCATGCACAAGTGTGTTATACATGTATGCCAGCAATACACACAAAATAAATATCTTTAAAATATTTTCTCTCAGACCAGTGGTGGGGGCACACACATTCAATCCTAACACTTAAGATTATAGTCCCTGCACTTGGGCAAGTACACAGCCTGCTCTTCAATAGTCAATTCCAGACAAGTTGAGGTACAGTGAGACCACACCTGAGAAAAAATAAGTTGAGGCTTTTAAAATTTTATTTCTTTTTTTTTTTTAATTTTACGATAAGACATAGGTTGGGGAGTCAGATAGCTCAGTCAGTAAAGAGCTTGCCAAATACACATTGAAGACCTGAATTCAATCCCCAACTTTGATGTAAAACTCCAGGTAGTGGTGGTGCACACTTATAATCGAGGGACGGGAAGGCAGACAAGTGAATCAAAACCAACACAGGACCTTCACTCAGAAAGCTTCTGTAAGGTCTAGGCTGGGCAACACTTGGAGCAGTAGTCATCACCATCACTTCTCTGGGACCAAAACCATGAAGTACTGAAAGGGCCTCTTTGACAAGATGAGTACTCCTTACCCCACCTGCTGTGTTTGCTCTCCTTGAACAAAGCACATGGAGTACTGGTGATTCCGCAAATTGAATTGTGTTATGAGATTCTCTTCTAAGTTAACAGTGGCACACATCTATAAGTCATTTTTCATGTGTATAGAATGCCTTTAGGATCTGAGCAGTGGAGACAGGATAACCAGCAATCCAAGGCCAGATCCTATTATGGAGTAAGTTCTAAGCCAACCTAGTCTACACAAAACCATATCTTGAGAAACAGCAAATGATCAGTGCCACATGCCTTTGATCTCAGCATTTGGGAGGCAGAGGCAAGCAGATCTGAGTTCAAGACCAGGCTGGTCTCCAAAATGAATTCCAGGACAACCATGGATAAAGAAATTCTGTCTAGAAGAACAAAAACAAAACAGAGTTTTTTAGCCTCTTAAAAAGAAACAAATCTGAAAGGGAAGAATAGCCAGTCTCCTCTGAGTCAACCCAGTGTTTGACTTAGCCATCAGTAGAGTTAACTTTTTCTTTGGTCCATTCCTGTGCTCATAGACTAGCTGTTTTTTTGTATGTGAGAGGCTATGGGGCTCTTCCAGTCATTCTGTTGAGAAGGTTTTTAGGCTGTGGAAATTCTTTTAATAGGTCCCTAGAAGCTAAGAAAATAAGAATGAAATCATTATAATTATTTTTCTTTTAAAGCTCCATAAAGTAGATAGGTGTGTGTGTGTGTGTGTGTGTGTGTGTGTGTGTGTGTGTGTGTGTCTATCAAAGTCAATCTGGGCTGAAGATTTTGGCTCAAGAACTCAATGGAGTTAGGAGTCCTTGGAAAGGGCAGGATGGTCAATAAACTCTGAGTCTGATGTCTAAAAGAAGGTACTCAAAGCAAAGCAAAACAAAACAAAATGCAGGGTGGTGGTGAAGAACACCTTTTACCCAGCACTCAGACAGCAGAGGCAGGCAAATCTCTGTGTTCAAGGGCAGCCTGGTCTGCAGAGTGAGTTCCAGGACAGCCAAGATAATACAGAGAAACTCTATCTCAAAAGCAGCAACAACAACAAATTCAACCAACTAAATGACCAAACACACACACACACACACACGCACACAAAACAAAACTAAAATTATCTTCCACCTATACGCAGGAGAGATCAAGATCCTCCTAAAGCAGTTCACACAGTTAGGACAGCCTTTTGCAGATCAGGATGAGATCCAGAGTCTAAAGATCATGCCTCCATTCTCAACTAACCCCAGCATTCTGCACATGTCCTCTCTAAAGCTCATAGAAAGGGCTCACATCCAAGACAAGGCATGAGCCAACCCTCCTATCTCCTTTACATAAGGAAAAGGGGCATCACATACCAGGAGGCCATCTCTTCCCTTTCACTCATTCACTCATTAACCTCCGAACAAAAACGTCTGAGATACCTCATCTAGCAGCAGCTCCTGCCAGACATGAGGCTTAGGTGGACCACAAGGAGGCAACATGACCCAGCTCAGAACAAAATGAAGTGCCCATTTACACAGAGAGTCAGAAATCTTCAGAGGAGAAGGCTTCAGAAGGCTTCTCATTTGCCACCTTCAGTGTCTGGGATTTCATTCAGCTTATCTCACTCCACAGTGGAACTGATCCATAGAGTATCAAGTACATGGTTCATCATAATTATTTAGGAAGTTTTCACATAACAGTGGGTATAATATTATTCAGTGGGTACCTGAGAATGCCAGCAATGTTCAGGTAGGATCTACATTTAATTCTTATGCCTTTTAAAATATTCTTTTATTTTCTTTTTTTATTTTTTTTATTCTTTTATTTTATTTTTTTCTGTACCTGCAGAAAATTTTTAAACCCATCATTTGGGAGACAAAGACAGGCAGATCTCTGTGAATTTCAGACCAACCCGGGGTATAGAATGAGACCGTATGTCAAAAAAGAATCTTATTACTGTGTGTGTACACATGTATGTGGGATCAGAGGATAGCCCTGGCAAACCTGTTCTCTCCTTCCACTGTGATCAGAGGTTGGAACTTGGCTTTATCTACCAGACTTGGACCTAAGAACTTTACCAGCTGAGCCATCTAACCAGCGAAGCATTTTGAAAACATTCTTCCAAAACTTCTGATATAACCTGGTTATCTAGTTTGGGATACTTACCTGGGGTAGACTTCTGTGTCAACTAGCACAATAGGAGGGTCCTGGCTGGACCATTCTCCTAAATGCTGTTATTAATCATGTAAGAATCAAGTAGCTACTAAACAGTACTTAAGCAGACCCAAGGAGAGTTGAACCCATCTTGCAGCCCTAGTTTAAGTACAAATGTGCACAAATACCACACCTCCAGATCTTCAAGATGGGTAAAGGTCAGATACCTCATTCCACCTATCTTTAATGGCCATGACGTTCTTAGCAGTTCTATTTCCTGCACTAGTTATGAACAATAAACTACCAGCTACCAAAGAAGACATTGTGTCTCTATTTGACTTTCTGAAATTCCAAGTGTATATGGGGCTTAGTCCAACTATGATGTGGGAGATAACCCTCAATACCTCTCAACCTGGCACAAGTAGGATATTCAAGTGATTCCCCCTGATGCATCTACATGCAGGCATACTGGGTTCTAGGTGGAACTAAGACATACCAGGCTTTCTAACAGGCAAGGCAGAGACTCACAGATGTAAAAAGTTTAAACTACTTTCAATAATAAACCCTTGACCTGTGAGGCCCGGCCGCTCTCCTGCACCCCTCACTTGTCTTCTCTAGTCAAAGAGGAATCCAAATCTCAGCTTCACTATCCTCACCACTCACCATGTTTCAGTCACCCTCCCCAGGCTCGCTAAGGGCCACCTCTGATTCAACCTCAGAAGCTTCCTGAATGCCATCAGAGCAGAAAAAGCTTGATGAGAATCCTCGCGAGCATCCTTTTTGCCCAGCAGTGAGGGGATCCTGCGACTAGAGATGCTGAGAGATGCCGAGAGCCAGCGCCATGAGCTGTCTGGCAGCCCCATCGCAATCCCACCAGTTCCGGTGGTCCCAGACCATGACAGTACCTTCCGGGGCTCAGCAACTGGCAGCAGTACTGTTCGCGCTCTGCTGGCCAGGGGAACTGCTGACCTGAGAATAAGGAAGCTAGGATGCAGCTAGGATACGTATCACAGCCTATGCCACCTCACCTGGACATCCAAACCGCAATCCAGGCATCTGGATTTCAACCATGAAAGGGAATAGGATATTTTAGAAAATAATGCTAGGTATTTAACCAAAGTTCATTCAAGAAACTGAGCCAAGATTCCTCCAGGTCCTACACATGATAAATTCCTTACAGACTGCTGTTTAATGCCTTACTTGGTTGTAAATACAATGCTAATGAAGCAATGCACCCATCTCGTATAGATAACCCTGGTGAAGACTCTAGAATAGGGAAGACCTCTTGAATATGAACTGATTTTTTCCTCTGAACTTGAGTCAAGGGAGAAAATACCTACTTTTGGGCATTGTGCCAAGAACTGAACTGACTCCACACTTAAGTGTGGGCTCCTGCTGTTCTTTACTATACAATGCCAACTCCGAATTACTAAACCTGGATTTCATTCCTCTTCTGTCTCTTAGAGCTCATGAGGACTTGGAAGGGCTGGGAATGAGACTGGATCTGAAAGCAGTGCTGTGTGGAGAGTGGCCATCAGAATCTCAGGCCTTGGGAGAAAGCTTTGAAGAGGAGTTAGTTTAAGTCGGGAAGAAGAAATTTGTTTCATTCCTTCCATAATCCCCTGAAAGGTTCATTAAAACATATCACTGCTAGGCATGTTGTTGTTTGTACATTTAATTCCAACACTTTTAAGGCAGAAGCAGGTGGACTGATGAGTTTGATGCCAGCCTCATCTACCAAATCAGTTCTAGGACATCCAGGACTACACAGAGAAACTCTGTTTTGAAAAAAAAAGAAAATAAATAAAACATATTATTAAGCTGGTTGTAGTGGTGCAAACCTTTAACCTGGGACCTTGGGAGGCAGAGGGAGGTGGAACTCTGTACGTTTGAGGCAAACCTGGTCTTGTAGGACTGCCAAGGTACACAGAAAAACTATGTCTTGCAAAACTAAATGAGTTGTGAGACCTGCCTTTAACTCAGCATTCAAAAGCAGAAGCAGGACTGCCACATGTCCAAGTCTAACCTGGTGTCCATGGACACTCCAGGCTAATGTGGGTTATACACTGCAACAAAAAATAAAACAAACAAGTAAAACCCTACAGAAAAAAACAGGTCTGGGGATGGAGTTTAGTTCATAGTGCTTGCCCAGACTCCATAATTAGGTTCACTAGATCTTACCATCAGCACTGTATAGTGGGAGTGTCTCTGAATCCCACACTGGGAAGTAGAGTCAGGAGGATTGAAAGTTTAAGGTCATATCTGGAAATAAAAAATAAAAAGTTGAGACCAGCATACGCCTCTATATTTTTTTGTTTCTTTGTTTGTTTTTGAGACAGGTATAGCCCTGGCTGTCCTAGAACTCTCTCTGTAGACCATGCTGGCCTCAAATTCACAAAGATCCACCTGGCTCAACCACCCAAGTCGTGAAATTAAAGACATACAGTACCATCACCTGCCTATATGAGCCTCCGTTCACATGTTGAACAGAGATATGAAGGCAAAACATCCATACACATAAAATTAATTTAAGAATATATAAATAAGCCAGACAATGGCCAAGTACTTCTAACTTTGAGGTCAGCCTGATTCCAGGACAGCCAGGACTGCAGAGAAACCTTGTCTA
>NW_021620885.1:134131-169592 GCF_004785775.1 Grammomys surdaster
ATATGGCAGAACATGATTCCCCAAGGGCTTTGCATTTGACAATGTGGCTGATTGCTTTGCCAGAAGTCTAACCAGTCCTCAAAGGCTATAAACAGCCCAATTTTCTTCAAAAGAATGAAGATATTTATCAAGTCAGGGTGGGCACAACCATGGCTGAGGATAAAATGAGAACGGCATTGTTTCAAAGTTGAAGGAAACAAATCTGGACAAAAGATTCTCACCTAAAAAGTGCCCATCAAGATCCCTGAGTAATGTACTCTGCTCTTCTTCGTCAGCTACAATGTTTTATGTATTGTGGGGCAATGAGCTATGAGAAAAGGCCAGATGCCTGGTAGAAGAGCTTTAGAATCCCGGCACCCTGGATTGGATAAAACCACTGGGACAGAAGGCGATTCGAGCTCTTCCTAGGCTTATGTCTCTCTCAGCTTCAGTCCTCCACAGTCCCTCCCACAGAGAGGTCCATGGCCATTGATCATGTAGGAGTAGCACCATCATGCAGATGAGGCACTCCCAAGCTCTCAGACCAAGCCAACAGGGGTTACCTGCTGCCAGACCTTAACCCACCCCAAAATTGTATATATAGGCCAAACTCAGAAGTAAAGGTGTGTGAGATTCTTCCTGTTGTCTGAGAGCTTCTGTGGCAGTCCCTCCCCTCTTCACCGGCCAGCAGGTGCCTCACCGGGGCACTTCAAAGAGCTGTAACACTTTTCAAAGAGCTGTAACACTCTTCCCCTCTCTGCAACCACTGCTGAGATGCTGAAACATGGTTGGTGGCGGGGGCAACAGTGGACTCTCCCTGTCCGCTCTCCAGCCCTCCCGGACCACCCGTGGACAGAGGAAGCCAGGCAGCCACCATTCGTACCCTGTCATCAGCCAGGTCAGATATCCTCATGGGACCCATCTGGAAGTGGACCCACAATGTATGGATGCTTTGCCTGAATATATGTCTGTCCACCAAGTGCACACTGGCTCATGTAGGCAGTGGTGGCAACACATGCCTTCAATCCCAGCACTTGGGTGGCAGAGGCAGGTGAATGAACTCCAGGCTTAAGCTTGTTCATGCCTGATTCTCAGCTTTGCTTCCAAAGTGGCCAAGTGACAGAATATACACAGAGCAGAAGTTGCTATGACCTGTTAATGTCTAAGCTTCATGATAGGAACATGGGCATCTGCTATGCCATTTTCACTATTTTTAAAAAACGTATTTTAAACAGATGCCTGAAATTTTATGTTAAAAAACAAAAACAAAGAAACAAGGGGGCTGGAGAGTGGCTTAGTGGCTAATAGCAGTGGCTGCCCTTTCAGAGGACTCGGATTAAATTCCCAGCACCCACATAGTTGCTCAGACCTGTTTGTTAGTAACTCCAACACCAGGGGATCTAACACTATCGCACAGACACATGCAGGCAAAACACCAATGCACACAAAATAAAAATCAATCATCAAAAAAAAATGAAAAGAAAAAGGTAGGCTGTGTAGCTAATGCCTATAATCCCAGTACTTAATAGCTTGAGGAAGGAGAATTTGAGAGCATAAGGTCAGTCTAGGATTCAAAATAAGACCCTGTCCCTAAAACTAGTTCCCCACAGTTCACAGAAACATGGAAGGAGAGAACTGACTCAACAAAGCTGTCCTTTGACCTTTACCAGACATACATTATATATACATTTATACACAGTAACAACAAATAAAACCTAAAAAGAAAAGGACCATAGCATAAAACCAGATACACTGAAACTAATAGAAGAGAAGGTGGGGGAAGACCCTTGAATACCTAGGCACAGAGGAAAAGTTCCTGAACAGAACACAAAGGCTCTAAGGTCAAGAATTGACAAATGGGACTTCATAAAATTGCAGAGCTTCTTTAAGGCAAAGGACACTGTCAATAGTTCAAAATGGAAACCAACAGATTGGGAAAACAGCTTTACCAATCCTACATCCAATAGAGGGCTAATATCCAATGTATACAAAGAACTCAAGAAATTAGACTCCAACAACCAAATAACCCTATTAAAAATGGGGTACAGAGCTAAACAAAGAATTCTCAACTGAGGAAGCTCAAATGGCTGAGAAGCCCCCAAAGAACTGTTAAATATCCTTAGTCATCAGGGAATTGCAAATCATAACAACCCTGCGATTCCACCTCACACCAGTCAGAATGGCCAATATCAAAAACTCAGGTGATAGCAGATGCTGACGAGGATGTGGAGAAAGAAGAACACTCCTTCATTGTTGGAGGGATTGCAAGCTGGTACAACCACTCTGGAAATCATTCTGGCAGTTCGTCAGAAAATTGGACATAGCATTATCCTGAGGAGGTTACTCAGAAAATTGGACATAGCTATATCACTCCTTGGCATATACCCAGAAGATGCTCCAATATATAACAAGAACATATGCTCAACTATGTTCATAGCAACCTTATTTATAACAGCCAGAAACTGTAATGAACCTACATATCCTTCAACAGAGGAATGAGTATAGAAAATGTGGTACATTTACACAATGGAATATTACTTATCTATTGAAAACAATGAATTCGAGAAATTAATTAGGCAAATGGATGGAACTACACATTATCTTCCTGAGTGAGGTAACCCAGTCACAAAAGAACACACATGATATTCATTCACTGATAAGTGGATATTAGCCCAAAGGCTCAGAATCCCCAAGATACAATTCATTGACCATACAAAACTCAAGCAGTTGGAAGATCAAAATGTGAATGCTTCAGTCCTTCTTAGAAGGGGGAACAAAAAGTAGAGGGTGGCAGGGACTTGGGAGGAATAGAGGAGGAGTAAGGGAAAAGGGAAACAGGATCAGGTATGGGAAGGATGATACACAGAGAGTCAGGAATTTATACAGAGGTGTGTAGCAATGGAGGATTGAGAACTGGTGGTAGTCACCAGCAGGTCCCAGATGCCAGGAAAGCAAGAGGTTCTCAGGTCCTAAAAGCGATGAGATTATTAGAAATGCCCAACAATGTGGAGGTTTGTCCAACAAACCTGTAGAGAGCATATCCAGAGGTTAGGCAAGGCCCCTGGTTGCGGGATGGGGCCACCCACTCATCTCCAAATTTTTAACCCAGAATAGTTCCTGTTTAAATGAAATAGGAGGACAAAGAGTGGAGAAGAGACTGAAGGAAAAGTCATCCAGAGACTGTCACACCAGGGGATTCATCCCATATTCAGACACCAAACTGAGATACTATTGCAGATGCCAGGAATTGCTTGCTGACAAGAGCCTGTTAATCCTGTCTCTGAGAGGCTCTACCAGAGCCTGGCAAATACAGAGATGGATGCTCTCAGCAAACCATTGGATTGAGCACAGGGGCGCCAATGGTGGAGTTAGAGAAAGAACTGAAAGAGCTGAAGGGGCTTGCAACCCGACAGGAAGAACAATATCAACCAACCAGACTCCCCCAACATCCCCCACAAGC
Source organism: Grammomys surdaster (assembly GCF_004785775.1). Lineage (NCBI taxonomy): Eukaryota > Metazoa > Chordata > Mammalia > Rodentia > Muridae > Grammomys > Grammomys surdaster. The sequence continues at coordinate 137,571 of NW_021620885.1, forward strand.
TCCTAGTGACTAAACCATCAACCAAGGAGTACACAAGGAGGGACTCATGACTCCAGCTGCATATGTAACAGAGGATGGACTTATCTAGCATCAATGAGAGGAGAGGCCCTTGGTTCTGGGAAGGCTTGATGCCCCAGTGGTGAATGCCAGGGTGGTGAGGTGGATGTGGGTGGGTGGGTGGGCAGGTGAGCACCCTCATAGAGGTAGAGGGAGGTGGGATGGGATAGGGAGTTTGAAGAAGGGAAACCAGGAAAGGTGATAACATTTGAAATGTAAATAAATAAATTATCCAAAAAAAATGAAAGAGTGTCCATATGATCCTCATAGAACTTCAATGACTACATTTCTAAAAACAATTCTTTAGTTTTTCCACTATTATTTTTGATAAATAAATTTCTAAACACAAGTATTTTATTTTAATATTATTTTGATAAATAAATGTATTGCTTTCAAAAAGTTTCCTAGGACGTAGAAGAAAATAAGTGATAAGTGAATAACATCAATTGGTCATTGCTGGGAAAAAATATAGCAGACACATTTTATGAAACTGAAATAATTTAAACCTACTCACTCTATATCAAGGGCCATGGTGTTAACGGACTTTAAAACATGGTTTGTAGGCAACCATGGGGTGATGTGTCCTCATCAGCACGAGCTCCTCTTGAGGTCTGCTACTCAGAGAGCAGTCCAGCAGAATGGAAGACAAAAAGTGTCCGTTAAAAATATTTCTGTGGAAGGAAGCCAACAGTGAGTGCTTTGTCAGATTTGCTCTTTATCAGACAGGTGAGATAATGTAGCATTGGTCTCATGAACACCTCCAAGCTGATGAGGATCTGCTGTGCCTCAGAAGCAAGCATAGGTCCTCATAAGCTAAATAATGCAGTTAGCAATAGAAAATGTTGGCACACTTAGCTGCCCTTTAACTTTATTTAACAGGCTGTGATTGTTCTGCTCTTATATTCTTTAGGCTTCCTTGTGTAGCACTTGTTTCTGCTTTCTGGGGCAGTTGTGATAGTGCATATACCATTGGGAGTAAGGAAATGAAAGCTATAAAAAGTAATTATTGAGATGGTGACATTATTTTTCCATACAAAGGCTGGACCTTGCTTCATGCATGCTAGGCAAGTGCTTTACCACTGAGTTACCTCAGTCCTGTAAACCTGCCATGTGTTTTTGCCACTAGGATGTTTTAGTGCTTGAATTCAAGCCAAAGCCTTGAATACTGTAAGCAAGTTCTCTTCCAGTGCTCAATAAGGACTGAGGACAAACCTTTGGATAGTTTCTATATCTGGTCTTCTAGTAACACGCCAAGCCAGAAGTCCTTTATCAAGTCCAGCAATGAGAATCCTTGTTCTAAGAAATATTTTCTGCAGACATTCAGTGTGTTTGGAATTGCCATGAGTAGGTGCTGTAGTGACTGAAGGGCTAAGGTCCTTGGTCTTTACATCAAATATGGAAAGACACAGTCAACAGCATCAGTACCACTTGTGATAGATGTTTTGTAGGAATGGCACAGAACAAGGGTGAAGAGTAACTGCCCAAGGGGCAGGGGGACAATCTTCATACAATAAACAGAAATTATTCTGGAAGATAACTCAGGATATAAACTTCAGAGGATGAATAGAAGGCCAACAGGTGTAGATATGGACAAAGGCTGGGGAAACTAGAAACCTGAAGGGCAGGAAAGTATTCATCCTAAGCCCTTACAGAAGCCTAATGTGACCACAGAAGCAGAGATCTGGGGAAATAGGGCTGAGAGGAGACAGGAGGAGGCATGGTAACCTGAACATGCAGGTTCTCAGAGGTCAAGCAAAGATGCTTTGTTTATCCTGCACAGAAGAGATTCTGCCTGTATTATCATATGTATTTAAATTACTGACTCATGCAAGCTTGTCAACATGAACTTACAGAGTGGCATTAATTTTAAAAAGACCTACAAAGCATTTTGCCTCCACATTTAAGTAAATATTACTTTAATACCTTATCAAAAGCAGGGTAGTGAAGAAATTTAGTTTTTTGTTAATTTTTAATTTGATGTTTGAGTGCCGCCTTGTGGCTGGATGTGTACAAACTCCTTGGTAAAGTCAATTTTCAGACAGCCACAAAGAAACAAACAAACAACAATAACAACAACAACAAAACCAACAACAACAAAAATCTACCTTCTAAATAAAATATGAGAATCTTACAATATAACTGAGATTTAATTAGAGTAAAAAGGAATCTTATTAACAGCTTTGATACATGGGTATACTGATATCAGTCTACATTTACTGCATTATATGCACTGCAGAATATATTATGTGATGTGGGTGTTGTTTATGCTTGCTGTTGTCCAGGCAGCCTTCTTGCTGACATCTGCTACAAATTAGAGTTAGATATAAAATATGTGCCCTTCTCTTCAAAACTAATTTCACCAAATAATAGAATGTGTATAACAAATCTGCAACTTTGTAAGAAATAGATTGTGATGTATTTATTGACTCCAAAAATACAAATAAGAATAAGCATTCTCTTTATTAATCACATTCTATAGTTGTTGACAGACATATTGAATTGGAAAGAAAAATGTAAGCAGTTGGGTGTATCCCCCCCCACTTAATAACTACTTTGAAACTTGCTTTCTGAAGGCACATCCTCTCCAAAAGATCTCATTTTCAACTAATTTTGGTGTGTCGAAGCTAATTAGCTCTGGAGAGCTGGGACAGGCTGAGCATAGGGCTAGATTTTTGTCAACTTAATTCTCTGACTCTGTCTTCTTGGTTCTATTTATTACTCCATAAGTATTCCCAGTGTATTTAGAAATTTCAGATAGGGGCTGATTTATAACAAACCCACTGGGTAGCCCCTGGGACCAATAACAAGAAGATAATAATAGTAATGGTGTCTTCCCTTGAACAAATAGGAACATCATGAGGAATGATGCTTGAAATCTAACAAGGTCTTCAAAACAGCACTGCAATCAGGGACTGTCTAAAGTGAACTAGTACATCAAATGTTACACATTTATATTGCATATGACAATACATTGCATGTGACTATTTTCTGACCAGTTTTGTGAACTACCCTGGATAATATATGGAGAAAATTGTACTTGGGCATTGAAATAGTATTAATTGAAAGTGTTACAAAGTTGTTTTGAGAAATGACTCATGAAGATGTTCATAACCTAAAGAGAAAGGACCTGGACCTGTTGCTGGCTGCTTAGAAGTGGCCACAGACACTGGGAATTAAAATGAATCTTTATAATGTAATTCTTATTTATGTTCTATGAAGTGAAAAGCAGTGTAGCCCCAGCCCTCTCATCACTTTTGCTGTTATTGCCTTCTAGGGGTTCAGATGTTGATCACCTGGTGCTCAGTATGTCACTGTGACAGTGATAAGATCTTTAAAGTGATGCAGCCTACAGTTTTCATAGCACTGGAAGGTGTTATCCACAATGCTGGGGAAGAAAAGTCTTCATCAGTCTTACACAGCTGTGAACACTGAAAGCTACAGTAACAAATGGTATGGCAAGAAAGATCCATAAGTGTGATTAGTGGTACACCAGTTATGGGAATAAACAATTCCATTCTTATTGGATGTAAGCCCAGTTTCACAGAAGGAAACACATGACTAGTGCTGTGAATCTGGCCAGAACCCACGGCTAGGTAGTTCATTGGCCCCAGTGGTAAACCTATTACTATTATTTGCTAAATAGACATTGTATTAAACTTTAATCAAATTTGAATTTCTCTACATCTCTGTTAGTGTAGCTCTTGGATTTCATCAAAGAAGGTTTCTCATTCAATGTCTGGAGATTAATACAGATTGCTAAAAGTACAAAGAATAACTATGAATGTTCATCCACAGATAGGACATATATGTCCTACCCCTTCCTGCATGGCTTGGGAGCTATCATGTTTCCACGGGAGTGGAAAGATTATAAGAGCCAGATGCTAGGACATCTAAAATGATGTCTTCTAGATGTGAGAGGACTGTAGCCATGACCTTAGCAGATGTGGTTGCCTGCAGAAGACCTGCACATGATTAAGCCAGTCAGCTCCCACTGTGGACAAGATAGAGGCACACAAGCTTCCACCTCTTGCAAAGGAGATATTGGCAGTTGATGGCTTTGAGGGGAGATAGAGTCAGGTTCTTTTAAGGATGTGGACCCTGCTAAACTGTGTTCCAGTGGATGGCCACACACCTGTGAGTATATGGGTCATACAAAGTGGACTTTGGGAGCTAGAAAAAATAGAGTAGATAAAGTTGGGAGGGATGGACAGGGCATGGATCTGAAAATAGTTAAAGATCAAAATGCAAAGTATGCATATATAACATTTTTAAAAATTAAAATTAAAGCCTGCAGAGTTCAGTCTAGGAGATGGCTCAATAAGAAAACGTCCTCCACAGGCATGAGTGAAGAATCAGAATCTCCAGCATCAATGTGAAAAATTAGATATGGCTGCACAGATCTGAAACCCAGCATTTGAGAGCACAGACAGATAGATCTCAGGATGTCCTGGGCCTACATGAAAGAGCAACCATGCAGTAGAATGCAAGACCCTGTCTCAGTGCAGGAAGACAGACAGCAATGGGGGAGGACACTCAACATCTTGTGCTGGCCTCAAAATAAGTCAGAGCAGGAGGTCAAGGCATGTTTCTGGAGGCCAAAACTGAAGCAGAATCATAGAAATATGGTGTTTGCTTCCTTGTTTTCCATGACTTGCCCAACTTGCTTTTTTATAGAACTCAGGAAGGTCTTCCCAAGGGGGAGTATAGTTCATTTGGGCTGGACTCCCCTCCCTTATCAATCATAATCAAGAAAAAGGTCCACAGACTTGCCTACAGGCCAGTGTGATGGAGAAAACTGCCCAGTGTGGTTCCCTTTTCACAGATGACTTCACTTTCTGTCATGTAGACAAAAATAAAAAACAAAAACAAAACACAAAACAAAACAAACAAAAAAAACCCTAAGTAGCATAAAGCATAGGAAGTGTAGTAAACCTCAGTCCATAAGCCTTGTTATCACATTTAATTCTCCTGACAGTTGAAAAGGAATTAATATCTGCGCAGAAGTGAGTTCATGTCAGAGTTCATGTCAGAACAGGCCAAGAACACAGCTAAAAGGAGAAGCAAATGGAAAGGATAAGACTAGGCAAGGGGGAGCATCCAGGACAGACTGTCTGTATCCCTTGGGGACTTTAACTTTGTCCAGAATTATTCTCTTCCCAATTCCATCTCCACACTGTGGTTTAGGACAATTCACATTCAGCTTCAGAGAATTCAATAATATATTTTTTAAAAAGTTTCAAATACTACCTGAAGCTCTGTGATAAGAAAAGTGGATTACTCACAATTCTGGCTGTGCTGTTCAACTCTGATCCTTGTGGCCCAGCCTCCATCTACAGATTAACAATCATGACCAGGTGATCACAGGAAGAGTAGCTAGGGGTCTCAGAGAAATTATGTCACTGGCAGTCTTTGAACTACAACTAGGGAATCCATTTCACTTCCAAAGGGATTCCCATAGACAAGAAAAATTAAATGTCCGTCAATTTGGCACATTTCAATACTAAGCATCAGAAGGGAGGATAAATGATTTTTTTTTCTTCCAAGAACATTGACTTTTATATTATAGGAGAAGGTCATAACTACTTTTCTAGGGAAAGAATCTTTCCAGTGGCAACATGAGAAATGAGAATAAGGCCTTAGCTAACAATCACAGCCACTCATTTACATATGCCATGAACCTGATTTCACCATCCACCTCCGGGATGCCATCCTTTAACCCAAGAGCAAGCCACAAAAGACAAAAGGTTCACAAACATTGATACATCAACACTACAGCAGTCTGAGGCCACTCCTCTACCTACAGCTTGTAGCTTTTGCATGTTAGCCTGACTCACCTACAGATCATGAGGGTAGGTCCTACCTAAGCATCTGCCTCCCACCCTTGTAGTTTTACCATATGTTCTCTATATGGCAGCCACAATAATTGCTTGACTGCCAGCATCAAGGTCTATCATTCTCTTGCTGAAATTACTCCAAGGCTTCTCTCATTCCAGAAGAAGCAAACTCTGAAAGGGCCCACAATACCTGCTCTTGCTCACTCCTTTCCCTGTCTCATGCTCACTCTGCTTGCTCCCTCCTGCCCACCCTTGCCAGACTTCTTGCTATTCTTGTCACATACTCCAAACCTAGATAGCCTGCTGCTGCTTCTTTTGCTTTTATGTGAAGACCTTTCTCTCCTGAACTCCATGGCTACCTGCTGTCTTCCCATGAGTCATCTTATAAGCCTGTGCCTGTGATGTCTTGGATCACTTCCATTTCAAAACATTCAGCATTGATCCTAACCTGACACTCCTCCCATAACATTCAACTTCCATAACATTCATCTATCCCATAACATGACACCTGCTATACCACATGTGTGTGTATGTGTGTGTATTATCTGCCTTTTTGACATAGTTCTTCCATCACCACAGACTGCCCACTGCTGCACTCCTAGAACCAACAGCAAGTCATGCTTCTGTTACAGATGTAATAGGTGCTTACATTTGTTTAATACATCATTTAATTAAGCTTTCAGTGTTACCTGATCAATAATAGAAACTAAGTAAATTGAAGAGTTTTTTTTCAAAGTTTATATATTTATATTCTATATTTATTGTCTGAATGTATGTTGTGTATCATGAACATGCTGTCCCAGAGAGGCAAGAGAGGACATGATATCCCCTGGGACTGAAGTTATAGACACATTTCAGGTGGTGTGTGTGTGTGTGTGTGTGTGTGTGTGTGTGTGTGATAGGAATTATGTTTGGGTTATCTGCTAAAATAGCAAGTGCTTTTAACCACTGATCCAGCTTCTTGAATGGTTTATTACAACAGGTTTTACAGTGGCCCCACCCATGATGGAAAGAAGTACATACTCCTGTTTGAAGAACTCATGTTTAATTTAGGAATGAAGTTTTTCAAAGGCAACTAGAAAGGATGACAAGACTCAGTATCTGCCTTAACTTAAAACTACAGCAGCAACAAAAAGCCTCAAAATGAAGACTATTGATCTGCTAATTAAGGACAAAGCCTACCATTGTTTGAATAGCCTTCTGGGAATGGCCCAATATACAGGACAACCTTTTCTATCAGAGTACCTTCTCTAACCTTAAACACACACACACACACACACATACACACGAGGGAGAGGGAGAGAGAGAGAGAGAGAGAGAGAGAGAGAGAGAGAGAGAGAGAGACTTCTACCTGCAAAATGATGTCAGGTAGCCCTAGTTATTACAGGTTCAACTTCTCCCCTGTCCCCATGCCCCAACCCTCTGTAAAAATCCATTCAACTACCACCTGAGATTCCTGGCACAGCTTCTCCATGCTAATGAGGAATCTCAGTACCTGAAGCCTTCAGTTAATGACTTTTGCCCACTTTGCCCACTCTGGATACGTCTACCTTCCACTCCTGTTCCTAAAGCTATATAACCCTTGAATCACCCCAAGTAAAGTTGATCTGTCTTCCAGCAGCTGGTCTTCATGTCCTCAATAATGTAAGTACTCACAGGCTTCTGAACGTCCAGTCCATCTCTCTGCTCCATTTGCCCTTGCGGACAAATATTGGCCAACAATCCCTGGGAGCAGGGAAAGTCACCCAAGAACTCAGCTGTATATGATACATTCTTTAGCCTATAATCCCTGAAATACAGTTATGGTTTAGAATACCAAATCACAGTGATATTAGCCAATATAGTAACTGACTACCACACAAAGCTATTTAAGTTTAAGCTAATTTGATGTAAATCTAAAATCCAGTTCCTGCCTGCACTAGAATCACTCAAGGTGATTGGCAACCACAAAATCATGTCAGTTGCCTCTTTAAAGAAGAAACAGGTAGACATTCCCATGCTTGCAGGAGTTTCTCCTGTACAGTACTGAAGTCCATCAGAGTGGGGCTAGCCTGGCAGAGTAGCTCCACCATTGGCCCCAGAAGCAGAAGCAGTGCTCATGGCAGACATTGTTCACGTCACAGTAGCCAGGAAACAGAGCACAGGCTAGAAAAAGAAATTCAACCTTAGTGAACTTCTCCAAACAGCAAGGCCCCTTCCCACCTGGAGCCTCCCAAAACAGTACCACCCATTATTCACAACATGAACCTAGGGTGAGGATCTTTGAGATTAAAAATAAATAAATAAATAAATAAATAAATAAATAAATAAATAAATAAATAAGTGACATTCTCATCCCTTGTGACAACACAGAGTGGAGAACCCAAGAGTCATCTGTTTTGGGGGATTATTACCACACAGCAAACAATGAAGGGGAAACATAAGTCATTTCATCTCAGCATTTCATTAATATAAAAGGCAGGGCTTCAATGGGCACCACTAGGACAGATTGATCTCTGTTCTACAGTGTCTGGAGTCTCGGCTAGGAAGATCCTAGTTACCTCAGTTACTGTGGTAACTGAGTCTGTGTGGATGTATCCCAAGAGCAACAGGAAGAATAGTAGCCTGCTAGAGAGCTGGGGAGTGTAGGTGGCCTGAGACTCTCTACCTTCAAAAGTTGTGGAGCAGCATTTGTGCTATTCTTGTTGTATCAGAGTTACAAGATACCCAGCCACATTTAAAGAGAATGGACTCAGACTCATCTCCTCTACTGAAGTGACAGAAAAGAAGCCACGGCCACATTCTTCCATTTTGGTTTTTCTATCTCAAGGGCTACTGTGTGGTATGTTTTGGGGTTTAGCTGTGGTATTGAGTTCTCCATTTTCTCCTGCTTAGGATGTCCAGGAAGGATGAAGTAGATCCCAGAACAGGTGGAATTCTGCATGATACTGGTCCAGCTGGGAGTCAATGCTGGGGGCAAAAAAATGGGGCAAAGGGGTGGAGAAGGCCTTTTCCAATGATCTTAGTATTACAGCTCTTTCAGATGAAGGCCTTCTCCAATGATGTTCAATGAAACAAACAGCTCTCTGAATCAATCTTAGCTTGTGTATATTTCTTTCTTCAGTGTGGGCTTGTATGCATACACTTTATTCAGAGTAAATCAAAGGTTTGGGGGAAGGGGTTAGAATATCCGGGATGTGCAAAAGCCATTGGCTGAAGGCTAAGGAACTGAGATGCCTCATTAGCATGGGGAGGCATTCCAGTAATTTCAGGTGCAGGGCTACACGACATTCCTCAGGTAGGCAGTATGGGTTATAGGATCCTCCAGGTACAGAAAAAGAAGTCCCTCTTACAAAAAGAGTCTGCCATTTTGCCCCAAGCTTTCCAGTAATGTCAGATGTCAACCTTAGCAGCAGGGTTTCCTGGCACCACTGGACATTGAGATAACACAGGTAGCAGATGCATAATTGTTTATTGACATGGTGGTGCCCACACAAGCCAAGACAGTTTGTAAGCACATATTAGGTGAATATAGGTTATACCTACAAAAAACTGGGTTCATAGTATCTCTCATGGCCAAAGGTCCAATATGGACAGGAAAACAAAATCCAAAGGCATCGGCATCTTGATAGTAATACATCTCCACTTGCAAAGACATCTGGGGAAGTCAGGGCAAAAGTTGACAGTTATGATTCTATGACTAAGAATATAGGCTCAGATATTTTAATACTTGGTTACCAGTTGGTGGTGCTATTTGGTGAAGTGTCTGGCCTTGCTGGAGAAACTACACCACTAGGGGCAGGCTTTGGGAGTTCATAGCCTCACCCACTTCAAGTTTTAGATCTCTCTACTTTTGCTTGTGGTTGACATGTGATCTCTCAGTCACCTATTCCTGCCAGCATGCCTGCTTTTATCTGCTATACGGTAAGAAACTTTTATCACTCTGAAATGATAAGTCAAGTCACTCACTTTCTTAAGTTATATTGCCATGCTGTCAATCACAGCAAAGAAAGGTAACAGGGAGACAAAGCTTACACATAAAATTATTCAGGCTGGATAAAGTGATAGTGGAGAGGCTCAGAATACATAGGGGTCTTCTAGAGGACACAAGTTCAGTTTCCAGCATCCACATCAGGTGGCTCACAACCACTTATAACTCCAGGATAGCTGATGCCCTCTTTTGGCCTCCACAGGTTCCTGCAGTCAGGCACATAATCATATACAAATAAGTATAATTGAAAATAAAAATAAAATTTTGTAATAAGAAAATAAGAGAATGTTAAGACAAAACAGAGTAACTAGGGAAGGAACCCACAGAAAACTACAAAAGACAAAATTTGATGTCACCCTTTGGGTAATGACTCCCAACTCTGGATGGCTGCAGATTGCAAACTAGACAAGCCTTTTTGCTTTCTGAAGATAAGGAAACAACCTGAAATTTTCATGCCAGTTCGTTAAACCTACCTCAAGTCTGGAATCCTGGGCATGATGTTCTTTAAAATGGCAGCCATGCAGGCTTGTGGAAATACAAACTCTGTACACAGAATGGAAGAAAGGCTTTTCAGCCACACCTCTGTGCATCTTCAAAAATAAAATAAGGCAGATAAAATAGATTGTCAAGCTTTTGAACATCCTGAAAGATCATAGACGTTTGGAACCAAAGGAAGAAAAGTTAGTTCCACTCCACAAAGAAAAAATATCTTTTCCATAATTTATGGAAAACAAAAGTCACCCAAGCCAAGATCTACTAGCTCTGTTGTTTCATTTAATTAAATGATTATAGGAGCCTCAGAAGGTCATGTCTCCTGTCAAGTGACCTTATTCCCATGGCCTTCCCTACACAGAGTTTGGAGGAACAGGATACTTAAGAAAACCATTTTCTTCCTTCTTTCCTTCCTTCCTTCTTTCCTTCCTCCCTCCCTCCCTCCCTCCCTCCCTCCCTTCCTTCCTTCCTTCCTTTTTTCCTTTAGAACATAATTCTACCAGATTTTTAAAAAAAATTGTTTATTTACATCCCAAATGTTCTTCTGGTCCCCCCTCAAAGATTCCCTTCCCCCAGGCGCCTCTCTTCTGAGAGGGTAGCACCTCACTCCTGGGGTAATCCATCCACCCAGAACACCAAGTCTCTGCCAGATTAGGCACTTCCTCTACCACTCAGGCCAGACAAAGCAGACATAGAAACTAAAATGCACGTCTGCTACAGATGTATTTGGGGCCTTGTTCCAGCCTGTGTTTGTTCTTTGGTTGGTGTCTGAGTCTCTGAGAGCTCCCAGGGGTCTAGGTTAGTTAACTCTGCTGGTCTTCCTGTGGGATTCCCTTCCCCTTTATGGTCTTCATTTCTTCCCCCAGCTCTTCCATAATTGTCCCAGATCTCTGGCCAGTGTTTGGCTGTGGGTTTCTGCATTTGTTTCAGCTTACTGCTTGCTGGTAGAGCCTTTCAGAGGATAGTATGCTATGCTCCTGTCTTGAAGCATAACAGAGTGTCATTAATAATGTCAGGGATTGATGCTTGCCCATGGAATAGGTTTTGATTTGAGCCAGTTTGGTTATTGGTTGGTCTTTCACTCAGTCTCTGCTGCATCTCTGCATTTTTTTTTTTACAGAGGACAAATTTTGAGGTGAAAGCTTTGTGGGTGGTTTGTTGTCTTTATCCCTCTACTGGGGTCCTGCCTGGCTACAGGAGGTGGCCTCTTCAGGTTCTATGTCTCCATTGTTAGGCATACTGGTTACTATCACCAGCATTGACTTCTGGGAGCCTCCCCTATTTCAGGTTTCTGGGACTTCCTAGAGATTCTCCCACCCCCACTCCCCAGGCCCAGCAGCTGCAGATTCCTAATCTTTCTCCTGGTACTCTAGGCATCTCTCCTGTCTCTCTCCACAACTTATCCTGCCTTTAGACCCAGTTTCCTCCCTCCCTCTGTCTTCTATGACTATTTTGTTCCTCCTTCTAAGTGTGACTCAAGCATCCTTGCTTGGGCCTTTCTTCTTACTTAGCCTCTCTGGTTTAGTTACCTCTCCTTCAGTCCCAGCTGTTGCTTCTTTCATGTTTCCTGAATGTCTCCTTGCTGGTTTATGTCCATCTTCACGGTGTGTCTTCCTACCAGTCTCCTTTTATTCTTGTGCTATTTACCAGAATCCTGTCTTCCTTACAGTGTCCTACCTTCTATTTCCTGCCCATCGGCCATCGGCTTTCTTATTGACAGGTGGTGCTTATTGAATATTCTCTCTACACCTGCTTTGTTTCCAGGTTCTAAACTGATGAAATCATAAGCATTTTTGTAAGAGGAAAGGGGAAAATAGAAGCTGTTATATGTTTCCAAAGATGAGATGTTTCAACAAAATAATTTTAAAGAGTAATAAAACAGATTCTATACTTCTTTGCCTCTCAAGATCTATTTGAGGATGAGGGCTCCAGAATCAACCCAGCCCTTGTTAAGGACACTGATTGACATCTTTCACTCCAGATCAATTTTATGGGAGCCTGCACATGAGCAACTCTACAGGTGCTTGCAGTGAAAGCAGCAGCAGGAAAGAACCTCCAGGGAAATGCAAATCACTGTAAAACTTGGTCAGATAAATTGCAACTCCACCCAGGATGCTGCAGGTTAAATGGCTTACAGGAACTATTATGATAGTAGCTAAGGAGTGATCAAATCTGATATTGTATAGTATGAGTAACATAGACAAGTTAAATTATGTGTAAGTGGAAATGTAATGTCTATAGTAAACCAAGTTTCCTAGTGTCTAGGATTAGGAAATCGGCAGGTGATCAGTAATAGTTTCTATTGGAAAGTGATAGCTTATGAAAATGATGAAATCCTTTGCCAAATTGCAAGTGAGCAGATATCTACAATTTGGCACCAAACTTAGATTCCTGCTGCTTTTTCTTTTTAATTGGATGTTTTATTTACATTCCATATGTTATCCCCTTACCACATCCCCCTCCAACCCAGGAACCCCTTATCTCCTCACCCATCCTCCTGCTTCTCTGTGGATGTACTCCTAACTACCACCCCACTCCCACCTTCCCACCCTCATATCCCCCCCCCCCACTGGGGCGTCCAGCCTTCATAAGACCAAGGATTTCTTCTCCCACCTATGACAGATAGGGCCCTCCACCCTTACATATACAGCTGGAGCCATAGTCTCTAAGTGCTCCCGGGCTAGTGGTTTAGACCCTGGGAGCTCTGGTTGGTTGGTATTGTTGCTCTCCTCATGGGGCAGCAAACCTTTGCAGCTCCAACAGTCTTCACTCTAACTCCTCCATTGGGAACCCAATGATCAGTTCGGTGGCTAGCTGTGAGCATCTGCCCCTGAATATGTGAGACTCTTGCAGACCTCTAAGGAGACATCTATAGCAGGCTCTTATCTGCATGCACTTCCTGACATCCACATCAGTGTCTACCTTTAGTGACTGCACATGGGATGGATACCCAGGTGGAATGGTCTCCAGACGGCCACTCCTTCAGTTTCTGTCCCTCACTTTGTCTCCATATTTGCTCCCTTGAGTATTTTGTTGTTCCTTCTAAGAAGGACCAAAGTACCCCCACTTGGTCTTCCTTTTTCATGAGCTTCATGTGGCCTGTGAGTTGAATCTTGAGTATTTCAAGGTTCTAGGCTAATATCCAATAATCAGTGAATGAATAACATGTGTGTTCTTTTGTGATTGGCTTGCCTCATTCAGGATGATATTTTCTAGTTCCATGCATTTACCTAGGAATTTCTTGAATTCATTGTTTTTAATAGCTGAGTAATATCCATTGTGTAAATGTACTACATTTTTTTGTATCCATTCTTCAGTTGAAGGACATCTGGGTTCTTTGCACCTTCTGGCTACGATAAATAAGGCTGCTATGAACATAGTTGAGCATATGTCCTTGTTATATGTTAGAGCATCTTCTGGATATATGCCCAGAAGTGGTATATCTGGGTCCTCAGGTTATGCTATGTCAAATTTTCTGAGAAACCACCAGACTAATTTCTGAATTGGTTGCACCGTCTTGCAGTCCTACCAACAATGGAGGAGTGTTCCTCTTTCTCTACACCCTCACCAGCATCTACTATCACCTACTATCATTAAGTTTTTAATCTTAGCCATTCTGACTGGTGTGAGATGGAATCTCAGGGTTGTTTTGATATGCATTTCCCTGATAACTAAGGATACTGAACATTTCTTTAGGTGCTTCTCGGCTATTCGAGTTTCCTCAGTTGAAAATTCTTTGTTAAGCTCTATACCTCATTTTTAAATAGGGTTATTTGCTTGTCTGGAGTCTAATTTCTTGAGTTCTTTGTATATATTGGATATTAGCCCTATCAGATGTAGGATTGGTAAAGATCTTTTCCCAATTTGTTGGTTGCCATTTTGTCCTATTGACAGTGCCCTTTACCTTACAGAAACTTTGCAATTTTATGAAGTCCCATTTGTCAATTCTTGATCTTAGTGCATAAGCCATTGGTGTTCTGTTCAGGAACTTTTCCTTTGTGCCCAAGTATTCAAGGTTTTTCCCCACCTTCTCTTCTATTAGTTTAAGTGTATCTGGTTTTATGTGGAGGTCCTTTATCGGTTTAGTTTCTGTTTCAATGATCTGTCCATTGCTGAGAATGGGGTGTTTAAAACCCCCACCATTATTGTGTGAAGTTTAATGTGTGTTTTGAGCTTTAGTAAAGTTTCTTTTATGTATGTAGGTGCCCTTGCATTTGGAGCATAGATGTTCATAATTGAGAGTTCACCTTGGTAGATTTTTCCTTTGATGAATATGAAGTGTCCTTCCTTATCTTTTTTGATTAAAAATATGGAATGCTTCACGAATTTGCATGTCATCCTTGGGCAGGGGCCATGCTAATCTTCTCTGTATAGTTCCAATTTTAGTATATGTGCTACCGAAGCAAGCACTCCTGCTGCTTTTTAAATGATGGCGATAAAGTGCTTGCTATCATTTTTGAAACTGCTGTGTCCTGATAAAATATAAAAGGTAATCTCAATTTCTGGGTGAAAATAGGTTCTAAATGTCCATCTTCATAACAGAACATTAACAATCTTCTGATACTCAGCTGATTTATGATAATATGAAATTTCCAATTATGATGTACATTGTGAACACAACAAAACAATATTCTGCATAGAAAAAAATCATGTAAAAATAACTTATGATTTTTAAAAGACTACTTAGTGCTTAAAGTATATATAAGTCTAATATCTCTCTTTAATCCATTGTCTATCCATTTATCTATCTGTGTACCTGTCTGTGTTCTATCAATCATCTATCTCTATATGTCATCTATCATCTATCTATCTATCTATCTATCTATCTATCTATCTATCTATCTATCTATCTGTGCAGCACCTACCACCCCAACCAGCAGGGAAGAAAGACTCGCACACCAGTTCCTTCCAGCAGCAGTTTACTCAGGAGTTGCTAGTTACATGAAGCTTGAAGGTGTGCCCCCGAGCCAGCCCAGGAGCGAAGCTTTATACCCTGTGTAGGACTGCCCATGAGCCCATACCACGTCTCGCACTGTGATTGGTCAAGGACCCATGACACAAGATCAGGCCACCAGGAAGTACCACCCCAGGACCAAACAAGGCTTGTTTACTCCAAGTCTGCAAGGGCAAGCAGGCACCATCTTTAAGGCCTGGCAGCAGCGCTCCACAGTTCCCCCTTTTTTGTTTTTAAGCAGTTTCAAGCTGTGACTGCCCGATCAAGCAAGCTCCATCATGTAGGATCCCACAATCAAGGGCAGACAGGCTCAAACCATGGGACTCACTCTACTGGGTGCAATGAGCAAAGCCCACCAGGTGCAAGAGCTGGGCCCAAGAAAAATGGAATAGACACCCATCCCGTGTGCAATGAAACCTATAGGCTTCCAGGGGTGCAAGGGCTGCCCAGACCTAAAATTTGGGGTAATGAGAGCAACTAATGCTTCAAAGCTACCAGCCATGCTTGTAGAGATACACCCCCTCCCCTCAATGGCCTGAAAGGCATGCACTACCAGCGCCCTCTCACGTCTCTGGGCCCTGACCATATGACAGATACAAGACAGGCAGAGAACACAGACACCCACTAGGGCAACAGCTAGCACTCCTATACCCTGAAAATCTTCACGATGCAATGTTTCCGGGTTCACATGGGCAGGTCAGTACTATTGTGTCTGGTCTTCCTAGAGGTACCGTCGTCTCTCGGCAGTGCTTTCTGCAAGTTGGACACAGCAACAGTTCTCTCAATGTCTATGACAGTGTACAGCTCTGTGTGCCGGGTGGGGGTTTGTAGGAGGGGAGTGGTTGTCGTTTCTGGAGTCTGATGGTTGTCAGAGTCACTGCCCCTTTCCAAATCCACCTGTATATAATTGAGTTGCCTATGTTCTAAACTGGGGCACCTGATATCAAGGTTAAAGACTGTCGGTGTACAATCCCTACACCTTGAATAGTCTATTTTGTGAGCACTTCCCACAAGAGAGTGCCGGCTTGAGGGGTGGGATGAAGTATCTCCAAATGAGGGGTAGCAGGGATGCCCACTGGGTAAGTTCTGAGCACCAAGCCCTGGAGTCGTAGGTGTTCGAGGTGTTCTAGGGACTTCCAATTCTGTCTGATGACTATTCCTTTCTACAACTGGCTCTTCCACCACATTTATACTATTATTTTGCATAATCTCTTGTAACATGTTAAATAATTCTTCTACACGGGCACACTTAAAAACAAAAATTCCTTGTCCAGTTTGACACAATCGACCACTTTCAAAAGAAAACAGATTTGAGTCGTAGCCATACCATCGCAGGCAGAGGTAGTGCCATTTCACCGAGTCCCGCTTCGGGGTGTACAGAATCAGTTCTGTGTCTGTGAGCTCCATGAAACCAGAGTCTAGCTCATTGCCATCATCATCCACGTTAACGACCTTAAACTTGTTCCTATGGTTATCTAGGACAGTGTCTTTATCTGGACAGCTACAACAACTACCCATGGCTTCGCTTTCTAACCTCGCCGCTTTACCGTGGTCCTTAGATTCGTCCCTCTCTTTGAAATCTGTATTATTTTAGCCTCACTACCCTTGGCCTCTTTGATCTTTGTATACTTATGCTGTGTTCTTTCTCTTCCACACCTTTGTACTTGGCAGGAAATGTTTCCAATTCTTCACATTCACTCCCTCTCTTCCCTTTCTATGTCCTTCCCCAGTTTATCCCAGGAGGCCAAGGTAAGCTGTCCCGATACCACGAACCAAGGGGCAATGCGGTCTACTTCCTGGACAAACTGCTGTAGAGCCTTCTGTTTAAGGTAGTTAACAGTGGCACTCACGCCCTGGCTGGTGACAGTTAAGGCAAAAACACAGCACCAGGGATACTGCAATCGCAATCGCCACTACTAGAATAACTATCCACGGATCCACTCCTCCCAACACGAACATATACCACGTGCCATTTTACTTTCACTTTTGCTTGCCTCCTTCCGAGGAACTTAAAGATTGAAGCCTCCTTCTGAGGACTTTATAAAGATTGAAGCCTCCTTCCGAGGTCTTTAAAGATTGAAGGGCCCCACTTACCGGCCACTTACCGATCGATCGCCCTGACTGCTACTGGTTCTGGAACTCCAGGAATTCAGGAAGAAATCCCCATACGGGCCACCAAATGTGCGGCGCCTACCACCCCGACCAGCAGGGAAGAAAGACTCGAACACCAGTTCCTTCCAGCAGCAGTTTACTCAGGAGTTGCTAGTTACATGAAGCTTGAAGGTGTGCCCCCGAGCCAGCCCAGGAGCGAAGCTTTATACCTTGCGTAGGACTGCCCATGAGCCCATACCACGTCTCGCACTGTGATTGGTCAAGAACCCATGACACAAGATCAGGCCACCAGGAAGTACCACCCCAGGACCAAACAAGGCTTGTTTACTCCAAGTCTGCAAGGGCAAGCAGGCACCATCTTTAAGGCGTGGCAGCAGCACTCCACATCTATCTATCTATCTATCTATCTATCTAGTTATGGATGTCAACTTTATAAGATTTAAAATCACCATGAAGAGCTCTCGGCAGTTTGTGAGAGTGTATCCAGAAGGGCTTAAGGAAGAGCGTGCCTCCTGATTGTGGGCATAATGTGATCTATGAGCTGCATTGAGATGAGTATCTTCTCTGCTATGAATGACTACTCCATCCAACTGTGACCCAGGATAAAGATTTCCTTCCTTAATCTGGGTTTGTGAGATATTTTGTCAAGTCAAGGAGAGGTAACTGACACACTGTTTATCACTGGAAGTCAAGATCTAACTCTCAGTAAAACTGATCCCCAATAGATCACAACTGTTGTACTAACTGTGTGTGACTAGTGGTTAAAAGTAAGCAAGACAAAGGCTAGCAAACCCCTGAGCGCACACAAATGAAAGAAATAGGAAAGGGGCTGAGTGCTTTTTTTTATTATGTTCAAGGTATTGTTCCTTAAAATACACACTCTTGTCCCAACAGTCTTTGGTACTACTGCTGACAGTATCTAATGAAGCAAAGTTTTTAACACTATTTTTGAGTATCCACACATTTTTGGATCTCTGAAGAATTATCTTGTCTGGCTTTCCTGAGATTTGGTGTGTGCTGAATTCTAAAGTCTAAAAAACTGATTCCTGGATACATTATTATCCCTCCAAAGCAGGAACCCATGTTTTACTCTGACATCTCTTCATTCCTAATTTGTGTTTAATAATTGCTACTTAAGTCAGACATGTTGCAAGAAATTTGGCAATATGAATTCTTAAAACAGAAATCCTGTCCTTAAATTTTAGCTTGACATATCCTTTGATCCCAATCTACCCTTATCAAATGTACTTCATACACCTGAATATGTCTATCAAAAATTACTTATTCTGTTTATTTTATTGCCTTTTATACATATTCATACATTTTGTCATATGCTTTGCTATCATTCATTTTCTTCCCTCATCTCCCATTCTTCTTTCTGACTCCTACTGTCTTTGTTTAGTTACACATCCCTTCTACCTTATTATTACACATGTTTCATTACCCTTTCCATTTTGCCTCTTCTTTAAGATGTTTTCTCCCTCATTGCAAATAGTTTCTAGTTTCATCATCTACAATATATATATTTGAATTTATTCTTCTCTCATACATTACAAATCCAGCTGAAGTTTCCTCTCATTCCACTCCTCCCAGAAACCCCACCCATTCCCCTCTTCTCCAGATCCATTACTTCTCCATTTCTCTTTAGAAAGGAGCAGGCCTCCCAGTGATGTCACGCTCACAGCATTAAGTTACAGTAAGACTAGGAAGACATCTTTATATCAAAGCTGGACAAGGCAACCCAGTAGGAAGAAAAGGGTCCCAAGAGTAGGCAAAAAGAGACACCTGTACTCACATTGTTAGGCGTCCAACAAAAATTCCAAGATAAGAAATTACATACAACATGTATGTAGAGGACCTAGTGCAGACACATGCAGGCTCCATGATTTCTGCTTCTGCCTCTGTGACCTCATGTGAACCCTGCTTAGGTAGATTCTATAAGCTGGGTTCTCCTGTTTTCCTTGATTTTTCTGGCTTCTACCATCCTTCCTCTTCCTCTTATGCAGCATACCCTGAGATGTGCTTATTGTTTGACCTACTGTCTCCACATTTGTTCCCATCAGTTACTGGAAGACACCTCTCTGACGATGATTGGGCAAAGCACTGATTTATGAGTATAGCAGAATATCATTCAGAATAATTTAATTGATTTTTCTATGACTGCAAGAGAAACTTTATTAATTTATATAGCTTCTGGATAGGATTAAATATTTTATATCTAAGACATTATTATATAGATATTTTCTTAAGCATAATTCTTTATTTAATAAATGCAAACTTATTCACTATCAAAATTGTCATATATTTATTATATTATAAGAACCTGTAAAACACCAACAATTCCACAAAATAAACTCCATATAAATCCTTCATGAGGACCATTATATTTTAGTAGATGATATCAAGCATCCATATAGAGTTTTCAGAAATGCCAGAAAGCTCTCTATATAGTTATAATTTTGAGAACAAAGCAAAACAAAAAAATCATGTCTACCTCAAAAAGGGATAATATTATTTCTGGAGGAGATGATAATTGATCTGGGACTCAATAGATCCTAAGAGTCCAGAGAAGCCATATAATAATGGAAGAACATTGGAGCAGCATCACCTAACTATGCTTCTCATAATATCACTGGAAAAAAATGTCACAATGTTTATTCTGTTCTCTCATCATGTGAAACCAGAAGCCCAGATAACATGAAGGGACTCCAGAACATGAAAGCCCTGACATAACTCTTTTTTTCAATTATGTTTGGTTGTTTTCTAGGTCTCTGGGCTATCCAGCTTTTGGTTCCTGGTCATTTGGAGGAGTGGCCAACCAACCAGGTCCACACCTGACACTGTCTGGATGACACACCTATCATTTAAATCTAGGATTTGCATATAAAAATATTCAGTACTTATACTTTTTAAAAATCTGGACTATTTCAACTAATTTAGTGGTTTTTTTAAATCACATCCATCACCCTGTCAAATCTCATTATTTTATTTTTTTTCATAGCTGCAAAAAAGGTCATTGTGCATATATACCCCATTTTCTGAATTAATTCTTCTATTGATGGATATGTAGACTGATTCCATGTCCTGGATACTATGAATGGTACAACTATAAATATGGATGTGCACATATCTCTGATAGTCAACTTAGAGTCTTAGCTATTTTTAAGTTACATTTCAAATGATACATATTTAATGGAATTAATATTTTATCACATAATATAAAAGTCATTGAATTAATTACACTCAAAATGAATTACAGTAGAGACAGAATGATCTCAGTTAGTGAACAAGTGTTTGTTGAGTCATTAACTCAGCACATTAAAAATGTTAAACAATCTGATTAAAAAGAGGGCCAAGTCCTAAGTAGGCAAAGAATAGATCTAACAGATTTATGAAAACAATATAATAACACTAATATCAGGAAAGGACAAATCAAAATGACAGTGAGATACATCACCTCTCTTAGATCTAAATTGTTATTCTCAAAGAGATGAAAGATAACAGAGTTGGACAAGATTTTCACTGTTGGTGAGAAAATAAAGTGCTACTTGAGAGAACAGTCTAGTGTTTCCCCCAAAACCTAAACTAGAATTGCCACAGGACCCTGTTTACTATACCACCATTTATCTTATTTCCAACTTCTAACTTCACTTATTCCACAAGCTTTATCTAACATCTCCATTCTTTGGTGTTATATGTCTTCTAAGTATCAGTAACCCGATTGGTTTTGTCCCCCATTACATTTTTCTCATTTTCACTCTAAGTCTGTACTAATATGTTTATATTTTCATGACAGTGTGGAGTGCCCTGCAGGTCATATAGACTGACAAATATTTGTGAAATTTAACTTAATTTGGTGTCTCAGTGACCAGTGGCCTGTATCCTACTTGTTGGGTTGCTGTATGTTTTCAGACACCTAGCTCCTGTCTCTTGATTCTGAGTACTTTTGCTCATGACTACCATCCATCCTAATTCTAATAGTCTGAAGTTGGTACTTTAGGAAAAGAATTTCTTCTCTTGCATCTTCCTGGTAAGATCTAAATCTCAGTTCATACAACTCATGGCTTACATTTAAAGAATAAGGTCAGTAAACTAGAACTAAACATGAATCAACTTTCTGAACACATTTTCTTTTTTCCTTTTTATTAATCATTTTATTCATTTATATTTCAAATGATATCACCCTTCCCAGCTACCCTTCCACAAATCCCAACCCCATCTCCCCTCTCCCCCTCCAATTTGCCTCTATAAGTGTGCTCCTCCACCCACCCACTAACTTCCACCTCTCCATTCTAGTATCTTTCTTTGCTGGGGCATCAAGCCTCCACAGGACCAAGTGTCTCTCCTCCCACTGATGTCAGATAAGGCCATCCTCTGCTACTTATGTATCAGGAGTCATTTTCACATGACCTATACCTTGTCATGTTTCCTGAGTGGGTCCTTGTCTATGCAATGTCCAGGACCTTTACTAACTTTGGCTGACTCATAGCATGCATAAGGTAAGTGGCCCTAAAACAGGACTATGAGCCACAATGTCACACAATTGAATGTGGAGGATAAGAAAAAAGTTGGTAAGAGTAAAACCATTTCTGAACATGCAAGAGCCACGAATCAATTCAAATTCAAATACATCACAAATCCAAGGTATTTCTGGTGGTGCTCACCCATATTGGTCATATGATTTAATTTCAGTCTTGATTTTTAGCATAAAACACACAGTTTCCCACTGTGAATGTCATCAATCATGTCAATAATGCCAACAAACACTGCCTGAAATACTGCTACTCAAATTCAGAACTATTGTTGACATGAACTGTGATGGTGTTAAAAAAAAATTGTGATGTTGTGTACATACAAAGCTTCTGTTCCCTTGAGAAAAATAATGGTTTAATTATAGAAACAAAGAGTTATACTTTCCTGATTTCATTCTTCAGCTATGGAAGGAAACAATTATGCATTTCAACCATGTGATGTCAAAATGCTTGATTTTTGAAAGTGCTGTTTGAATTGCAGAATTGAATTTCATCAATGTGTTAATCAATTTTTTCCTTTGGATTAAGACAGAATTTGTAACAATTTCTGGAATGGTCTTTTCAACACTGATAATAGCAAAAAATCAAGACTCTAAAATCAATGGAGACATTTCATTTCATATCCTATCCTACCAAATATTCAGAAAAGATTTTTTTAAGTCAAACTAATAAGTACATCTATCTTGCTTGTATAAAAGTTTGATTGTCTTTATTAAATGACAAAACTGTATATATACTAATTTTGAGATAGTATCTATGTTTATTATAAATAAATATTTGACTTCTCTGTTATATGCCTATATATCTGAGATCATGTAAAACTTTCTCTATTTGAAAGGGATCAGCAGTGGGAAAGGAATACAACTTCATGCACTAAAGTAGTCAAATGTTCTATCTTGACAATGTATCAGTCAGCTATATATATCACTGTGGCTTGTTACTCTCAAGAAATATTTAAACTAGATTGCAGGGAATAAACTGTACTGTTTCAAACACATACATATATGTTGCACACATCAAAACCAGCCACAATTCATTCTGCTTGATGTAATCAACATCAAAGCCTCTATTTTAATGAAGAAGCTTCGCTGAAGACTGAGGGTGGATGTAGCCAAAAGAGGGTATTTTTTCTGCTTTCAAGAAATTCTTAGAAATGTGGAATCATATCCTGCTTCTATAACTTGAAATATTCCTATCATTTCAACTCCTTTTATAGTATTTACAATCTCACACTTTTCTATTTACTTTGAGGTTTTATTCATTTCTTTTGTCTTCATTAGGTCATATATATATCCTATAGTTCCTGTCTCATAAATTAGGTATTATACCTCTATATTTTTAGACTCTAAAATTACTTACTTTTTAAACTGACAAAACATCATGTTTTATCTTGTAAGTATTTTATAATATAATGCTTCAAGATATATAAAATAATTTTATTTCATAAATAGTGAGTGATGGGACATTAGCCAAAGGATGCATAGTAACAGTTGAGAGCAGGAATAAATTTCAAGTGACACTTACAAAGTAAATTATCTACAGATAATAGCAAGGTAGGTTTTATTCTTGGAAAATTCTTGGAATGAATAACTACATAAGCTTCCCTACTTATTTATTAGCCAGTTTAACCATTTTGCAATGTATATGTCTGTATTTCTTGAGGACATTCTTAAATATACAAGGAATTATTCTATTAAAATTTCCAAAATTTCCTCTAGATCTCCCCTTCTCCACTGATAATACTTTATTTTTGTCCTGATCTGGGATTACCTTTCTGTACCATGCTTGTCCATGTTCTGTATCCACATATTCTTCTCTGCTCTTTCCTTCCTAAGTTGGAGGGTTGTAAGTAGTAGTCTTCAGACTTTATTTAAATAGAGATAATTTTATAATTCTATTATCTTAAGCAGTTGAACACACAATGGATACTGCATAGTTTTTCCTAAACACTTGGAGATATTCATCGATGGTTTTCTAATCAAATGGGCATTCCCTTGTGGTTTTCTGACTTTGTACTGGATGCGATGCTGTTCCACTCCACAACTGGGATGTATTCTCAAAGCTCCTATTGTCTCCTCATGCATTTATTTTCTGAGTGTTCCTGATTTTATTTAGTTCTGTAAGAGTTCTATGCATGTCTATAATTCATATCGCTTTTCTTTAACTCTTTTATATTTTTTTCTGTAAAGTAAATTATGCTTATGTATTTATTCATTTATTTATAGACAAACTCCTATTATATAGCCCAGCATAGCCTTGGACTCAGAATCTTCCTTTCTCTGCCTTCAGAGGACTGAGACTATAAGCATGTATCACTACACATGATTGAAAATTTTCTCATTCATATATACATATACATGTAACAAACATATATATTTGACCATAATTAATCTAACATGTCTTCTCCCATCCCCCATGCCCTACAAATAGCCAAAAGACTTGTTGCCTAAGTAATTCTATGTCCTGTCAAGCTGAGAGTAATCAAAACTGGGTGAATATGGGGCTGCTATGTAGCCAAGAGTAACCTTAAAGTTTGATATTTCATGCCTCCACCTCCCAATTGCTCTGGTTGAAGGACTTCATACATACTAGGTAAGCACCCTGGTAAATGGTCTGTAAATTTCCCCTTATCTCTAGCTTTGGGTAATTTGCTATCTGATGCCCTCCCCACTCCAGATCAGCATATGTCTATGTGCTTGTTTCAGTGTAGAGATGATCCACTTGACAATTCATTTTTTGTGAGTGTATACAAAGCTAATGATTTGCAAGAATACTCATTTTTTTCTGCCATCATGGTTACTTCTGTGCTGTTTATAGTATAGTTTAAAGACTGACATGCTTTTATTGCCTCACATGTTGGGGTGCTCAGGTCTGTATCTGTGTGTTTTATTCAGTGATTGTCTCTCTTAACTAGAATTTTATTCTATGGTAGGTGGAAGGTCAGAATTTTAAAGTCATCTGAAGCACCCTGAGCATGGGTATATGTGAAATTCATTTTTCTTTAAAGTGATGAATGCTTTCATATACATATTCTTTTGACAAAGTTGTTACAAAAATGTTATGTAAAATTTCCACTCTGCTACCCAATATAAAATAGTCGGGAAATAATCTGTGGTGGTTTCTGGGATCAAATTAGATTCAAAGTGAATAACCCACAGTTTTCCCATATCTTGATACCCTCAAGGGCTCAGGTTCATGTCTTTCTTTCCTTTTTGCCCACATTAATGCATAGATTCTCTTCTTTTGTTATTAGACATCAAACAATGATACTGTTTCTCAACACATGAAGCAGGGAAAATGGGGAGGAGACAATGGATTCACCTAAATTTAGAAGCCTACCAAACATTTTATTATAAATAATGATCTTGATCTTATTGTGTAATAAGCTATCTGGCATGCTTATAAATAAAGTACAAGTTGTAAGAATTTATATTACCGTAAGCAAATCAGAAAAATGTTTGCTGGACAAGTTCTTAATCCAAATATGCAAATTGTTAAGTAAGGAGTAATGACTTTTGTACAGCTGGAGCAGCTGTGTAATACATTTTGATCTTATATTTATATATACCTATAATGTACTACTTTAATTTTTTTTCCATCCATGGGTCAAGGAAATTTCTAAGCTTACATTGATCATCCAAGCAACTAGGTAAGAATTTTCTAAGTAAGGTTTTCAGATACAGTATTTAATTAGTTTATATACATCATATCTACTTACAAATCTGATTTCCTTTGCATTGTATGTTTTATATTGGTTTTTATAGATAAAATTTTGAATGTTATATTTAAGCATATTTTCTAAATATTTGTAGTGAAAAGCTTATCCATATTAGTAAAAATGGAGCCAAATTGTAAAAGTGAGCAATCTTTAACCACAGCACTGGCTTGTATTCACCAATTCCATACCAAGATCTAGTTCTACAGAAATAGTTAAGTAGTAGCTGTGTCTCAAAAAGCAGAAAGCTCTTCTGTTTGAAAAATTGCTTTGTAAATGATAAACTCATATGAATTAAAAAATACTCTGTTGCAAATAGACATGTGTGGGAATGGGAAGTGAGTGTAGTTGGCAAAATCCTACAAAAGAAAAATAAGAATGTGTTTGAGATCTTCCAAATAAATAAATGATATTGTATTTGAAGATTTATTTATAATTATACACAGGTATTACATCCTACATGGAATGTAAGAAATGTTTATTTTAAAACAATAAAGGAAAGATTCTAAATATTTCATTAACTTATAAGACTTCAAGAGTGTGTGTGTTTGTTTCTGTGTGTGTATGCATGTGTATGTGTGTATAGGTGTGTGGGATATTCTTCATTTCCGAGATAAAAATTAACCAATACATTATATTCTTAGATTTAATTTTTTTCAACTTACAGACTATTAATATATCATCTCTAGCTCAGATGTTGAAAGGTAATTATAGCATCAGTATACAAATTTCATCATCCTGAGGAGAAGCACACACATACACACACACACACGCACACACACACACACACACACACACACAAAGCAAAAGTCCCTAAACCAACCTCAATTTTCTTTAAGAAGTCTGAGATAGGACAATAAGAACTTCATCATTTCTTTGACAAAAAAAGAAATCACTGGCTGTTCAAGGAACACATAAGACAAGGAAGCAGAAAAAGATGTAGGGATTCAGTCTTTTTACTCTGTAAAGTTGTCTTGAAGAATATCCACCCAGATGGCATTGGTCAGTATTTCCATGAGAAAAAAACATTATCAACTGTTACAATTACCTCTTTTTCTACAATGCACACATCCATTTAATCTATTACACTTCTATTTAAACTAATTTGGAATTTTATTGTCTTTGCTTATAGAGAAAGATATGTCATAAAATTTCATGGGGATATGGGCTTTTAAAAACTAAATATTCACAGTATATGATACTTCATACAGTACTCCAGACATGAACCTAGTAATCCACAATGTGTACAGACAAAGCTAATCATTAGGTAAGTCATGAGAATGAGAAATGGCAATGAACAGTCTTTTGTCTTAAAAAGCCTAGTTCTTTATGCATTAGAACACAACATTATCAGTAACTTAATGTTCAAAGAGTTCTTCCTTCAGCCAACACGCTAAAGCTGCTGGAAGATAAGAAATCATCTCAGAAGATGTACAACTGAAGCACCAATTTGCCTTTGATGATAGTTCTCCCTTTTGCTTGTTTACTTTGATTCTCCCATGCAGCCTGAGACCCATCAGGAGGGCTTTTAAACCAAAACAGCTAATTACCTCCTCTAACTCAGAGAAGTCTTGAAATATAAATAGGAGAGAGGGAGAGGGCAGCTTGGCTCCAGCTGTACTTTGTACCAGTTGGGAAAGAGAAACACCTTTTCACTCCTCTGGTGACAGGGTGGTGCTCAGGGATTCTTCTCTTGGTTGAAACAACTTCTGCAGCCCTATTTAAGACAAACAAATGGCCGGGCAGTGGTGGTGCATGCCTTTAATCCCAGCACTTGGGAGGCAGAGGCAGGCGGATTTCTGAGTTTGAGGCCAGCCTGGTCTACTGAGTGAGTTCCAGGACAGCCAGGGCTATACAGAGAAACCCTGTCTCGAAAAACCAAAAAAAAAAAAAAAAAGACAAACAAACAACAACAAGTGTGTGTGTGTGTGTGTGTGTCCATGTGAGAAAATGCCACATGGGTGCAGGTCCCCTTGAAGGACAAGAAAAGAGAACTGGAATGACAGATGCTCATCAGCTGCCTCTGGAAGGGCAGCAGCACAGAGAAAGGAATTTCTGACCCCAGTGTCATTATCTGTTCATAACTCACCATGGACAGTCTGGGAGAGATGTGGTCCAGCAAGTCTCCAAGTCTTGGTGATGAATAGAGAAACACGTCTAAAAAGAAGTAAGCTAGAGTTTAATATAAAAATTTGCTCTTTGCCTGGCAAGATGACTCAGTAGATAAAGACACTTGTACAAACCTGGTGACTTCATTTCAATCCTCGAAACCAACCTGAAGGTGGAGGGAAGAGAAACTCCCTTGATCATGCTATGGCCTATACTCCAGCCATCATGCACATTCATGCAATACAGTAAATATATTTTTAAAATTTGTTTTTTTGTTTTTGTTTTTCTGAGACAAGTTTTTTTCTATATAGCTCTGGCCGTTTTGGAACACACCAGGCTGGCCTTGAACTCAGAGATTCACATGCCTCTGCTTCCCAAGTGCTGAGACTAAAAGCATGTGCCAACACTGCTCAGTTTTGCTCCCACCCACCCCACATTAAAAAAAAAAATTAAAACAAAAATATTCTCAAATTGGCAAGGAACTTACTGTGTAGCTGAGGATGACCTTGAAATTCTTGATCCTTGAGTCTCTGCCTCCTAACAGTTGATATTACCAGTGAGCCCCATCACACCCAGTTTGTGTGACTCAGATCAAATCCAGGTTCTTAAGCGTGCTAGGCAAATACTTCTACCAAACTAGCTAGGTGTCCAGTCCCAGCATTCGGTTCTTTTTTTCTTTTCTTTTTTTTTTCTTGGTTTTTCGAGACAAGGTTTCCCTGTGTGGTCCTGGCTGTCCTGGAACTCACTCTGTAGACCAGGCTGGCCTCAAACTCAGAAATCTGCCTGCCTCTGCCTTCCAAGTGCTGGGATTAAAGGCGTGTGCCATCACCGCCCGGCTAGCAATCGGTTCTTGATGTTCACTTGAAGAGGAAACTTTTGAAACCTTTCCCACAATATAGCTAGAGGAAGTTAACCTGACAGAATATGTTGGTAGCATCGTTTACAACTGTTCAGCCAGGGCACAGTTGATGTGCCTGTTATCTCCAGCATGTTTGGACCCTCAGTAAGCCTGCCTCTTTAAATTATGAACCCATCACACTTAATTTACCATTCAAAAGAATGAAAGCACAGGGACCCTGTGCCCAAAGGGTGATCCGTGGCACCAGAGGCAAATGGCGCCTGTGGCAAATTATTCCTATGGTTCCCTTCTCATAAGAAAGGTATGTGCGAGTCCTTTGATGAGAGCGCTCCCTTTTGCTTCTTTATTTTGGTTCTCCCATGCAGACTGCGAACCAGCAGGAGGACTTTTAAACCAAAGCAGTTAATTGCCTCCTCTAACTCAGAGAAGTCTTGAAATATAAATATGAAGAGAGGGAGAAGGCAGCTTGGCTCCAGCTGTACTTTGTATCCGTTGGGGAAGAGAGACACCTTATCGGTCCTCTGGGAGCAGGATAGAGCACAGAGATTCATCTCAGAAATGGAACAATTCCTACAGCCCTATTTAAGACAAACAAACAACAATCAAATGTTTGTGTGTGTGTGCGTGCGTGTGCGTGTGTGTGTGCGTGTGTGTCCATGTCAGAAAATGTCACACGGGTGCAGGTTTCCTTGAAAGACAAGAAAAAGAGAACTGGAATGACAGATGCTTATCAGCTGGCTCTGGAAGGGCACCAAGAACACTTAAACCTGGAGCCATCTCTTGAGTAAGGGGGGTTGTAACTGTCTTTTCCCATCAGCTGGCATAATGTGCAGACCTTGTGGCGTTTCTGTGTCAGGGAGTTTGATGTCGCAGTGACTCACTCGAGGGGGGTCTGGCTCCGCGGGGACCAGCCAAGAATGACCAGCAAGGCTGGCCGAATCATCACCACCTGGCAGGGTCACTGCTTTGCGCTATTGCCAAAGGGATCCCGGGGATGAGGGTGGACACCAGTTTCTTCCAGTGTCTCCTTTCTACACCTTTTGGGGAAGGTCAGGGGGAAGAAACATTTCCCAAGCAAGAGAAGAAGAGAAAATCAGCACCCTGGCCTTCCTTAGTTTCTTCTTTCTGGAACTGGGTGAGGGATCTTTCGTAGTCCTGACTGAGGACATTCTAGTTCCTTGAAAAGTAGAGAAAGGTGCAGCTGAGGAATGCCCTGTTCCAGGGTTACAGTTCCTCAAAAGAGACCGGGAGGAACTTATCCAACCCCAGGTTACCCCCAAAGTCTGTTCAAATTGGACTGGAATGCACTTGGAGGCTGAGGGGAGGCCTGTCTATGCAAATTAGATGGTAATGAAGTCATGGATGGCCAGTTTCAGTAGTCCAGTTGAAGGATTGAGGGGGAGCCGCAGAAAGGGCAGGGCGAGCACCTGACCACTTCCCTCAACCCAATGGTCCCATCTGAAGTC
This sequence comes from Grammomys surdaster, assembly GCF_004785775.1. Taxonomy (NCBI): domain Eukaryota; kingdom Metazoa; phylum Chordata; class Mammalia; order Rodentia; family Muridae; genus Grammomys; species Grammomys surdaster. The sequence continues at coordinate 167,671 of NW_021620885.1, forward strand.
AGCTGGCTCCATCTTCAGCACTTAATGATTTTGAAGGTCCTCCACCCACGCATCATCGAGGCTTTTGTGTCTGCCAGACCAATGTCTCCTCTCCTGGGTCCACCCATCTGTCACTTGGAGCTCCAGCTGTTCTCAGACTTTGGAGCAACTTCGCCTGTCACTACTACAAATTGGCTCTCAACAGCTGCTTGGAGATCCCCTTTCTGCCATTGTCTCTAGAAAAACGGTCTTTCCCCTGCACACTGCTCCTGTAAGCCCAGTCCAGGCTGCCTGCTGCTTCTGGAAAACGGGGTTGTTGAGTTCTCCTAGGAAGCCCACCTGACTTCGGGGCAATTGAAACCAACCTTTATACCCATTCTTCCTGGAAATAAGACAGAAGATGTTCTTAAAATATATTGGTTAATTCACTAGAGTGACTCTTTCAAGAATGTAACAACTGTGAATATTATTGCCTTTAGGAAGCATCTCATGAGACACTGCCTTTAAAAAAAAGTTCATAATTATGACACATGTGCAATTCTCCCTCTGGGTTCTTCTACCAGTTTTGGTGAGTATCTTTTCCTGTTCCAATATATCTGAGTATTGGTTGCTACTATGTATGTTTTATGATGAGCTTGGAAACCAAGTAGTGTGAGTTATTGAACATTCTTCTCAAAGTTTTGGCTTCTACAGGTTGTTCCCACTTGCCTATGAATTTTAGATCAGCCTGCTGACTGCAACAGAAAGGCCAGTGGGGATGTGTATTGGAATTGCCTGGAATCTGAAGATCAATATGGAAGAAACTGTCATTTGGCTCCTCAGCTAATGAATATGCTAATGAATATGTTAATGAGCAAACTTCTTTCCCCACATCTTTCATCAGTGTCTCAGCTAAGTGTGTGCACAGGGCTTCCATATTCTGTTCCCCCCACCCGTGACTTCTTTTCTTTCTTTTTGGAGATATGTTTCTCTGTGTAGCCCTGGTTATCCTGGAACTTACTCTGTAGTTCACGCTGGCTTGAACTCAGAGATTTGCCTGTCTCTGCCTCCCAAGTTCTGGGATTAATAGTGTGTGCCACTACCACCCTACAATTACCATAAAGTGATACTTTATATTTTCTAGAGAATGCCCCTTGATTGATAGAGTGTTTAATGATACACACAGGGCCCAGTATTCACTCCCCAGCACGGCATAAGTTACATGTGGTAGTTCAAATACATAATAAAACAAAGTTATACAACACAGGGGAATCAGAAGTTCAAGATCATTGTTGTCAGTATGTAGCAAATTCAAAGGCAGTTTGGGCTACATGAGACCCTGTCCCCAAACAAACGAAACCCTGCCAATTCCTGACCCCCAAACCACACAAACATTTTCTAGATGCATACTATTAATCATTAGAAGCTATCTCATGTTGCAAGTGAAGAAATATAATTTTAAAATTCTATTTATTTATTTTGTGTATATATGTGTGTGGGTGCACATGACACAGTGCATATGTGGAGGTCAGAGGACAACCTGTGGGAGTCTATTCTTTCTTTCTATCATGTATGTCCTAGGGAAGGAACTCAGGTTGTCAGGGTTGCAGGCAGCAAGTATCTGTACCTGCTGGTGTTTGGAGGATGGCTAAGGCCTTTTGGGGGGCTATTTATCATTTTCTCATGGATCAGAAACTGTCAGAGTCTTAGCCTGGGGTTGCATAGTGGCTGATGGGAGGATCTGTGGACTATGTGGGGCCAGAAGGAAACTCCAAGGCCAGAGGCAGCCATAGGTGCTGGCAGCCAGGAGGCTCAGGGTCCTTTAGGATTGCTGACACTGAGAGTTGGCCAGTTCATGTTTGACTGTTTTCAAAATCTCAGATACAGGGGCTTTGAAGAGTGAATTTTGGATGGATGGATAGATAGATAGATAGATAGATAGATAGATAGATAGATAGATAGAT
>NW_021620885.1:169602-206815 GCF_004785775.1 Grammomys surdaster
GATAGATAGATAGATAGATAGATAGATAGATAGATAGATAGATAGATTGATTGATAGGGAATAGAAAGAGAAAGAGAGACAGAGACAGAGACACACACACACAGAGGAATTCAATTCCTTATGATCTTTGAACATCACATTCTTTAGGGCCTTAGTATTGAAGATGGGTGAGTCTGGGCAGTGGAAATAAATACAGGCATGACCTATGTATGTCCTGCCATCTTAGTCATTTATCTGTGGTGTCTACTAGTTATTTGCAATTGTTAGGTCCTTGTGTATACAGTCTCATGTGAACACTGTGTACATTCACACACCTTGTCCCTGTGGGTTTGTGAGTCCCCCAGGCCTGAGAACCCATGCTGACTCCACTGATTACTTACCACCTTGTCTATATCCTCACCCAGAGAGAGGATGGATGGTGAGCCCTGCCCCGGCCCCTGTACACCACACACATATACTGCAGCAAATTGCAGATGAGGGAGGAGCCCTGCCACCACGAGGACTGGTATGAGGGATGCTCCAGGGAAGGCTCTTCAGGAACATTACATGGCCCCTTCTTGAGATTCTTCAGCTGCTTTCACAAAGGTGATGGTTGTGGGCATAATTAACTCCCTTTAGCCATTCCTCTCCAAGCCCGCAGGTTCTGGGAGGCTATGAATCTTGGGTTTCATGAGGGAAGACCGCTCTTGAGGTAGAGCATGCCTGTCTGCCTTGTCACTGTCAGATGTTTAGAAGTGTGTAAACATTGTGTGTGTGTGTGTGTGTGTGTGTGTGTGTGTGTGCACGCACACTCTCGCAAGTTTCCAGCTCTGTGCTTTGATGACCAGGAAGTCACATTTTGAACCACATTGATGATTTGGGTATCCAAGTCGATGTGGTCCTGTAAGTGCCTCCAGGTTCAGATGTGGCTCTACATGTCCACATCCACATGCACATCATCACATGTGTCAGGCTGAGACATATGCAGGTTTGCATCTGTAGAGGTGTGAGTGTACATGGTAAGGGTGGGAATATGACCTCTGTCTGTCCTGAAGTCTTAGGAATTGATTTCTGGAGTCTACCAGGTACATGCACTTGTAGTCTTTGTATGTAGCCTCATGTGGACACTATGCCTGAATTTAAACACCTGTCCCTGTGGACTTTTGAGTCCCCCAGCCCTGAGCTCCCCACACTGTCTCCATTTGAGACAATGATGGTTGAGTTTGGCTCTCAGGTACATCTAGAGGTCAGCCATTAGCATACATCAAAGGACCCTTTCCAGGGTCCATGCTCTGTGTGGTGTTTTTTGCTCTTGTCTCTCCCAGTGTCCCAGGTGTTTGTGTCCTCATTCTTCTCTTGGTGTTGAGGTTTGGCCATGGACCTTCGAGAAGGACTGTTGAAGGAAGAAACTCTCATGCTTCTGTCTATACTCAAAGTAGACACTGGTGTCTCAGATGTCAGAGTATGGAACTCTGAACCCATCTCCAATGTTCCATTGACATTTCCGCTGTGTTCCTGAGTCTGCACAGCCTTGAACTTGGGTCTACTCATCCACATTGTCCTTCCTCTGAAGCCTCAGAACCTACTCTGCCATCCAAACTTTGCTGTATCCCCTAGGTCCTCTGAAAACCAAGAGACTGCCTTCATCTCAGGACCCTTCCTAAGGCATTAGTATCTTTTGAGACAATTACAAAACTCTGTCATGTTTCATAGTTACTGATCCCTAACCAGCTCATCAGTAACCCTACAGCTGGGAGGGTCTCTTCAGTCACATTTACTAATGATCTAGTAATACTGAACCCAACATTGAAGGAGATGGAGAGAAACAGTGACCTGTACAGTGAATTGATGTTTTTATGTCAGGACTCAGAGCCTGGGGAGGCAAAGCTAGGCCTGATGTGGCTCAGGTGATGGGCAGCCAAGAAAGGAACTAACCCTGGCAGAACCAAAATGCTAGGAGTCTTGTCCAACCTCCAGAAATCCCTGCTCCTGCCTCCTGCCATACATATGTGCAGTTCCTCTGTCTCTGTCTGTCTGTTTGTCTGTCTGTCTGTCTGTCTGTCTGTCTCTCTCTCTCTCTCTCTCTGACACACACACACACACACACACACACACACACAGAGTGACCCTGTTGGAAATTGACATTTGGTATTAACCTTATATTGGGCCACTTTGTAAATCAATGTCACTTACATTTAATAACAAGTGTAACCAAAGGAATTATGCGAATTTAATTTGATGCTTCTTGAATTATGAAAGTACATGATGCACATAATTTTCTCTGACATGTGCCTGTTGGAGAGAGGCAGAGCAAGGGAGAAAGTGGGGAGGGGACAGAGAAGGGAGGATAAACTTGGGAGAACAGAATAACTGGGGCTTGGTGCTAGGGGAAAGAGAGCAGCAGACCAGCTGTGGTCTAGGGGCTCTCCACCACCATGAACAGGAGACAGGTGATACTTGGTACCTCTACATTCTCTGCCCTCCCCCCTTTTTAGGCTTTCATCTTTCCCCTCTCCAGATCAAGCATGACCTTGCTGGTTGCCTGTATTCAATGTCTCCTGTGAAATGAGATTAGACCCAAATAGTTGACTTCTCACGAGAGCAAGACTTGGGATAGAGTATGTTCCTGACAGACCAGTCTCCTGGTCCTCAGCCTTATAACAGGTAACCTGCTGCAGCTCTAGAGAGCTTTCAATGCTTTCAATGGTCTTAAGGTCTTAACAGAAGAATCATATCATGTGATGACGGAATCTTCCCCACTTACCTCCAGGCACAGGATGCCAAACCTAACAGGGAGGTGATGCACACACTGCAGAGTCACACATTTTTACCTGAGATGACAAGCCACAGGAAAGGTAAACATCTGGTCTTCCCTTTCCTGGAAAGTGGGCTTTGCTACAATGGTATAAACATATACAATGGGCCAGTAAAATCTGAGCCCTCACAGAGACACACATAAAACTAGTGCATAGGTAACCATGGCATAATTACTAGTGTGAAGCATGTAAGCATTCTGGTACAAGCTTCCAACACATGAACATCCAAAATGTTACTTATTTGCCTAGCAAGGCCTTCTCTTTGATATCTAGTATAGGGCAAATGTGACTCGAGTTTGTGTCAAATTGATATAAAACTAGACATTTCCACTGGAAAATATTAATACATAGTATTTTTAAGTTAAAAAAGCAATATATTGAACATTCATAATTTCACACAGTGAAATATGTACGATCTTAAATAAATATTTCTCTGGGAGAGGTCGCCCTTCATTTATCTACTACAGCAATTTTCAGGATATAAATTATTCATATATTAGATTCTTTCTGAAACTATTAGACTCATCATCTTCTAAAACCATTTTTAGTGAAATTTAATAAAAGCATTAAATTAACTATCCTGTGTAGTTGGAAAATACGAGGGAGAATTGTGAATACGTTATTGTATTTCTAATAAAATGATGGCTAACATGCTTGCAGAAAACAGTGCAATGTAGTGACATTCTGAAATTGACCCAGAAAATGTGCTTGTTGGTAAAGTAAGGGAAACAAGATCATTCCAAAGATTCTCATTCTTTCTCATTTCTTGTTTTTGCTACTGTAAAGTAAAGGAACTGTTACTGACCCGAATACACATTCTTTACATCTTCATATGTGCCTATAAAAATGACACACAAAGATAAAATAACATCTGATAAACTATTGTATAGAGATCCAGGGTGAATGATCCATCAACAATTGGAGTGTAAATACCAGCATCTTCCTTTGGCATCTCAGTGTAAATACCAGCATCTTCCTTTGGCATTTGTTGGTGTAATATTTATTCTGAGTCTCTATGTCCAAGATAGGCTTGATTCTGTCAACTAGAGAAGAAAGGACAAATGTGGGGACACAGAAAAGTTGGAACTGGACAAATTTGGGTCTCCAACAGAGAAGCTTCAGTACTTCCAAATCCTCAGCATGTTCATTAAATACAGTTGAAGGAAGAGATGGGAGTATTGCATGCTGCTGAATCAAGCAGGAAGGGTTTATAGTATACAGCAGAATAGAGAAGCCAATCTCTGTAAGTTAGCAGTCTTCAGGTCTTAAATATCTGAGGGAAGAGAGCTATCATGGATGCACACACTTTCAACATTCCCCACCAGAACAAGAGAGAGGCTTTGTTATCCCTCTGGGCTTCCTCCAGGAGTAATAATGTTTTGCCTTTGTCCCATGGAGGTTCAAAAAGAAATAAAAGTCTATGAAATATATACTAAAGAGAGAAACCACAGTGAGAGAAGCAAGTAATATGTGATTTGGGGTAGATGCTTTTGACATGTTCACTGATCTCCTCGACTTGTAGAGTGCTGACAGCTCTCTGGTCTCAGGGTGAGGCTTGCCAGCTTCCAGGTCAAAGGCAAGCCTAGGTGCTGAATCCCTGGTGTGCGCCCAAGCAAAAGTGTCTGGAGCCACATTTGCTAATTACAGGTTGTTTTCTGCTGTTTCCAAACAGAGTGAAAGCCACAGAAGTTGAACTGTGAAAAATTACACACTTGAATAAGTATGTGAGTAGCATTATTTGTTGTGGTTGGGTCTTGAGTGATGGGACAAGAATGAAGTGATTGCATTATTTACAGCTTAATTGTAGACAAGTAATTACTTATGTACATGTCTGGTGTGGGGTCAGAGAGGACTCTAGGCAGAATGCAGATGATCTGAAATCGAACTTTACAAGGAGGAGTGAGGCGAGGGAGAGGCAGAGTTGTAGCGCCATGGATGTACCGAGAGAAGTCCTAGGTAACAACTTAAATCTAGGTTAGTTAATTGGGAAACAACTATATTTATGTGAACATCTTGTTTATTGAGCACTACCAAATCTATAAAGCCTTTGGTTAATTATTAAACAATAGAGTCTAATTCATACCAAGGTAATGTGTGGTTGGCAGGATGGTCTGAGTTCAGCCCAGCTTTGTGGAGACAGTGTGGAAGATTGGCAGAACCATCTCCCAAGCTGACATCTCGTGGGTGGCAGGGCTGGTGTCTGTGTTCACCTGAGTAGACAGCCTGAGCTGAGCAGCAGCGGTATGTTGCCATGGCTTATGGCCTCAGGCCTAGGCTAGTTGGGAACATGACTGCTGATTAAATGTCGCCAGTTTAAATATCTCACACAACAATCAAATAATGTGTCAGTGTTCAAAAGAGACAAGAAAAATCAATAGAATGAGATGAAAAATAGAGCCTATCAACAGACAGTGCAAGTGCAAGCTGGCTGAAAGTCTCAGTGGAATGTAGTCTGATATTTTGAACTTGAGTTGTCTCTGTCTACTCACATATATGCTTGCATTGCATGTGATTCATACACATACAATATAACTCTAAAAGATATTCTATTCTGAATACTATTGCATTAAATCTAACAGTATTATATATCCTAATATTAATCATTTTATATTAATTATGACATACACATAATGGTGACATTACAATAAATGCATAGTATATGAATATATAAGCTATGCTGACAAATAAAAGTGATAATCACATTTTAAAACCCTGTTATAAATTTTGCAGAGAAGGCCTTTGGATGACATTAATAGAGTTTACACTAATTGTTTTTTAAAATAAACTTCTAAATAATGGCTTGTATACAAGCAAGCAAAAATGGATAAAATTTATATAGCAATATTCGAGTATATAAGGTCCCAGTCATGTCATTTCAGAAGATCAAGCCAACTAGAGCTGATGTGTTCACAGAATAAGCAAATCATTTTCAGGTGATATATGATCACCCCATGATATATGATCATCACCTGAAGTTAGTTACACTAATTTTTCTTAATGTATCAAGACATTATGTGGGGTTAATGACTTTACCTCTTTGGCATCCTTCTGCTAGTTTGTATATCCTTTGTTTGTCCTAGATATTCTTGGAGCTCAAATTTGAAGTTAACTGTTTAGGTTTTATCAGAGGAATAGTTGGGACATGCTGGAGTATACCACCAAAGGGAAATCTTTTCAGGAGATAGAGCTGCAAGCTGTAATTTGGTCATGCATTCAGTCCATACAGAGTTTGATATGCTTAAAGGAACAGACACATAGGGGAGACTTACTTGGTTGGGATGTTTGCACACTACAAAAAGTAATATTGGAAGACTGGAGAAATGAAGTTTGAGGAAAAAGCATGATGGTAGGCAACTGGGTATGGATCTAAAGTATCAGAATATTCGTACTTGGTGTTAACATCTATCAGAAAATATCTTCCAAAGAAGACTGTTCAATACTCAGGCAGAGAGTGTTTGATAATCTCAGAAGTTAAGAGTGAGTGTCTGCTGTTTATTCCTGAGGACGGAAGTACACAGCCCAGAAGTCAAGCCTAGTGACTGATAACTACCTATAACTATCACCAAGGAACTTACATCCATTTGTTTTGTCCTCCATGGTCAACCACACATGTACACACACACACACACACACACACAACCTACACACACACACATAAGAATATGTGCTAATCCAAACAAATACATGCAGATGAACATGGATATACTCATAAACAATCTTTAATAAAACAATTAACAAGAAGAGGGATGGAAAGACTGCAAGGGCCAAGGGTCAAGGAGTTTGCTGTGAAAGTGTGTCCCCTGATGATGTCAGAAGATACATATATAAAGTCTCATCAACAGAACTACCGGACTGTGAACTGAACAAAGATGATATCAATGAACACACCAAAGTGAATGGGGGAAAGCCCATAAGGCCTCCGTCCTACATCAAGAACTATAGACAACTAAGAAATGGTAGAAGCAAAGGAAGTCCTCTTCCCTAGGGAAGAACACACCAATTGTTTGTCCACTGCCAAATGGTCAGCCCAGAAAACACACATACATGTGTGTTATATGACTGAGCAGGTCTCATATTGTATGTATATATGACCTGCTCAGCCATATATATAAAATCTTCCAATAAAGTAAGACCAAACTTATCAAAGTTAAGGAAAAAAACAAAACAAAAATAACAAAGCCAACTAAATGTTTAAAGGGAGACTTGTCCTATAAATGTCTGTGTGACTTACTTCTTTGGTACCAGTGTCTATGTAATGGGTCAGTGAACTGTGGAGCCATGCACCTGTGCTGTCTATTTCCTCTCAGTTTCAAGTTCACCTTTTTACCCTTTTTGAAAATAGGTATAAAGACGGTAAGCATTTCCACTCTGCCTGATAGCAACTCCTTGTTATGTAAGTGGATCAGTATGGAAAGACACTGAAGGAGGAAACAGGGTTCCTTCCTGGTCCTATCGTACTTGCTTAGTGGGCTCCAACAGCTTAATGGCTCTTCTACCTTTGGCCTTGGCAGTACAGAAATCTCCCTCTTGTGGTTCTGTAGCCCAGCAGTACCTTCATGGTATTCCTCTCCATAAAGAATTTAGAACCTGGAAAGGAGGTTTCTTCTTTCATAAGACAGGTGTTCAGTCAGCTCTGCCAACATGATGCCTACTGTCACTCAGTGAGCAACAGACATGTCATCACTAACAAGGACATGATCTTCACTATGGTATTATGAGGCCTCGTCTTGACATTCCTTTCTCATCCTAGAGGGAGGTAGCAGCCATTTTTTATACCTAATGTGAATGGACTTCCTAGGGTTTTCTTTATTTCATGCTACTCACGTACACACTTCAGGTTAATAATTGTTTACACTAATTTTTTTTCTGATAGAATTACTGTGTGGTTTCTCATCTCTGATTGAAGTTTCACCACTCTATCATGAGAACAGTGCAGGGATCCCTGTGTGAGCCCAACAAGAGTGATCTCGCTTTCACTGCAAAGGACTTTGCTATTGGTATTTTTTAAGAATTACTTAGCTAAACTCAGGGAAATCTAAACTGAGGGATTCTTCCTTCATTCCTGGCAGATTGCACCTAGTCACTTAAAGGCGAAATGGTGGCCATTAGAACACAAAAAGTACACCTAGGAACCTGCTCAGTGGTTACTAAAAATTCACAGTGGCCACAGTTGCAATAACATTTCAGAATGCTGATATTTAATCTAGATACCTTTCTCTAATTGTCTCCTTGTCAATTTTTATGTTTCTAAAAATCTTTGTACATCACAAATTATTTACAATGAAGCCTCAATTTTTCTCAATTTAATGTTTAAATTCAAGCCTAGGACATAAAATTTTTACTTAACTTATTTGGGTTAATAAATTATGATCATATTATTTCTCTTCTCCCACTCTGTCCAAGTTCTTCCCACATTTTAAACTATAATGCTCTCATCTTTATTCTCTCTCCAAGACTGAGGCATCTATTTCTCTTTTAGTTGAAGAGATCTTTCCTTCTCCTACCTACATAGCTCTCTTCATTGTTCTCAGAGCAAATTCTCCATGTCTTAGTCTACTATGTCTCAAAGATAAGACAGAACCTCTTTCCGGAGCCTGAGGCTGAAGACAGACTTCATATCATAAAAGAATTATGATGCTAAAGTGGATAATTAAATAGGCACCAGACATCATTGCTTTTAAAGTCAGTACTGCAGTCTATAATGGAGAATCCTCTAAGGGTGGTTGCTCAAGAGCTGTGGAGTAGTCAATGGTATGATCATTTTCTATGAGTAAAATTAAAAGGCCATTCTAGTGTCCTTTTCCACACAGGCCCCTGTTTCATAGAGCTGGTTTGCTGTTTCTCCCATTAGCTGACAACAACTTCTCAGTGTACTCATTTAAACTATGAACACCATGGTACTTGAAGTTTCTATAAAACTGTGAGCATGTCATAGTTGTTCATTTATCTACTACTTTTTAAAACATAGCAGTGTACAGTAAACATTTTGAAATGTCAGTGATTATATTTCTAAAGCATGATGTTAAATAATAAATGGATGGATGGTGGATGGAAGAATGGATGCATGGTGAGTGAGTGGATGGATGGATGGTGGGTGGATGTATGTATGGATGGTTGGATGTAGATAGATAGATAGATAGATAGATAGATAGATAGATAGATAGATAGATAGAGAAATATAGAGAAATAGATAGAGAAATAAATGGATGGATATATGCATAAATGTGTCAATGGATAGATGGTTGGTCGGTGGGTGGACAGATGGATATGACAGCTCCAGCGCTACCTGTGGTACTGAGCTCAGGCATAGGCCTGGGGGATTAAAGAAAGACTCATACTTGGGTCATCCATTATGAGAGAATGCCAAAGCTTTTACTGAGCAGGTTCAAAATATATACCAAACAAGGGAAGGAAAAATACAAACTCAGGAAAAAACAGGAACTCAACTGGGGGCAATAGGATGTCAAGTGTAAATTCCTTTCCTGGGGCACCATGCATTAGTCAGGATGTTTTTGTTCTTACAGGAACCACAGACTGTTACATAGTAGACAGAAGCACACAGAAAGTCTCAGCCAGGGCATAGCTGCCATTTGGGGTCCTACAGGTCCCCCTTTTTTATTTTATATGTGAATAGCATCTGTCTTAGGTCACCTTCTATCAATGCCAATTACCCATCATTGGGAATCCCTGCCAGCCTCAGGGCCCCTGTCTTAGGTAGGTAAGGACTTCAAAGGAGTTGCCCATCATTGACTAACTATTCTCAGTAAAGGCTGAGCCATACCTGGGCAGAAGCATTCTCTCATGTCAGCAACATGAGCACCTGCTTAGTAACTGCTTGGGACTGGATGTGCTGTATGTGAAAGCAGCAAAGAAATATCAATCCTGCTGTGGCTGCCCCAAAGGCTAGGACTCCCAGAGACAAGGACAAATAGCCTATTCATTAAGGAGCCTTCCATCCAGTTTGAGTCCTGCTAGAAACATCTCTCCATAGAGAGGCTGCACACAAATAACATTAATAACTGATGAGTAACATGAAGAAATTGTTGGTTTCTCAAAACTAGCAGCAGCTTTTCCAGTAGTCTTGTTGGTGGGAACTATGACTGGCCAAGTCAAGTTTCTTATCCCCATTGATATCGGAACTGGGGGGTTCTTCACAAGGCTCAAGTGGATCTCCGCTTGGGCAAGGAACCGTAGTGACAGAGCATACACAAGGCTCAGGAATCCAAACAGGACATTCAGCATCTTTAGAAAAAACACAAACAGAACCTCTCACCCTGACTAATACAGGGTCAGGGCCTTTCCATACACCTGATGACAATTCTTTCCATTTTACTAAGCCCAATGCCTTCTGGGCTCGTTTCCAATGTCTGGCTGCTGCAGACAATGTATCTTTATCCACTAATAAAAATTTCAAAATATATAAAATAAAGGATAATCTTGCTTGAGGTGAGGTAAACTCCTCCCTTTTTGTTTTTTCAAGATAATTTTTCAAAGTTAAATGTGCTCTTTCCACTATAGCCTGGTGTTTAATGGCTGAGCCATCTCTCCAGCCTTGAGTTATTAGTTAAACCAAATTTCTATTATCAAAGTTGAATTTTTAATCATACCCAATAAACAATAAAACAAAAACAGACCATTAACAGATTGGCACACCAATGACAGACAATAGACAGGAAAAGCAGAACTAAGGATTTCTCCAGTAGGAGCCAGAGAGAAAGCAGGACACATCCCAGAAGGGTTCTGAATGTTGATATAAGAATGGAAATATGATGGGCAGAATTTTTGCTACAATGTTACTGTTTAAAGTCATGATGTACTCATTATTCTAGTAATAGAGTGCCTGCTCTACCACCTGGAAGTGAGGGCTGAAAACACATTTGGCTAACTGTCAGAAAAGAGGCTCCATGATATTCACAAATTTTGATGGTTCACTTACGTCAGAAATTTCTTCTAATTCATTTAAGAACATTATTTATTTTGGACTGTGAGTCTTTGGCCAGTATTTGAGAAGTGCCGTTACCAGTAGTTCAGTGAGGTTGCTGTTCTTCTCTAAAAACTGCATGGCACAGTATGCCAGCTTGGAGTGGTAGATACCCAGGGACCTCACTTTGTATAAATAGAAACCCCCATGATTGAGTTATGAAAATAAATGCAAAATAAAAACAAATCTCACAGTGTTTTGGTTGGATATTCACAGCTGTACCTGGGTACATGCCCCCATAGACAGCAGGATAGACAGTCATGTGATGACATATGAATCCTTTCCTGGCTACTTCCCTGGCCAACATGAAATGGAACCAATGACAGGCTGTAAGGCCTGTCACACTGGCGCCTGCTGCTTCACAACTCACCCTCCACCAGTCACAAGTGTGACAGTAGAAGGGGGTCACAATAGCACTCTCTGTCTTTGCCACACTTTGAAAGAAGGGATGCTGTGCTGCGCTGGCAGAACAGTGTCAAAGACTGCTGTGGCATCTGCCTCAATCCTAGCATGTACACACATGTATGGGTTCAGGGTTTCAGATTACAGTCTGATCAACATGTGAATCTGTCTGAGCTCCTGTCACGAAATCTGACATCCCAGTGTGCAGTGCCAACCACTCCCCGACATGAGTCCATTTCCAGCAATGTCCAAGGGAGCCCATGATTCATTAAAATGCAGTCCCATCTGAAGCACCGTAAAGTGCTTCTTATGAGTGGCCTTAAAGGAATTTGAGGAAAGTGGAAGGAGATGATGTACAAAGAGAGGCCCTTTCAAATTGCCCAGCTAAAGAGCTGTGGAGATTTCTCAGTGATTGAAAGCACACACTGGTCTTACAGAGGACCTGAGTTCTTGTTGGGTACCTCACAACTGTCTGGAAAGAGATGCTGGGGTTCTAGTGCAAACTTCCTGTCTCTATGGGTACCATACTCAGATGTAAATCCCCACCACCACACACCATCATGAAGTCATCAGAGTCATCACTGTAGTAGTGTTAGGCTAAGGTTTCCTACTGGAGAAACACCATAGAAGGTTTTTTTTTGTCTTGTGTCCTGTGAGGTTTTTCTATCCCAGCTGTATTTAGAGCATGTCTTTTGGTATAATTCTTCACTTATCTACCCACTTGTAGAATTCTCTCTATTCAAGACAGATATATTTAGTTTTGCATAATGACAAGCAAATTCATCACGAAACTCAGTGAAGAGTAATACATGACTTTATGCTTTACTATTGGATTTTTGATTATTAATGATGCTTTAAAAATTGTATACATATGTATAACACACAAAGGAATATACTATTTCATAGATATTCATACATAAATTTATATTTTCTATGTATTTACTACATTGCATTTTATACAAATTTAAAATGTAATAGAAATATTAAATAGTCAATGGGATCAACTTTATAATATATAAATGAATTATTTAAATATTTAAAAGTTTAGCCAGATGTATATCTAATCATTTAGTACCTGTATCAGTAACAGTTTAAGAAAAGGTTGTTTTTGTCAGTCAACCTTTACATTGCAATTGCAGAACAATTAAAATGTAAGACTTTAATTTTCCCTCTAATCATGTTTATTTTACAATAAATAGAAATCATATGGTTCTAGCCCATTTATATTAATATGTGATTAAGTGGTCATAAAGAAAGAAAGAAAGAAAGAAAGAAAGAAAGAAAGAAAGAAAGAAAGAAAGAAAGAAAGAAAGAAAGAAAGGAAGGAAGGAAGGAAAGAAGGAAGGAAGGAAGGAAGGAAGGAAGAAAGAAAGAAAGAACATAGCTACTGGAGAGCTCAAAATGAGCACTTTTCTCATCATCAGTATTACGGCATTAGAGCCATTTGTGGGTTTCTCATGATGGAAATTTCCCCACTTTCAACAAATAAGAAAGATTATCTCTGGTGATGAATCCCAAAAGCTAAAAATGATGGAAATGATCTCGTGCATAGCAAAGTGGAAGTTATCCAGTATGGTATCCCACAGTTAGGATATTTCACTCCCAACATTTTTGTTCTGACGTATGGATGTACAGTTAGTACTGCTGCCTCATGATACAAGTTAACTGGAGGAGGCCTTGTTGGGTCCCAGTTCATAGTTCATCCACATTCAAATTAGACGGGTGCAGATTGAAAGAGTTAAATAAACAGTTCTTCCTTTCAACTTAGTAAGTTGTCTTCACTGAATTCCAACACAATCCTTTGTGTGTGTGTGTGTGTGTGTGTGTGTGTGTGTTTGTAATTGGTAGGAATCCTGTCACTGGAGTCATCACCTGTAGGGGAACTACTCATTTATTTTAATTCCATATGAAATTCTTTACAATGCAAAGAACTGAAGTGATGAGTAGCCATTGGTAGTCTTTCCCAGAGAATCACATCACTGTAGACAATTGTGTTATTTCTGTTCTCCTAAGAAAGCTTAGTTTAACATAGAGGCAGCAATAAACATGTCTTTGATTTATAGTCTGCCGCAAGAACTGCTGAGTGTGAAAAGGATGACATAATGTTAAATATGTGATATTGATAATTTTATCACTACTCCTTTATATAATTTTATGTTTAATCCATAGACATCCACATACATTTTTCATTTTGTGATTCAGAGTATTAAGGCATACTGAAATATCTAGGAAACTAAAACCTATAGTCATGTCTTCTTTGGTGCTTGTTAAGTTGGAAGTTTTAAGACATTATTCCACTGATACCAAAATTTGTATATGCTCCAGGCTTCTGCTATGCTCAGTAAATAGTTGGTATACTATTTAATTTTTAAAAAATATTTTGATCTATAATTTACTGAATTTAAAAATTCATAGCTAAACGAATATGTCCTTAAAGATCTTGTAGAAGGAAGTAAAAATTTACATAAAGAAAAAACTCAAGAGGTATAGTATAATTATTTCAACTAATTTTAAAGATTTTTATAAAAGCAATCAATGGATCTAGGTGTCTCAAAAGGAAAAGTCATTTGTACTAGAAAGAGGTTTATTTCTTAATTCCTTCATTCTCTCTCTCTTTTTTTTATAATCTGAAGAGAAGGAAAGTAAATATCTTTTGTTTGTTTCTTGTTTTTTAATAATTTATTTATTTACATTCCAGATTTTATTCCCCTCCAGGTCCACCCTCAGACTTTTCCACATCCCAATCCTCCACCCCCACCCCATTCTCCATGAGGATGTCCCAACTCCCCACCCCTAACCGCACCAGACCTCAAAACTCCCTGAGGCCTCCAGTCTGTTGAGGGTTAGGTGCATCATCTCTGGCTGAACCTAGACCCAGCAGTCCCCTACAGTATATGTGTTGGGAGCCTCATATAAGCTGGTGTATGCTGCCTTGTTGTTGGTCTAGTATTTGAGAGAACTCAGAGGTCTTTCTCCTTTCTTAAAAGAATTTCTGTTCTGTGTCAGGAAGTGCTGTAGATATAGCAGTGAAATGACAGATGTGTCCCAGAACTCATGCCCCTGTAATCTGATGCAGATAGGAAGACATGGACAAGTGAACAAAAATTCCCAAACAATGATGGGTAGGAATTTAAGTGTGTCTTGAGACATAACACCATTAGTCAAAGAAAATGAGTTGTGGTCTGTGAAAAGAGATGCAGGTCTTTCCTAATACCTTCACACTTGGGATGGACCTCGAGCTGTGTTCTTCACAATCAAACATCTCCTAAAGCTAGTCTGTATTCCTGAAAGTCCCATTCCACACCAAAATACACATTTTTCAGCCATCATTTGTCATTTGGGCTACAGTATGAGTTTGATTTTGTTTTTTCTTTCTTTCTTTCTTTCTTCTTCTTTCTTTCTTTCTTTCTTCCTTCCTTCCTTCCTTCCTTCCTTCCTTCCTCCCTCCCTCCCTCCCTCCCTCCCTCCCTCTCTTTCTTTCTTTCTTTCTTTCTTTCTTTCTTTCTTTCTTTCTTTCTTTCTTTAAAAGAAAGCATATCAGCTTCTGCTGCTTTGCTACATTAGATGTCCTAATGACTGTATTTTAGAATTAGAATAAACCCTGAATCAATTAGCAAGATTTATGAGACTGCTGATGTGTTTCTGCAAAACTTCCCAACTTGAACTCATCATAAAAATGACTGTTTTCATTATTAGCAAGCTGCACAAAAATTCTTCATACATTTACAAGATTGAGACGCTCATTGATGCCTCCGTATGCCTGTGTTTTCTTTCTTTATCCTGGAGTGCTTGGTTTGCAGGCTCTGGAAAACTCAATCATGGGCTGGAGAAGAATGTGGGTGTCCTGGAAGGTCACTCAGAGATCTTTTCCACTTGGATTTCTGTTCCTCATTTGTCACTTGACTTTCTGTGTCACTGATTATTCTATTTTTACCATCCTTAAAAGTACCTGGATTACCAAACATTTTTGTTTCTTTGTATGTGTGACTTCTTCCTGTAGTAGAATAGCAAGCATTTCTGGTAAAATTGACTTGTTGAATAATTTTCTCTATTTCATCTAATATTGCTTGCATTTAAGTAGTGTAGTCAAGAAGTACTACGAGTGGATCAAGTGTTATTTCTTTTAAGTTTCTACTCTAAGACTTTAAAAATGAA
Source organism: Grammomys surdaster (assembly GCF_004785775.1). Lineage (NCBI taxonomy): Eukaryota > Metazoa > Chordata > Mammalia > Rodentia > Muridae > Grammomys > Grammomys surdaster. Next base: position 184,936 of record NW_021620885.1, read on the forward strand.
TGTTTTAGGCATACTGTATTCAGATTTTTCTCTCATACTTAACTTATGAATTGCAATAAGGAAGGTTTCTTCTGTCCTTACAACTTTTGAAATGTTGCTATGAGACTTAGAAATTTTATTTTTAAGCCATATTGGAATATACAATATTTTACAACTTAATAATTGTGTATACTATTTGAGTCCTATCTCATATTAATGGACTATAAACATGCTATTGCAAGGTATTTTCTGTTTTAGTTACAAATATATATCTTTGGGGCCTGAAAAAATTGTAGGACACATGAGAGTGTTCTATTTATTACTTACTGAGCATAGTAATCCATGAATAGGCACATCTATCAAAGTAAATTAGCAAACTAAAGTGAAAGTTGCAAAAGACAATTCATAATATTTTATAAGTCCTAGTTTTTAACACGGGTAGAATATGTTCTCTCTTCCCTCAATAGCTCATGATATCCCCCACCCTGATTCTGGCTAAGATGTGTTTATATATCAATATGTAGTCAGGCTGGAAATTAGTTCCATTTTTCTGGGAGAAAGTCTACACATTTGTGGTGAGCCAGTTACCAACTTCCTTCCTGACAGAAACTCATGCCCTCAAATAGGCTGCGCCCTAGTCTAGACAGGCAACAGTGGGTTTTCCTAAAGCCCACGTCATGAAAGGGGAGGTGGTTGATGCGATTTCCACGGGGAGTGGGGGTTAGTGTAACCAGGAGAACAAGGACTTGTGGCTGTCATACTACAGAGGGATACTCACAGACATAAGTCAGTGCATTGACCCTAGGCAGCTTCCACAGGTACCCCATACACCTGTCCCCATAAACACAAATGCAGATGACAGTTGTGTCCACACTGCCTTTCACCAAGGCCTGAGTTGTGGGACACAGCAGACGGGCAGAGACTTACCTTCTGGCAGTCAGGACTATGTGAGTGGAGAAATTCCTCCATGTAATAAATCAGGGCCAAGCACAAGCCAGGAAGGGTTAACTCCCTCCCTCCTTGGGAAGCTGCTGGGAGTCACACTTCTGGTTAACAAACTCTCTGCAGGTAAAGATTTATAGAGAAGAATTACTTTTTAAGAAAAAAAAAAAGCATCCAGGGAAATCAAGGACCACAGAGAGAGGTGCTATATGTTTAATGGAAATTTCCAATTTCATGTGCATGTGAGATTTTTAGATCTGCTCACAGAATGGTGACCTCATTCTTTGACACAGCTAAGTGTTGTAATCTCATGGTTGGGCACTTTGTTTGTCTACTTAATCCATCTATTGGATCAAAGATGAGACAATGTTTGTGCCCTGGCATGCCTGGGTTTGTATGAGCTGTGGTCTGTCCCCACTGTCAGATATAGAGGTGTATGCAAAGGGTAGCAGCAGGCCCTGGTGTCCACTATGAACAATGTCATATGATGTCAGCTATGAACAATAGGGTATCATCTGATGATCTTGAGTTTCTCTTCAAAATTCACATTTAGCGTGCAATCATGGATGCACATTTGGCCATCCCTAGCTCTTCCAGATTTCAGTATTGCCTGCTTCTCAGAGGTGACTCTGGAAGTTGACTCTATCTAAGGCTTGTCCCAAAAGTTTCCTCCCAAGAATTGAGGCACACGTGTAAGCCTTGTGTTTGACTCTCCAGGCTGGACCACTTCAGAAGGATAGAGTGTATCTGTGTTCTATACACTCCATGTTAAGTATTTCATAACAGGGACACACTTCTCTACAGGGCTCCTGCTTGAGACCCTTCTTGCAAATCTGTATGGTCCTGGGCAGTGCTCTTGATTTCTGCTATTGGGGAATGTGTTCCAGGTAGATGATGATTTTCCTTAATAATGTTCCTGCCACTCATGTGTGACTAAAATGAGAGTTCTGTGTGACAGATTCTCCGAGTCTAATTAGGAGAAAAAAAGTCAGGAAGTAAGCATTTTCTGAGCCAGTGTCTTTGAAATGAGAAATTAAAAGTCATACAAAAGCCCTCCATGTCTCTTCCTGACAAGTAACTCTGAGATAAGGATAGGCATCAGTGTCTGCGCTCTGGATTTCGGAGGATCTTTGTTCTGCACTGTGGTGGGCACTGGGCTCCATCTCTCCATGCCCTGCCCTGTTCAGCTACCCAGGTGGGGCTTACAGGTGTGGTTCTCTGCAGGCCCATGTAGAGCATGAATTTCTAACATTAGCAGCCCAAAAGCTAGAGGTGTCTGAGGGGTTTTTTTTCTCCTGCATTTTAGGGACTTTGGATGAACTTTGGCACCATGTTCATGCAATCTGCATCTGTGACCTGCATCAAATCCCTGACTGAAATGGGTTTGCTTGTTGGCTTGGTCCACCTGACTGCACCCACTTATCCTGCCACATCTCTTACTGCAGGACATCACATGTCCCTCTCTGTCATCAGACTATTGTGTCTAGCGTCCTTACCACAATCAAACGTTTGGAGCCTCCTGGCTATACCGCTCTTCTCTGTGTCCTGCCTGGAATGCCAGTCCCAGACTCGGATTTCATGCTCTGTCAGCTATGTGTTTCTCTCCTAGCTGCACACTGTCCTGCAGGTAGCCTAGCAGCAGCTCTAGTTCCAAGACAGCAGAGTAGCTGTGACCAGACTGACTCACCCAAAAATAAAAGTTGTATTCTAGAGGATGGGGACCTGTAGGAGGCTTTGTAAGTGCCTGAAAACACCCAAGCAGTCAGGACTTAAAGAGACAGAACCTCAGTTAAGTGGCATAAGTTGTCTAGTATTTTCCTTGCTCAGTGCTGAATCCTAAGATCCATGTCGTCTGGGAAGAAGGATTTGAGACACCTAGCAAGAAACAAGGCTGTCACAGAGTGGGGTGGTAACTGATACTTGTTTGATGGATTGATAAATAAATGAACAGGTAGGAAAACATGCTCAGATGAATGGTTAAACATACTGTTGGATAAATGCATAGTTTAATGGATGGATACATGGATAAATGGATGGATGGATAAGATGGATGGAAGGACAGTGGGTGGATGTTTAAACAAATAGATATAGATGGGTGCTCAATCAGTGGATGGGTGTGGAGATAAATGAGTGGATGGTGCCTGGTTACATGACGGATGGAGGAACAGAAGAATGAGTATATATAGATTGATGAATGATTGGCTGTACAAACGATGGGTAGGTAGATGAGTGGACATACAGATGGGTGGAATTTTCAAAAGATCATGCCTCTATAGTGTCTTCTGAGCCTGTCTGTATCAGAGGGAAGAAGATCCTTGAGAAAAGGCCAGAAGTTCAGACTTCCTGAGCATTACATGGCCTGGAGCCATGCTGTTCACCTGGAGAGGGCCTGGAAAAAGACCCTGAACACGGACCCGAAATTAAGACCTTGATCCTCTAGGGCTCCCACTGCTTGTCTTCAGGCTACACCAGGGGGCAAGAGCTTGTGGCTCTGCCTTGACCTTGATTTGTCTCTGCCATCACTGTCCCTAAACCCTCTGCTAATGGCATTAAGCACTGATAAGTAGGGAGTGATTTCTGGGGCACATCTTAAAGCTCTATCACCTGGGGTATGCCTGCAGGACCAGGGGCTCTTCATAGCTCACCTCATACCTAAGTCCCCAGCTATGAAGCTGCTTAGCTGCCTGGCAGCTCTCAGGCTCAGGCCATTTATAGAGCCAGGGCCTGTGAAGCTAAAACAGTTTGGTGTGATTGCAGGAGGAAATGGGGAGCCTGCTGAGCATGGCAGGATGGAGTGGTTTCTCACCATCCTATGCCCATACTGCTCGCACTGCTCACTGCAATCTCCAGCAGATGCGCACGGTAGGCAGAACAGTTACATTTTTCATGGGCTGCCTGTTCCGAATCAACACTGCAATGGTGTGATTAGGGGGAGGACAGAAACAATCCGAGCCTCACCAGACACAAATCTGTCCTTGGCCCTGCCTTATCACCCAGTGTCTCCTGTGATACACACAGTAGGTGCTCCCTCTGCAGTACACCTTCAAATTACCTGAAAATTGAATTTTGCCATAGTGCTCCTCCCAAATGCTCCTCAGCTCTCATTAGAAGTCTGCTCTTTACTTCCCACTGGCTAAAATACAGAAGGAAGCTGGAGCTTCTGAATGCCAACAAACCTCACACCTCAGGCAGCTGCCTGGAACAAGTGGCTATCCAGATGCCTATGCCTCTCCATGGCAAGTGCCTCCTGCCTCGTTTCCCCAAGGGATGGTACTACCCTCAACCCTACCAGAGGTGTAGTAGGGGCTGTCTCCTATCTGGCTGTTGTATGTGGACTAATGACTAAAAACATCACTGGTAACTGACACTCACAGATCTAAGGGCTTCTAAGCTCTGTTTAGTTAGGGTTAGGGTTAGGATTCCCTAACCTTAACTATCACACAGAGAAAAGAGACATCCCCATTTTAAAGATGGGAACATGGAGGCAAAAAGATGAAAGAGCTCCAGATAGGGTGGGTAAGAAGGTTTTCACTTTATCCATACTGTCTACTTCCTTCCTTTAAATTTTATTTATTTATTTTTAAGTGTGTGTGTCTGTGTGTCTGTGTGCATGTGTGTGTTTGAGAGCATACATGCATGTGAATCTGTATCCCCTAAAACTTAAGTTACAGACAGTTGTGAGCCACCCAATTTTGGGGATCAAATTCATGTCTTCAGCCCTCTTTTCTTATAACCCAGAAAATATTTGTGCAGTGGAAAATTTGTGAAAGAGAATTCTTTCTTTTTTCTTTTCTTGTTTTTTTTTCTTTTTTTTTAATATGAGAAACATTTCTGATTAAAGGCCTTATATTTTTCAAAGAGAAAAGATATTCACATACATGTTTAAGAGAAAGAGGGAAAACATCATTGGATGGATTTTATTTGTTTTCTTACTCCAACAAGCCAATGCCCACATATGGTGTACATGTGAATAAATATGTATTGGCCAAATAAGTAAAATTTGAATATGAACTGGGTATTTGATAAAATTAAGAAATTATTGTTAATTTTACTATGTGTGAGTATAACAATATTGTGACTTTGGAGCTTTTAAGAAACCTTTTTCTTTTTTCCCTCCCTTAAAAAATGTTGGGAACTGGAAATGTGGTTCAGCTGGTAGAATGCTTAGAAAGCATGAGGTCCTTGACTTGGTCAACATAAACTGGGCAAACACTCCCAGCACCCCGTAGGTAGAAGTCAGAAGATCAGAGTTCAATATCAACCTCATCTTTGGCTACATGATAGGACCTCAAGGATAGCCTCAGCTACATGAGTCCTTTCAAGGGAAAACCTTGTTAGGGGTAGGGGACATGGCTCAGTGTGCCAAGTACTATGCCACACAAACATGAAGACACAAGTTTAGATCCCTGATCACCCACATAAAATCCTGGGCTCAGAAGCAGCTCTGTAAACACAGGGCTGAGGAGGGTGAAATTGTGGGATCCTTGGAGCTTGCTGGTCTGGCCTGACATTCTAGCCATCAGTGAGGCTCAGGTTCAGCAAAAGACCTTGTTAAAATTAAGATGAAAAAGTGCTTGATGAAGACACCCAGGGTCCATCTCTGGGCTCCACATATGTGTACATGTGCTTCCCCACATGTACCCACACGTATGTGCCCACACATATGTACACACATGTATATTATACATACATTCAAAAAACCACAAAAAAAGCTCTTAGGTGACCAGTTCAAAGTTTCTTACGAGCTGCTTTTTCAACAGTTCTGACAGCCTCACACTGGCAAATGTCCACACATCTTCAGTGTGGCCTGTCTACAAGTCTGTGTGACTGTCTGCTTGGGTTAGCATTGTATCTCTGTGAAAACATGAGCTGCACATCTTAAGTAGCTAAGGTACACCAGGATTTCTATAATGTTTATTCCAGTCCTTTAAACTCACAGTGACCCTGAGAGCGAGGAATTACTGTGGAAGCATTGCAAGGGCAGGAACTGAGGCAGAGAAAGTAATTTGCCGATGGCTTTACAGTTAGTAAGGGATAGAACCAGAGCCCAAGTATTTTGGCTCTACTCCCTACTTTCCTTCATAATTGACTAAACCACAGTGGCCTTATTAGTGTGTAAGACTTGTGCCTGAGTGTGACTTCCTTCAGTGCATGGAGTAGAGGAACCATGTATGTGGCCACAGAAAGAGTCACCCTGCTTGTGATGCAGGGTGAGAGATACAAGGAGCTGCAGAGAAGCAAACAAGGAAGCTTGATTTGAAATGAACTTGTCATTGTAAAGAGCATGGCACACTAAACATTTACTTGCTTTGAAGGATTTTCCTGGTTATGAATTGTAGCTAAATTTGATCTTGAAATTAAAATTTTCCTTTCCATAATTAAAAGAGACCATTCATCAGGCACTTTTGTCTCTTAGCCTGTAAGAAGTTATGGAAGGTACACAGTGTATGATGTCTGTGATAGGGTAAGGATGCATTGGCAGCTTCTGTTACTGTGGAAGTACTGGGCTTAGTGTTAAGAGCAGGACATAATCTTATCCTCAAAATTCACCAGCTAGACAATGTTGAGTCACAGACATCCCTTATTCGGGCTTCACTTCCCCCTTCTATGACAGGGAGATAAGCCTACTTTAAAATACTGTAAAAGTGGTGAGCAGCATGTCACATGCACACTCCCAGCACTCAGGTGGCAGAGCCAGGAGAAGCTCTGTAAGTCTAAGCCAGAGTAATCTGCAGAGTGTGTTCCAGAACAACAGAGTGACACAGTGAGTCAAAGACTCCAAAACCACATTGTAAACAAAACTTAAATGAGATGACAAAGGGTCCCTGGGAGCATGCCCAGGGCACAGCAAATGTCCAGGAAATGGCAGAGTCTCTTCCAATGCTTCAGATACATTTCCCCTAGGCCCTGATGCCACCCAAGTGATTGTTTCTTTCATTTTTTAAGACATAAGTGTGTGTGTGTGTGTGTGTGTGTGTGTGTGTGAGAGAGAGAGAGAGAGAGAGAGAGAGAGAGAGAGAGAGAGAGAGAGAGAATGGGTGCTATGTGTATGTAGGTAGCCAGGAAGGCGAGGAGAGGATATTGGATCCCTGGAGTTGGAGTTACAGGTAATTGAGAGGTACCCTTTGTGGATGCTGGAAACTGAACTCTGGTTCTCTGCAGGAGCAGAAAATTCCTCTAACCATCGACCTATCTATCCAGTCTCATGCTTTGTTATTCTAACCGTGGCTTTCTTTGTGTTCCAAATTTATAACTGTGTCAGTTGCCTGCCCCCTCCCATCCCATGAGCTGCCTGATTGGAAGGAAAAGGCCTGACCATAGAGGAAAGCAGTTGGATTTCAAATGCACAACTACTCTTGACTTTTGGTCAGTTCTGTGTTTTTGTTGAGTGATATTTTTCCTCTCAGGGTGTCAGCTATCCTGCACACACAGTGAGAGGGTAGCTTGGATGTTCTGTGACATCATATCATGAGAGTCTGATTAAGTAAATGTGTTCAGGGGTCAGACAGAGGACGTGGTGAACTCTTGGACTCTGAGAGGCCATGAGAAGGGATTTTGAATGCTGAAGTTAAAGCTATGGAGGGGCAACTGTAAAGACACAAAGGCAGTGACTCGGAGGGATTTGTGACTACACTCTCTTGGGGTGAATGATTGCATTCATGTGAGACTGCATGGGAAAAGGAGGAGGTGGGCAGGCGTACTTACATAGGTGGGCATGTATAAGCATCAAACTCTATGAATGGATGATGTTCAAAGACATGAGTGTAAGGCCATGAAAACTAGAGCAATCAAATGACAAGGAACTGAGCATGCAAGTGGCTGGAAGGGATGTGCATGGGCTTATCTGAGAATGTACACTGAGAGGCAGAGCATGTGTGAAGAACTGTGGGCTCGTGAATCGGAGGGGAGGGGAGGTGGTGGAGTCTGTGAAGCAGGCCTCAGGAAGAGCTGTGGCCCCAGATGAGCTGCTCCCCTCAGGGACCCTCTGACAGACTTGTGGGCATCTCTGTGATCTGGAAGGACTCACATATTATTTCCACCAGAGTGGATGCTTCTCCAGACAGGAGTCTCTTCTGAGGAAAGGCTGGGTGACCAGAAGTGATCCTGTTTAGTGGGATCTCCTCCTCTCTGGCCAGGAGACTCCAAATTAGTGGCAAGACGGGGCGACACACAACAAGGATGAAGATGCTGCTGCTGAAGCAGAGCTCCTCCCTCTTCTGAAGCCATAGGGGGTGAGGAGAGCTGGAGGGGGCGGGCCCTCCCCTGAGAATGTTTATGCAAGATTTCAGCTCGAACTTGTGTTGATGTAGAGAACACAGACATAAGTCTGTCACATTTATGTACAAGGCTCTCCGAGTCATTCAGAGTCACAGCAACACCTAAAAACTAACCTAAAGAGTCAATTTCTGCTGCTGCCTCTTTCTCTTTAATCTAAGCAAAGTGTAGAAGACAGCAATGCCCTCCTTGGATGGGTGGACAGGAATACAGCACCCTAAGATACTTTTCAGGACAGCTTGATGATTTGGACCCAAATATAAAAATGTATATTTTCTTTCAATATCATAATTTCACTTCTAAGAATTTATCTCATTGGGATAGCTGCATGAATGAAAAACAACTGTCCACCCACACACTTTTCTTGGGGTATTTAACAGTGTAAAGCTGGAAGCAACCTAAACGTATTTGGCTAAGTAGGCGAAATGGTGATCCAGAATAGAACTACTAAACTCACAGTGCTCTGTGCTTGTAGAATAGGAGCAGTTTCCTGATATGCTACTGATTAAATGGTTAAATGGAAAAGAACACAGAGCTTGGCCCTCTTTATGTCTCACACTTGTATTTATATTTAATTAATGGCAGAGAGAAGCCAGGCATGGCAGCTCTTACCAAGTATCCTCAGACTTAGCAGGTGGAGGTAGGAGGCTCACAACTTCAAGGCCAGTTTCCTCTATTTATCTGGGCCACAAGAGACTTTATCTCAAAACTAGCAAATATATCTGATAGTATCTGATGGTATAATCTTTCAAATGGCAACAGCGATTAGGTGACCGAGGTGGGCTTTATTTCTGATGTTCATTGGGTTTCTTTGTTTGTTTTTCTATTTTTGCAGGGAACAGGCATCTCCTTTAAAGATAGTAGGAAGAGAGATGCTTGGCATGGAGCAAACTACTTAGGGACTATTTAGGATGAAACTTCCACATGAAGGTGTTGGAAAGGACAGCAGATTTAATAGTGACATCCCAACTACATACTTCTGCAGGTGATGTTACATGTCCCTTCCCTTACCCAGGATGCCTTACCTCAGTTTTTTCCTTTGAGTCACTAGAAGAAGATGTGACTTGGAGAAACCCTGGTCTTCAAACTAAGAAATAGAGACATCTAGGTAATGCTAAGTCATCTTTAGAAATCTCTGAGTCTTGGTGCCCCTGTGTGTATGTGTGTGTGTGTCTGTGTGTGTGTGTGTGTGTGTGTGTGTGTGTGTGTGTGTGTGTGTAAGGGGGGATGTGGATACAGGAGACGACATGACCTAGGACTTCCTCTGTGCTTGGTGACCCCCCCACTCCTTAGTAAGAGTGCGACACTCATGTCCAGCAGAATAACATTTTACTTTCCGACTAAAGCACTCATCATGAAAGTATCCAAAAGCATTTTCCTCTGGGGATGAACTCCTTAGCGCCTTGGGACTCCGGGTGATTTAGCAGCCAAGGACTGCACTGCTGGCTAGAGCAGTCTTCCTGAGGGAGAGTTAGCTTCTGCTCAATGCTCCCTGATGCTGAAGGGACTGCATCTCCTGGGTGGGACTCTTCTGCTTCAGTCGATTCTAACAATTGTTCTACAAGGAGTTGGGGAAGAAGGAGGAAGAAAAAGGTGACGTCAGAGGAGGAGGAAGAGTAAGAGGAGGAAGAGGAAGAAGAAAAAGAAAGAAAGAGAGAGGGAGGAAAATGTAGGAAAAATAAAGGTCCAGTCTGCATCAGTTCTGTAAAGGAGATGTGCTTCAAGGATGACGATTGTTATGGTCTTAATGTTTGTGTCTTCTTAAAATTCATACGCTGGAAGGACCCTTTGTCTCTAAAGGTGACAGTACATAGAGGTGAGGCCTTCTATGAGTGGCTAGGTCATGAAGTCAGAACTGCCCCCACCCCTAGTTGGACTAGCACCCTTATAAAACAAGCTCCAAGACTTATTTGTCTTCCCTGTCATGTGAGCTGATTATGTATAAGGAAGTAGGACCCAGTCAGACCCCACTCCCTCCCTGTACCTTGATCTCAGTCTTCTCAGCCTCTGGAATTATGAGGAATAAATGTCTGTCGTGAGTAAACTCCCTAGTCTAAGGCATTTTGTTACAGAAGCCCCAGTGGGCTGCTGCAGTGGTGGAAAATCAGAAGTCTACATCAATATCTCAGGAGCCAGAGCAGTCAAGTCTAGGACAATGCAAATAAATGGTGAAACCTACCCAGTCATTGCCAGAAACGTGGCCTCACCTGAGATCCAAGGTGTTCACTGTGTGAATAGAGCAGAAATAAATCCCAGAAATGCTGGGGAGACTGTCCAGTATAACTAAGAGTATATATGACGTCAGATTCTTGTTACAGCAGGCTGGGCAGCCTGGAAGATGGAGGTCCATATGAAAACCACCTAATTTTATTCTGTAAAAATAGTGTAACTGTGGATTAAGTTCAAACTACCCTCTTTCCCATGTCTAAAGGACACAATGTGTCCTGATGCCTGGAAACCCCTCCAGTCTCTCCACTTACTAAGTTACCCACCTTCCTCACACACCCATGGTGTGAGGTCTCTCTTGCCTCTGCTCTTTTGCCTTTGTCGATTTTTAAGACACTGGCAACATTGTTCTGTAGGTTCGGTTCCGAAGGCCAGAAATATAATTGACATGATTCACAACTTTAATACATTTAAAGATTATTTATTTACATATTTGTAATTGTTCACTTATTTACTTACTTACTTTGTTTCAAGACAAGGTTTCTCTGTGTAGCCCTGACCTCTATCTCAGATCTACCTTCCTCTTCCTCCCAAGTCCTGGGATTAAAAGACATGAGCCACCACCGTCAGGAAAAGGGGCGAGGTCAGGGAGTTCTGCCTGTTTTATATGGACAGTGACATAGCCTCTCCCTGGTAAAGATGAGGTAGCCAGGTGGATTCTGGAATGTATGCAGTTGCCTTGGCAATGATATGGGGGTTGCCTAGATATGATGTCACTGGGTTCCAGCCTGATACCAACAGTCATATTATTTGGACAGAGTTCAATTTTTAAGATAAGATTTTAGACCTTTCATTACAGTTTCCTTTAGGGAATTTCCCTGGAATTTCCTAGCACCAACCAATCTTACCTTCCCTGCTTACTGCAGCCTGAAGATTATCACAGGTGTGGTTTCTAAGGCAGACTGACCCAAATGTTCTAGCTCACTTCAGGCAAACAGAACATATTTATTTTCTTTTCCTGGCCGTAGGGTGCTGCATCCTGAGCCTCCTCTGGCAGTTGGAAGGCACATTTGGTGCCCTCTTTTGTCTACTACTGGCAATATGGTGATGCCTGCTTAGTCACTAATTTTGTCCCCTGAGTCAACAGAAAGTCACATGGCTATGGAGGGAACAGAAATTTTGCTTTGTTGTTGTTATTGTTAACAACAACAATAACAGGCGAGGTACCTTCTCGTGCCTTCTGGTTGGTGACAGTCTGGCTCAGTGCTCAACCCAATTGCTCAGGAGCTGGACTTTCAAGCTCTGGGCTGATTAGGTCAAGCGGCTCTGGTGGGGACTATTTTCTGCAGTAGAGAAGATGAATGAAAATTCAAGTATGTTTCCTTGCCAACATTTGTATTTACTCAGGAAGACACAGAGTTTGGCTTCTTCTCTTCCAAGTGCTGAAATCAGACTCTTTCTACCTAGAATGTCCTCTGGACCCACATTTTCTCTGAATGGCTTGGATTGCTCATCCCCCTTGAAAAAGAAAAAACAACCACCCAATATAAAAATATGGCCAGACACAATATGCATCTGCCATTTCATTTATAAATTAAAAACAAACCTCCCAAAACTAAAAAGTGCAATAAAGTCAGTTTCCTTTCCTTTGCTCAGAATCACAGGAATGTTTTGCTACATTCCGGAGCAAGAGATCTGCTTGTCAAAAAAGCTAAGAACACCAACACACAGGGACAGTAGACTGCAGATTGCTCACAACTTGTGTCCTATAGTGTAACTTCCCAGGAAGGATGGATGGAGAGATGAAGGGAGGGATGAAAGAAGGGAACTGAACCCTGTGGCCATCTGGGCTGAGGGGTTACCCAGGCACAGAGAGAGAGGAAGCCACACTACCAGACATACCTGGGAAGTGGAAAAGTTCTTCAGCCCAAGGTTGTCATCTTCCCCTATCTTCTTGGTCACACCACCAGCTTCTTGACAGAGCCTTTGGCTTAGTAGTTTTTATGGTGGAGAGGGTTGAGGATGGTGCAAGAGCCAGGTGTAAAGGAAGAGGAGGAAGAATAGCAGTCCTTGAGTTTTTGTGAATGACACCTTCATTGTAAACAATGGGAAGAAAGTCAACCAGATAGCCCAAGGGCAAATAATGGAGAAGCAGCAGCTCTGGACTGCTAAGAGCTCAGAGGGGATTGCCACTCACCCACTTGGCCCTGGCTGCCTGCAATGGCTCTTTTTGGGGGCATCTGTTTTCTTCTTTTTGGTTTGAATCTCTTTCTTCCTCGACAGAGGAGTCCCTTCCAATGTGAAATGACAGGAGCTGCAGGTGCAATTGGAGCCAGAGTCCTCAGGACTTGAGGACTCATGGGAGGCACTGATCACTTGTATCACTGAGCAGTCTTCTTTCTTTTCTTCTTAAAGAAACAGCAGCACCTAGAGCACAAGAACATTTTAAGTCAGCTTAGAAGCCTCCAGCTCCCAGCAATCTCTTCCTGTTTCTACTTACTGCAGGGGATAGGATTTTTTTTTCTCCTGGTGCCCATCCACATGGCCACCTGCCATCTACAGTACACATATACTGGAAGTAGCAGGTGTCTGTTAGAAAAGCAAGAGACAGTGACTGATTTGAGTTGCAGCCACTCTACCTGGTTACCAAAACGCTGTCCATTAGGCATGGCTGCCACAGGCATTTCTGGAAGAAGGATAAAGAAGGCTTTTTTCCTAGACTAACATCTAGCTCATAAAGGGGTGAATTTTTATCTCCTGATACTGGCACACATGCCAATCATCCCAAGAGGACCAATGCTCGAAGCCCAGGAGCTAATCCTCTGGAAACTCTAGTCACGGAGAAGTCCCCAATTAGTTCCCCAAGACTGCCCCTATTATGGACAGGGTTAGCAACTGGTATGTTTAAGATAGAGGCTGAGGCCCTGCAAGTGCCATGCCATGGGGTAACAACCTGTACAGGAGTGGTATGCTGGCGTACTCTAACTCTGAGGATGCCTTCATCACTCCAGCCTTTGCTCTAGGAAGTGTAGCTGTCATACAGGCACTGGAGAAAGGGCATTAAGGGACATTGCAAGATTGATACAAAAGGTATGTTCGGTCCAGAAATGATAAATGGGAAATGAGAAGTGTGGGCAGAAGGCAGAGGATGAGTCAACGATGGCAGATATTGGAAGGAAATAAAGTGGTAAGTAAAGCTCAGATGCTTGATCCTTGAAAGAAAACGTTTTCTGAGAAAACTATCTAAGTCTCTTACCTAATCCTTCCAGAGCTGTTTAAAGTTACTTCTATTATTTTATGTGGATGAATGTGTTAGCCTGCATATATGTCTGCGTATCACATGATGCCTGGTGCCAGGGAAGCTGGAAGAGGACATCAGATTCATAGGAGCGGACTTACAGATAGTCATGAGCTGCTATGTGGGTGCTGGAAAATAAAGCTGCATGCTCTGGAAGAGCAGCCAGTGCTCCTAACTGCTGAGCCATCAATCCAGCCCTACCTCCCAGGTTTTAGTGAAAGGGATATTCTTACAGAAAGGCACTACTGCTTCCTTCCAATATTCCTACATACCCCTGCAGCTAATCACTCTCCCTTCAGACCCCTGTGTTACTATATTTTCTTATGGTATTTCTAAGATTTTCATCACTAGTAATTTGGATAAAGTTTTTTCTTCAAATTATCTTTTGAGACAAGAACTCATTACTATGTAGCCAAGGCTGGCTTCAAATGTGCAATCCTCTTGCCTCAGCTTCCCAGAGTGCTAAGATTTATAGCCTACCTAGAGGGAGAAAGTTTTTCAGAATGGAGAAATAAACATTTAAATAGATAGCAATGTGACCTTGAACTGCAATTTCATGCAATTGGAGACTGGAGGTTCTTAAGATAGTTTTAAAATATTTTCTTCAAAATTTGGTTATGGTGGTGTTTTTCTGTAATTTCAGTGCTTGACAGCTAGAAAAAGGGTTATAAATTGAGAATCATTCTTGGCTACATATCAAGTTTGAAGCCAACCTAGGCTATACATAGGAGACTTTGTCTCAATAGACAGGAAGATCGCATGCATATGTGTGTGTCTGTCCCAACCAGACCTGTGTATCAATGACATTAGTAAATGTCACTAATTGGTGTGAACAAAAGTATCATATATATCTGGAAACTGAATAAATTATTTTAAATAAAATCTTTTGATTTCTTAAAACAATCCTTAATGAAAACACAGAGAAAGAATTAAAGAAAAATATTTATTTATACATATGCACTAGAAATGAACATTTGTTTTTTAAAAAAATTATTCATGTTATGTGTATGGGTTTTTTATCTACATGCATGTCTATGCTCCATGTATGTGCCTGGTAAGAATAATACATTCAACCCTTGGAACTAGAGGTATAGATGGTTGTAAGTACCATGTGCCTGTTGAGAAATGAAACTGCTTGTTCTGGAAGTGACCTTATAGCCATCAAGACATCTCTTTAGTCCCAGAAACTGGGACTTAAATCTGTCAGCTTGAATGTCCAGAATTTTGTATTTAAGTAGACAAGTTAAATTTCATAAAGAATCAGTATTTCAACAGTCTACCTGTTTTCTTTCAACTATGAGTTTTAGTGGGTTTACTAACCTAAAATGCATTTCTGGTTGTGTGTGTGTGTGTGTGTGTGTGTGTGTGTGTGTGTAGGATCCTAAGATGATTTTGGTGTTTTCAAATAAAAACACTAAAAACAAATAAAAAAGTTTGAAGTACTGGGCCCATTTCCAAATATCCAATGAATTCTTTTTTACTTCCTACAGGGCAATTCAAGGAATTAGTATGTGCTTCTGCTGAATCACCAGAGTATGCATAATAAGCTGAAGTTGTTATCCAGAGTCAGCCATATTTTGCATTTAGAGCCCTATACAGCTTCAGCTGGAGTAGAAGCCTTTAATTCTACCAACGAGAGAGTGAACTCCACAATCTGTTCTTGAAGGCTTGGTTTCTGTGGTGACCACAAGCAAAAGGCTCTAGACTGGAGGCCAAGACTACTGAATAACTCTACATAGAGTTACTCAGAACAGAGAAGAGACAAATGACCAATTCCCTTTGTGTCTTAGGTTTCCTTCTAGTTGCTCCTTTGAGTGACCAGAAATTCTTAACAAGTTAGAATCAAAACTGATCTAGGCCTTTACACACAAGCTGTTACACTCTTCCCACCTGACACCTCACAGGAAAAAAATAGACCATGACAACATTAGATTACACAGACACATGAATAGGACCAAATGTCCTCTTTGAAACTCTAACACTATCAATACTAAATCGCTAAATCCCAGCTCATATCGTCAATAACAAATATGTTCTTAGGTAAACTCCTGTGGACAATTTGGCTTAGATAGTTGGGGTTTAGAGACCAGGGCCCAATCCAGTCACTCAAAATAATTTTTCAGAATGAAGTAGTCAGAATCCAGCAAGTTTTTGTCACAGAATAGAATATAATCTTATGTGTGCAGGGTGTGTGAAAGGGTTACAAAAGTCACAAGCATGAATCCTTCAGGGATTTCCTTCCACAACCCATTATTTCCTACATTTATATTTCAAAAGCGATTTATGGAAGAAAAGACAGGCTTCTATATTTCTGTCAGTCCTTGACCCACTATCCTCTCACAAAAGAATAAAGATATAAAGGCAAAAAAACAAAACAAATAAACAAACACCCCCCAGAAATGTGCAATCAGCAACAAAATGTAGATCTTTCCCTCAAGGAGTTCTCCTTTTTTTTTTCCTTTTCATTTCTTTTTTCTTTTTTTTTTGTTTTGTTTTTGTTTTGTTTGTTTTTCTGTTTGTTTTTTTTTTTCTAGACAGAGTTTCTCTGTGTAGCACTGGCTGTCCTGGAACTCACTCTGTAGACCAGGCTGGCCTCAAACTCAGAAATCCACCTGCATCTGCCTCCCAAGTACTGGGATTAAAGATGTGTGCCACCACTGCCTGGCCTAAAGACTCTTACTATAGATAAAAAAAAATTAACCAAAGTCAACAAGAAACTCAATAAGGAATTTATGGATTCCACCAGTCTATTTCCATGTTACAAAAAAGTTACTAAAGGTGAAATTAATTACCTGATGATCACAGTTTTCTGCTTTTTAATAGTTGCATTTAGCTTGGGAACTACGAATGGTTTGCTTTTCCTGTATCTATACAGAAGGTTTCTGCATTACATTGTATAGTGTATTTCAGCTGTAATAGAGCAACTTGCTTGTACATTCTATATAAAACAATGAAGTATGCGTGGCCAGGTGGTACATTTGTTTGTACCAAAATCCAAACCACATGTCTTTTCAGAAATGTCACCTGTAACATGCATTCAGTGTTTTCAGCTTTCCAATAGTTGCATTTAACAAGGGAACTATGAATGGTTTGCTTTTTGTTTATCTAGACAGAAGGATTCTGCATTATATTGTATTACTATGTAGCCCTGTCTGGCCTGGAACCCACAGAAATTCACCTCTCTCTGTCTCTTAAGGGCTAGGATTAAAGGCTAGCTTCAACATGCCTGCAGCAATTCTCTGTCCCACTCAATAGCTGCTTGATTAGATCCTTTTATCATTACTTTGGAAGAAGGGATCGATTTATTTTGTCTAGCTCAAGACTGAAATTCTAGAACATACGTAAAGTATGTAAAGAAAACACCTAACAGAATTCTACCACAGTGATAATAGAGTGATCAGCTTGGTAACCAATTCAGATTTAATGGGAACATTTAATCTGTCAACAATAGAACTTTTCATCTCTGAACATCCTTCTAACTTAAAAACATCAAACTGACAAGCTATGGTAATTCATGGCTCAACACTGGTCAACGTTTTCTCATCAATTGCAGAAATGACCTTGTCATTTCAAACACAATCACTGATAATGTTTGCTGCCTGGGTGAATTTGAGTATTCACAAAATTTTAGCATATTGAAAAAAACTTTTTGTTAGCTACCTAGTGAGTCTGATCTTATCAATCAATACTTAGTAACTGAAGGTGTTAATGAAAGGGTTTTTATATTTTTATTGAATGAAATATGGCAACATAAAAAAGGCCTACATAAATCAATGAACCAATATTTCCCAGAAGACTTTTACAAGATGCTGGAGAAATAGTTTAGCACTTAAGAGTACTAGCTGCTCATCTCGAGGACCTGGTTTCAATTCCTGGCACTCACTTGGTGGTTCACAAGTATTTATAATTCTACTTCTAGGGATTCAATGCCTTCTTCTGGCCTTCTGTGCACTGAACGCACATGGTGCATAGATACACATGGAGGTATGTACATAGATACACCTATGTACATAAAATAATAAACATTAAAAAGTTTTTAAGAGATCACTATAAATTTAAGGATATTATAATTGTACATACCCTCTAAATGTGAAAGAGTCATTCAACTTCAAAGTATAACCAAGCCTCCAAACTCAATGGTAGGGTTTTAAAACTGGCTTGGTAATTCACTTTAAGAAGTTATCACTCCTAAATAAAAATGTTCTAAAACTGGATTTTCCCCTTTGATAAGAGTTTTTCTTCATTTTGTTAGTTTTAATTACATGCATTTGTGCAAGCCTGTGTTTGGGTGTGTGTATGCAAATGCTGGTACTCAGAAAGGCCAGAGGTACTGGGGTGCTCTGTAATTGTAGTGACAGGGTATTGTGAGCCACCTGTTATGGGGACCAAAAATGACCTCTGATCCTCTGCAAAAGCAGCATGGCTTTTCATTGCTGAGCCATCATCTCTCTAGTTTCCTTGTTTGCTTTTTGAGAGAGGATCTTCACTATGTAGATCAGGCTGGCTCTATCCATGTTGTAAAACAACCTTTACACTAGCTTGTTATAAAATAGTATGAGTTAGATGTTAAATTATAATTTTTCCTAACCATTTGCCTATTATTATTTTATGTGATTGGTGTTTTGCCTGCATGCATGTGTGTCAGAAGGTGGTACTGGTACCCTGGTACTGAAATTCAGACAGTGGTGAGCAATCCTGAGCGTGTTGGGAATTGAAATGGATTCTTTGGAAGAGCAATCGTTCTTCTTAACTGCTGAGCCATCTCTCCAACCCCAGATTATAATTTCTTATTTTACCATAATTAAAATAGCCTAAAGTATTACTATTGCACAAACTTCTGCTGGTAGACCAAGAAATACTGTTTGCATCCAGGAAAGTGAGGGCAAATTTTTGCTTGTTTTGTTTTGTATTTTAAACTTAAAAACCCACTCTTATTCTTATTCGTTTATGTGTCTCTTCGTGTGTGTGTGTGTGTGTGTGTGTATACACATGTGCCATGGCTCTAAGGCGGAGGCAAAGGACAACTTATTGGAGACAGTCCTTTAAATCCACTATGTGGATTCTGAGACCAAACTCAGAAGAGGCTTGGTTGCAGGTGCCTTTACCAGACTATCTTGCCAGCCCAACTTTCTCCTCTTTTACTTTCTCATTTTGTATACATATTGCCTGAAAAGGAACAGAACCAAACCCCTGTAAGATTTGGTGCCATAGGTTCTCCAGCTGTCTTGAAGGCAACATTCACAGCCCATTGCTCTTTTGAAATACGACCTTTCTATCTTCTATCACACCACTTTGAAAATAAAGATCATTTTCAACATTTCCCATCAGAACCATCCTATCCCCACCACAAACGTCAGGGCTCCCATATCTCTCTGCTTTGCCACTAGCTCGGTGCAACATTGCATCATGCCTTCCATTCCCTTCACTCTAGGTGAGATTCCATGTGGGTGCTGAAAGTAAAACCCAGGGTCTCTGCAAGATCAAGTGCTCTTAACCAGGAGCCAACTCTCCATCTGCCTCCCACACTAGGGTCCGCACATTCCAAACCCCAGTGGGGGACCTCAACTATGATCCTCTGAGCCCCCGCAGGTTCCTGGAGCTCGGCTGGGTTGATGGGAATGTGGTGCACTTTGGAAGGAATCCATCCCTGTGCTCAGTGCCTGCAGAGAGGAGTCAGAAAACAGCACCTCCAGCTCCGCCTTCCCCAGCTTTCACTAAGAGCAACTAACCTTGACCAAAAAAGGGGAAAAAAAAAAAAAAGCTGGGGCACTGGCCTCAGTCAGGGAGCTACAATCTGGCAGGTCTAAGAACCACCTCTAGCTGACCACAGAACAGTTGGCTCTGCCTCCCTCTGCTTTCTTCTCCCGTTTTTTTCCCATTTATCCTCCAGGATTTCGCACCACTCCAGAGTGCCAAGCCTCGCCCTCAGTCTGTAGATCCACACTCCGCCTCTCGAGCTTCGAGCCCCGCCCTCATCCTAATTGCTCTAAACCTAGACTCTGCTTTCTGTGCTCCCAAGCTTCACCCTCAGCCTAATGACTACAGACCTGGCTCCGCCTTCATCGTGTCTGAGATCCGCCCTCATTTCTGTTTCTTCTCTCGTGGCTCCGCCTCACACGCGCCAAGCCCCGCCTCAGTCTGTTTCTCCACATCCGGGCTCCGCCTCCTGTGCCCTAAGCTCCGCCCCCAGCCTGTGGCTTCACCCTGAGGCCCCGCCTCCCACATGTGGCTCTCCTCCTTTCATGCTCACCGGTCCTTCCCGCAGTCCCACAGTTGCAGATGACCGCAGTGTACTTCACAGGGTAGGGTTGGGAAGTCGGTGGCTCTGGGCAACGCTGATAACCCGGCAAAGAAGCGTAGTCACGTTTCGGAGCGTCCACTCGTAATGCGGCCCCTCACACATGGAGCCCAGAGTCCAGGCAGAGGAGCCCAGGGCGGCCTGGAGAGGTTGCAGGTGCAGGCAGAATGGAGGGGGAAGTCTCAGCTTCAGGAAGGCTCTGCAAGAGGCCCGGAGCGGAACCCCTTTCCCAGACATTAGAGTCACCCCTCCGCCTCCAGGGACCCTTACGCATAGCTCCTGAAGAATCCATCTGGGATTGTCACTAAGGTGGCCTTAGGCACTGTTTGTCTAGGGCACGTTTTTGTGGTCTCAGAAGGTAGTGCTCTGGGCCATTGAGTTGTCCACAGGGCACACCGGACATGACTCTTACTGTGCCAGGGGCTGGGCCTGGGCGGGAGCGCATCCACAGGCAGTACCAGCAACATGCCAAATGCAGCAAGCACCAAGGCAGAGCCACAAGGCTGCAGCTGTCTTCTTTCAGGCACCCCAGCTTTGTGCTGAACTTCAGTAGGCTTTCTTTTGTCAGGACTCTGCAAAGAGTGAACAGCAGCCATTCACTCAAGGAGCTCCCCAAAACTAAGGGTGCTGTGAATTATATTTAGTCCCCACCTCCAAGGGTTTATTAAGATAACTTAAAACGTCTTTGAGATGACAAAAGTTAAGACTCATCATTTAGATTTGCCTCCTACCGTTATAATTTCAGGCTCCCTCATAAATCCTACTAACATTTTCCTATCTCTGTATTATTTTTGCATTCATTCACCGATTTCGTGTCATCCAGGCCAAGTTCTTTCCTCAGTTCTTTTCCAGCATGCACTTCGACCTGCTGTAGACTCCACTCCCATCAGTACTACAACACAACTACTTAATCCTTTGAAGATGTGCAGCCCAACAAGGTGACTAGACACCTACTAGGAGAGCCTATTAAAAGATTTCATTTCTTGGGTATCCAGGTAACTGACCCACAAATACTCATTCTTTTTATCTTTTTGAAAATTTTGATTTTATGTATATTGATGTTTGACTTACATATGTCTGTTTGAACCCTTGGACAATGAGTTACAGACAGTTGTGAGCTGCCATGTGGGTGTTGGAAATTGAACCTGGGTCCTCTGTCAGAACAGTCAGTGCTCCTGAGATATCTCTCCAGCCCCTGAATTATTTTTCAAGACATTTCTCATCTGTGCCTTAAAAATCTAATAAAATTGTAACTTATAAGTATATCTTAAAGGACATTTTTTTTCCTGGAAGAAAGGTTTATCACATAAGGGTATCATAGTCTAAAGATAATTAAAATATTTTAATTTATGCAAAAGAGGCTCATGTGCCTGAAAGTTTTCATTTCCTGCATTATAGTATTTGAGAATTTTTGGAGACTTTCAGATTTTCAAGATTAGAACTGTTTAATCTTTTTGGTTTTCTAATTTTTGATTTCTTTGGAGGTTTTTGGTAGGTTTACTTTCTATTACTTCCAGTTCTGAAAGGGGGTGTCTCAATATATTGTCTGTACCTGTCTCTAACTCCAAGGCACAAGTAATTCTTTTTCCCCAAGAATCCCATATGCTGGAATTACAGGATTGTGGCTTCATACCTCCTACCTATATTTTGATAAAACTTTGGATTTAGAGTTTGGTAGTAACATGGGATAAAAATTTGGGGGCTGTCAAAAAATATATGTGAGAACTTAGAGATCTGAAGAGCAGAGTGTTATAGACTGAATTAGGTTCCTTTAAACCTTATATATTAGCCTGGTATAGTGGTACATTTCTGAAATCCCAGCATTTAGGCGATAGAGGTAGGAAAATTCTTGGATATATCCAAGAATGGCAGAGAATATACATATACATATACATATACATATACATATACATATACATATA
>NW_021620885.1:206825-243138 GCF_004785775.1 Grammomys surdaster
ATATACATATACATATACATATACATATACATATACATATACATATATATATATATATATATATATATATGGTGAGTTTGAGACCAGGGTGGACTACATGAAACCTTGTTTCCAAATAAATAAATAAATAAATAAGCAAAAAAAAATTTTTAAACACCCTAATGAGGTTATACAGTATCTATGGTTTCCCTCATAGACTAGTATAGATATTGTCAAGAAAGCAAAATGTCCCAGGTGCAGAAGCCAAGGCAAGGGATAAGAAGATCTCAGGTTGGGAAATAGCCTAAGTTATATAATGGGGCTAAAAACAAAAACAAAAACAAATGGAAAGACAGTGCTGAGGGCTGGAGAGATAGCTCCATGGTTAAGAGCTCTTGCAACGACAGGTATGGTAGCACAACCTTTAATCCCAGCGTGCAGGACACAGGTTGATCTATGTGAGTGCAAGGCCAGTACATAGAGGGACTCTTTTATTCACCCCGAAAACAACAAAAACAACAACAACAGGCATCTCTTGTTGCTCTTGCAGAAGACCTAGATTAAGTTCCCAGCATGAACTGGTAGTTTACAACCTTTATAACTATAGTTTAAGGGGATCTGATCTCCTCTTCTGACCTCCATGGGCACCAACCAACCTGTGAAATGCACATAGATACATCTTGGCAAAACACTCATACACATCAAGTCTTTAAATGTTTGGTTTTTTTTTTTTAAAGACAATACAGATTGGGAAAGCAATTTGTAAGCTCTGTCTTTTACAGTCTGTCTTGAATATATGAATAACTCTAAACTCAACCAAAAAAATAACTCTGCTTAAAAATAAGAAATGATGCCAGGTAAGTGATTAAAGTCTGCAATTATAGGTTTGGGGAGGTTGAGGCAGGAGGGTCAAGGACTACCGCAGCCACTTAGTGCGACCCGGTCTCAAATTTTAAAATGAGAAAATGAGGACTGAGAGTATAGCTCTAGTAGAACACTTGAGCACAGAGAGAGGAAGTGATGAGGGGAAAGAGTTAAAGAGATATTCTTTAAGAATATACAAACAGCAGTAAGAACACAGAAATTTGACTGCATAGTGATTAAGAAAATTCAAATCAAAATTTTCTAAGTTATCCCACCAAACATATGAAGAGGTCTGAAAGAGAATATTTTGAGGAGGGTGTGATGGGCTTCCTCATACACAGCTATTAGAAATGCAAAATGATTTTACAAATGGTATTACAAGAAAGACCCTTTGTAAAACTATGGACTAGTTCTTTGAAAACGTAGTTGCCATATGACACAGAAATTCCACTCCTAGGTGTATAGCAAGGAATAAAAACATATGTCCACGCCAAATTTGGTACATGGATTATTTCTAGGGAGATATCTTAGTGATGGAGCACTTGCCTAGCACACATGAGGCCATGAGTTCAAGCCCCAGCACCAAAAAGAAAGAGATTAAAACAGATTGGTATGGAGACATGGCTCAGGGGTTAAGGACACTCATTGCTCTTCCAAAGGACCTGAGCTCAATTCCCAGCACTTACATGGCAGCTCACAACCATCTGACACTGTCTTCTGGGGTGCAGATGTACAATGCACATGCAGACAAAGCACCATTTACATAACACACATATACAAATGCACACATGAGTATTGTAATAGCATTATTCATCACTTGTAAACAGAAAATCAGAGTCAAGAAAATTAAAAACCCTTAGTGATTGGCTCCTGAGAATTGTGCTTACAAATTCAATGGTATATAAACAGCTTGTCTGGATGTTTTTTTCACTAATTAGAAATTGGAAGCTGACAGGAATGAGGACTTGGTATCTTAGTAGCATTCTAGATAGAAGTCAAATTTAAATCAGTTCTATTTATCTTCCACGCAGAGATGCAGAATAAAATAGCAGTTATCACTAGGTTATGATTTTCTTATAGTAGAAAGCAAGCACACATGAGATCAAGTCACAAAAAACTCAGGTGGTCTCTCCACTCCCTTCCAGGCACCAAACCCAGGACCCTATGCTTTGTAGACAAGCACTCTACCATTGGGCTTCTGTTCCAACACCTAGGAACTCATGGGAGGCCTCTGACTGAGTGTGTTACATGTCCTACATACTCAGCTTCATTAACTAAGGAAGCTGTGTGAGTAAAAGAAATTATATAAAAATTTTCACTAAGCCCAAGTTATTGTGTATAGCTAGAGGTATCCAGATATAGCACCAGCAAAGATCCATTTCGGTATCTGTTCTTGAGGATATGGAGATTCCACTTGGAGGAATGAGATACCACTCACATGGTCACTGGCTTGAACTTAGTAAAAACCTTCACCTAGCTTCTATAACACTAGATAAACCTTTATTTTGAGGTCCCTGTGAACAACATTCTTCTCTGACTTTAGTGTCGAAAGTCCCTTCCCATGTATGAATATTCATACTACTACTCACACACACCCATTGCTGGTGACACACCCATAGCCATACCTTCCAAGACCTCAGGGAGCACATCACCCACCAATCATTGTTTCTCCAATATCCATACAGCTGCCCTTTTCTCTCCACTATAAAAGCTAATGCTGTGTAAAGGCCATGTTCAAAGTAGGAAAAGACATTTTTATAGTTTGTTCTTAGCACAGATACCTTAGGGAAGACTCTTCCAAATATTTTCTTCTTTCTCCTACAGCTGTTTCCTGGTGCCTTTGCAAATCAATTCAGCACTACTGGAAAACAAGTCAGCCAAAGAAGTGCTTTAAAAACTGTGCGATAAAGCAGGGTACAATGTCTCATACCTGCACTTGGGAAGCAGAGGCAGGAGGACTGCTGAGATTCTGAGGCCAGGTTGAGCTACAAGTGAGAGTGTATCAAAAAACAGGAAACAACCCCCCCAGAAGAATCCAAAAACAAAACAAGCCTATCCCATCTATCTTATGAAAGGGATCATAGTAATTATTTTCTTTGTGTTATTATTAGTCAAGTTCTGTTTTCTTGTGGACCACAGATTTATATTCTGCTTAAATGTCTTTAGGTAAATGCCTGTTCACATTGTCCCTCGCCATTGTAGGCCCTGCATGTAGACTGGCCAGAAAATCCAGTCACCTAGCCTGGTGAGGATTTTCTTCAAGGTGGGACATTATGAGGATACTATCCTCTGAGTTCTTCTCCCTTGTGGAGTTTCATAAAAGACTTGGCTCTTCTTTCTATTTAGCTGAATACAGAGCTGGATAGTTTCTCTGAGTCCTGATAGGATAAAAACTATACCTTGGATAGTCTACACAGCTTCAGGTCTTTGGCCACCCTTAGTGATATGCCTGCATCTTTCTTTCTTGCCAGGGTTGGAAGCCCAGAAGCACTAGTAGGTGAAGGTCCTTTTTAGAGGACAAAATTCTATTTTCTATTCTGACTACTTTGTTCTTTCTCCTATCTCTTTTATGTTTTAGCTCAGGCTGTTGAAGGACTTGTCATCCTGTGGCCACTGCCTCCTGAGTGACAGAGTTGCCTGTGTATACCAGCATGCCTGGTTTATGGGTTTGTGAATGCTCAACAAACACTCTACCAACTGAGCATTATCCCAGCCTCGATTTTTCTTTCTTTATGAGGGTCCACTTTTTCAAATTGGCCAAGCTGCATGTTTCTTGGAAGAATCACAGAATGCATTGGTCAATGTCACAGTACAATTTCCTTTCTCCAAAACTTGTAATACAGTTGACTGTTGATTTGCTTTGGTGAGAAACCAAATAGTCCAGAAAGAAGATTTGAAGTTGAAGTCAATGGGATACTTACTCTTTTGTTATTAGTCTGAGAAGTTCCATCTATTGGAGAGAATGTTTCAATTGCCCAATGCTCAGAAATCTGAGAGAAAGTGCTTTCATAGGTGCTGGCAAGTAACTCAGACAGGCATGTGTCTGGGAAAGATAAGCTGGAGGAGCTAAGTTTGCCCTCTGGCCAAGGGGCAGTGCTGAGGGTAGCAGCCTGGGTTTGGGGAAGTGCTCTTGTTCACCTCAATTTGTGTGATTGATTGTGCTCAACTTTTCTTCTCTGTTTGAGACAACCTTCCACTACTTGCAAAAACCAAACCAAAGCAAACCGAAAGACAAACAAAATGTGAACAAACAAAACAGCAGATTTATAGCTAGACTTTGTTATTTCTCTGAACAAACCTTGAAATTGGAGCTTTTGGGTACACTTCTAATCATCTGGACAAGAACAGCACCCACAGGTACTTGAACAGATAAGAGCACCTTTTCTCTTTGCATTGAGAGAGTAGCTACACCAGGATTTGGTGCATTGAATAATTCTGGGAGGTCAAATGACTGGTAAAACATTGTTGAAATGACCACTGTCTTGGACATAGTGAAAGTTTTCATTTGATGTTTTGATCTGTAGAGAGAACTTTCTCCTCACTGCTTCATTTGTGACATTCTTCTTGCTGGCATAAGTGCTGTCTCTATTTCAGATTGCCTCCATGTTTTGGGAGGGCACTACATTGCTTCTATAGCCAATTGTGGTAAAAAAAAAAAAAAAAAATCCCAGAGGTCAGAAACTGTATCTATACAGCTGATGCTGGGCTCCAAGCAGCACTGATGTTGCTGCAACTCTTTTGCTGCTGCTGCTGTAGCCTGGTACCAGTAGCTGACTATGCACCAGCCAGATGAAGTGCTGAGATGGTCCTCCATTGACTCTTCTCTTAATGTTAGAGACACATTTGCTGGCCTGGACTCAGGAGGCTGTCTCATTTGAATGTCTGCATCTTTAGGATGATTGGAGTCAGTATTGCTCAGGGTTAAAGGGCCTTCCGCATAGGCTGATTGGCATTATAGTCCATGAGGGTTAAGTCAGAGAACATGCTTCTTGCACCGTGGCCTGGTTTCTTTACCTAGCCAGTGTTTGATTCACTTTCCAGCATACCATATGGGACTGATACTTTTGGAAGCAAGACATATGTGAGGCATTTTTTTCTAGGATCATGTTTAACTGAAGCCTTCCCCACAAATGAAGTTATTTCTTTTATAAATAATGTACAGTGACTTTTGCTCAAAAATTATACAAGTACCAAACCGTATTTTGTGAATTTATTTTCCAGTTCTGAGTTGGAGGATGTAGGATGCAAAGAATGATGGGAGGTACATACTGCTAAGTTTAGTCATAGTCATCTGATTGGATGAAGAATGTTGTTCAATCTTGT
This sequence comes from Grammomys surdaster, assembly GCF_004785775.1. Taxonomy (NCBI): domain Eukaryota; kingdom Metazoa; phylum Chordata; class Mammalia; order Rodentia; family Muridae; genus Grammomys; species Grammomys surdaster. The sequence goes on from NW_021620885.1 coordinate 211,992, forward strand.
GAAATCCTCCAGACAAATATCTCAGGATTTAACATTGGTTTTGGGAAGCTGGTCTAATATTCTTTGACTAGCACTACTTTTCATCATGTCAACCTCCGTATCACACAGTCTTGATGAAGCTATTCTTCCTAGAATAGATTTCACGTTCACAGACTTGGTGCACTTGGACTCTAGACTTCAGTTTATCCTTTAGCTCTCTGCAGCAATTCACATTGACCAACAGCCCAAAGATGCTTTTCATGAAGGAACTTTTTGTTTCATTTTGTTTTTTTAAATTCAAATATCCAAACATATCCAAAATAGGTTTGGTCAGATGTCATTCTCACAGATTAATGACTCAGCATAAGGGAAGGCTGTGTGGGCAAGTTGTACAGGGGAGTGCCAGGAGCCCACCCAGAGGCCCAGTTCACAGCAGGTGTGTTTAATACTCTTCTGACCTGCATTTTTCTGGTGATGGGGTGTCATCAGGTGGGTAAACTTCAGGATGAACTATCACTGTATCTCTTGGCAAGCTGTTCTATGAGGAAGGACTCCTGGGAGGTGAGAGGGTTTACAGAGTCCTTTGATTCTCATAGCAGGAGTGCAGGGTCTTGAAATGTCTTGTTTAGATTTCATAGGATAGTTGATCGAAGTGAGTGGGTATGCTGCTTCAATTTCCAGGATTCCTCCATAACTGATTATCTTCTTCAAAACTGGTCACCTCTAATAGTGCTAGGCTTCAGGATTGTAGAACAGTCTAAGGCTCCAGACTCCAGTTCTGCTTCCCTAGCATTGGTAATTCCATGATGATCACATCATTTCCTGTGTTTGGATTCATTACCATTATTGCTTGGCAGTTAAACCACTTCTGAGATGGTTGGTAAATATTTTGAGGTGAATACCCTTTTGGGGGTTATTCTCTGTCTAGACAGGTTAAGACTGTAAATAATGTAAACCAAGATTATTAGGGATTTCCTGGGGCAGCAAAATTGTTGGGCAAAAAACTAGAAAGGCTGAGAAAGCCATTTGTATTTTTATTCTGGAGATTTAAAAGTGGCCTGACTTGTACATATCCTACACTCCCCCATCCAAGGATGGTATTGCGTTGATACTGTGTCTCCCACTTTATCCATATAGCTTGCTGCCTACCTATCAGCCAATTGTACTTTTTTTCAATGTTGTTGTGGTATTTTACTTTGGCCACAGCAAACAGATCTGAATGGGAAAGGTGCCATCTCCCTCTAAGGACACTGTTGAGTTCTACATAGCTGTCTTATTAAAGCAGACAGGAAACAGCAGAAATGGCCCCTTGACATTTCTGAAAGAATTTTCTGTGGCTTCTACGACTCATCTGTTTTGGCAAAGTTTTTCTTGATTAGAGGATATTCTTCCTGTTTTCAACAAATGTTTTCATTTTCTTCATCAGTTGCTAGTGGTCAGATCAGGCCTGTACCTGTTTCTGTACCTGTTTTTGTACCTGTTTTGGAGCTGACCATACCAAGGCCATCTCGGGGGACCTATGGGAATGGGGAAAGGTGATTCATTAATCCATGTCCTCTTGGGGCTGAGGGCATCTGGTTGGGGATCTAGTGGCAACTGGAAATGTCAAGGAGGCTCAGAGGTCACTTCTATACAGGTTAGGAATGCAGATACCAGAGAGAAGAGTTATTGAGAGTTACCTGGACTGAAGAGAGAATGTAGGTTAGGTAACAGGGAAGGGTAGAAATCCCTGCATGGTTCACGTGGCAAATATTTATTGAAGTTTCATGGGAACAGGTACATGTGAAGGGAAATGTTGCACATTAGCCTCTGGACTATGGCAGTGGAATCCAAGGCATGGAGCACTCACTCTTCCTTTCTGGATCTTGTCATCTTTCTTGCCACCTGTTCCTCTCAGGATCTAAAATATTTCTTCCATGAAGAATATCCTGCAATAAATCTGAGCCAGATTGAAAGACTATGTAGCTACATCCACAGGCTAATTGATAGAACTTGTACTTGAACTTCATGTTCCTTTCAAGCCACACCTTCCTGACCAGAGGCACTAAGACCTCCTCTATTGTACTGCACTCCCACTTGATCAACATTGACTTATTCGTTCTGTGTGGCAGGGGGTATTCTATGGATGTGAGGCAAGCCATCCAGGAAATTCCCTGTTCCCGGGGTCTCTTCAGTGTTCTGAGAATTGACTCAGTGGACTGTCTTCCTCCCTAGACAAGGAGAGCCTCAAGAGTAGAAAATCTTTAGTGCCTGCCCAGGCTGCCCTACAGTTCAGTTGATCTGAGACCATGCAGAACACATCTGCCTTTAGTTTGGCACCATTGAATGATGGTTTGAGCCCTTCTCACTAAAGGCTGATTCCTAGTGCCCAAGCTCGGACTTGACCCTGGCAGTCAGGGCTCTAACTGACATAGCTGAGTACTCAAAGATGGGATTCCAGATTCCAAGTGCTTGTCTCACCTGTGTTGGGTGTGAGTCTGCTTCTGGATTTCTCAGCACTTCTGGTACCCCAGTGGCAGGACAACAGTGCAGCCAACTCCACGTTCTGGATTCTGGATTTTTTTTTTTGTTGTTTCCTGGAGTGCCAGCGTGACCAGCATAGGGTAGGTCCCCAATCTTTAGCTTCTTGCCTATTCCTCTTAAGAGTTTATTTTTGCTTCGTTGGACCTTTCCAGCCTCCCCTTGCCTATTCTACCTTCTTTCTACAAGCTTACACTTTGTCTCTCATCTCTCAGGCTCCTCCCATGTCTCTTATATTTCCCTTTTTGTTGGAAATCCCCTACTCCAATCCCTACTCCCCCTTTCCTTCCCTCCACTCTAGCTTTTGCTCACAAGAAACTTAAGGAGCTTCTGATGTCTGACCCATGTCTTCTGAGACACTAGCAGGGTACAGAAGGCTGGCCCTGCTCTGTCCCCTTCAGTGACTAGGATCTTGAGGAACCAGAATCATCTGTGAAGTACAGAGCAGCATGTGGAAGAATCAGACAATCAAAGGGATCCTCTTGCATTCTCTAACTTAGTTTTTAAACTGAGGTCTTTTATTAATCAAATATATGTTTCCTCAGAAAATGGTGTTTGAAAAGCAAACCATTCCTGTCTATCTTTTTCCAGTAGGGGAAAGTGAAGAAAGGTGAAGTAATTTTTCCTAGGTCATAAATGGGGTGGGTGCTAGAGCTGTCTGTCTACCTTGCTACCCTCTGGGTATCAGTCTCAGACCAACTACTCTTCTGTCCACAGTAACACAAGAACCTGTGAAGCATATCAGCCTGTGAAGCCCAAGCTACAATTACCATTATGTGGAAGCCCCAGACATCTATCAGATCTTTGACAAACTCCCAGAGAATGGTGGCCTCAAGGAACTATTTGAACAGAGATTCTCCAATGCTTTGGTCTTCATGAAACACTGGGTAAACTACCGAGACTTCTTCTCCATGCATTTTCCCCAGCTGAGGCAACCAGTAGAGGGGCACACACAAGAGACCAAGTGTTGGCGTGTGGCCAAGGTGGGGGTACTGGAGATGGAAGGAGGTATTCATTTTGGCAATTTTCTTCCTCTCTCTGTCTTATTCTCCCATTGCTACTCTTTCTCTCGGCACTGGAGTGGAACCTAGCACCTCCATGCTTGACCAGCTAGCTAGTACACCTCCAATGAGGCACATTCTGAGCCCAGAGGCTCTGGTGGCACCTGTGGAATCCAGGCAGGAACAGGAACCAGGACAAAGGAGGTAGGAGTGATGGGATCAGGAGGGGAGCTGGCACAGAACATGTCAGCTGAGCCTTAGGTTCCCTGCCTAGTGCTGGTCCTTAGCTGTCCCTCCTATGTTTGCCTTGAATTGTTGAGCTGGACAGACCTTGGAGTAGAAGAATGTAGCCTCCTATCTGTCACTGTTGTAGGCCAGGCCTCCTAAAAGGAAACACCAAGTCTGTCACAAGCAGTCCCATCCATGACTAAGCCTGCTATGCTCTCCTCACCTCACTGCTGGGTGAAGTTGTGTGGCTAGAGCTGGCTCACAGGACACCTTCAAGACCAGGAGGCACAGAACAGCTTGCACTGCTTCCTTCCAGGACCTAGAACACAGAGAAGAGACATAGAGAGGAGGCCAGGCCAAATAGCCTGTAAAGGCAGGAAGTCTTTCAGGCACCTGAGTGAACATCAGCAGTGGACCATTGACTGTGTCTGACACTAGGCCTGGGAGTCCGTTTCAGAACCCTCTTCCCTCTCCTTCACTTCTACTGACTCTAAGACTGTTTTTTGTCTTATGCACTTACCTATAGTGCGACACCTCTCTCTTTTCCTCTTTGGTCTGTTCCCATTTGCTTTTCTATTTTACACTGTGGGGAATGGGACCCATGCCTTCCTATGTCCTCTTGGCAAACAGTCTTCCACTACTCAGGTGCATCCCAGCCCAACACAGCTTCCTATTCTGCCTCCTAGTTAAAAGTTCTCACCCTCATTTGTTCCCAGGCCACTTAGTGATTGTCTGAGTTAGAGTTTTACTGCTGTGAGCAGATACCATGACCAAGGGAACTCTTATAAAGACAACATTTAATTGGGGCGGGTCTACAGGATTCAGTCCATTATCATCAAGGTGGGAGCATGACAGAGTTCAGGCAGGAATGGTACTGGATGAACTGAGAGTTCTATATCTTCATCTGAAGACCACTAGGAGAAGACTGGCTTCCAGGCAGCTAAGATGAGGGTCTTAAATACCATGCCCAGAGTGACACACCTACTCTAACAAGGCCACGCTTCCAAATAGTGCCACTCCCTGCACAAAGCATATTCAAACCAACAGTGATATTAAACCTTATTGTCCCAGCAAGAACATGTTCACACAAAGCCTTATGGAACATTCTTGATGACTACTGTACAAGATGGAATGCCCAGTCCTGGCCTCACCTATCCCAGTGGTTAGCTCTCTCCATAAGAGGCTACTGCTGGGATCAAGACCCAGGGATCAGGTTTGTAGATGTTTTATTTCACCCTGTGCTTATAAGCAAAATGGCAGTTAGGCCTCACTTTAGTAGTGGTCAAAATCTGTTAGTCAGAGAGAAGAAAGTCCATTTCCTTCCAGGTAATGTACGAATAGGAAAGACAGAAGTTTCCAGAGAAGTTGTGGTGGAAGGTCTGTGTGAGAGGGATAATAGAAAAACTGATACGGGGAGCTAGATCCTTAGAGGTCCTTGGTCTAGAAATCTGGAGCTTAATGCTCGGAATGAGTTATAGAGAATCTTTTCTTGAAGTGTGTGTGTTCCTAGTGTGTGTGCGTGCGTGTGCGTGTGTGTGCGTGTGTGTGTGTGTGTTGCATGTCTGTGTGTTGTATGTGTGCTGAGCCTTGCATATACACTTGAGCTATACCCAGACTACTGATCTTTCTAACATGGTTGTCATTGGTAACAAGAGTCTTTTTGTGGTGAAAATTTAGAGGCTGTCACAGCGGTGGTACCCTGGAGGGGCTTCCACGCTGTGGTGGGTCCCACATTCGAGAGGAACTCTATAGTTCCAGAGGCCTAGAGGCTTTGGTGGCTGCAGGCCCCAATAACACGAGGAAGTCCTTGGTTCCAAAAAGGTTTATTGTCATGGTGGATGATAGGTGGATCTAGAAGTACCCCCGAAAACTCAGGGCAGTCCTGAGCTATATAGGGAGGGAGGGAGCTATATAGGGGGAGGATTGGGGGAGGATCTGGGGGAGGCATGCTTAATTTGCTCTGCCCTCTGGCCTTCATTAGTATGTAAATCCCTAGGGCCTGAGGCCTATAGCCTGACCTATGTGACTGAACAATGTAATTCTATGGAGACCGTGACTGCTTTTCAGGATCCTGGATCCTGGGGGGTGCCAAACTCCTGCTGGTTCTCACGCAGAATCCCATGCAGAGTCTGCAGAGTCTCGGGGTTCTAGGCATCTGCTCAACCATGACCCAGGATACCCTTATGCAGTCCCACATCTCCTCCCCTTTACTTTTTTAAAAAAGGGGGGTCAATGTGAAAATTTTGGATGAGGAAGCTGAAAGAAAGCACTATATAGGCCAGAGGTATTAGAACAATCACATCAAAGGGTAAGGGAAGTTGGGGCGGGGGGGTAGGGAAGGTAAGGGATCATTGAATCAATTAAATATATATTGTACAATTTGAGAGTAATGACATCTGATTAATCTAAATAGACATTATGATTTCTTCACTAACACGTCACTTCAGCTATGTGACTTTGGCAAGAGTTGATCTGCAGCTGGTAGCAAGTATCTCTGGGTCTTCAGTCAGATGAGATGACTGGGAGAAGGCAGTTTGTCATGTTTCAGGAGATGGTGCTGTCTCGGCATCAGCTCATCTCTGGAGTCTGTGGTTTGACGAGATGTAGGCAGCTTGTCTCTGTTGGATCTGTGGATATAATCACAGGGAAGCAGTATCTCTGGTAGGGAGATGTCTGACAGGTGAGCACTGAATCACTCTTGGAAAGCCAAAGGTGTTTGAGGAAATTGGATGGCTAAAGGAGAAAACATTGTGTTAGTAACATCTGGGGTAGACATCTACAGTTTGTCTGTGAAGGAAAATTAGTTGTTAATTAAAAGCTGAAAGGTGTTGATCAGCTTGTTGATTTAACCTGTGGAAGTAAATTTAGATGACTTTCAAATCTTGAAGAAGAAAAAAATTTTTAAAGAGTTGAAGAAAGTGTTGGACATATATCACGAGTATTAGAGAGAAAAGGAAATATTTAAACAAAAGCAAAAAATTTTGAGTTGAAAAGCAGGAACACTGTTGTTATAGGTAACCCTGTTTGGGAGAAAATTATTAATGAAGGGTTTAAAATCAGTGGGGGAGGGGGCTTGTTAGAAGCCAGGGCATTCATTCCTTGTTTTTCTTAGAGAAAAGAAAGGCTAACTTTTAAAGTGAGAAACATAGAAGTTTGATAACAGAGTTAGAAGAAGTAAAAGGCTATGTAAAGCTGAGCCATGGTGGGGAAGACACCTAGAGGCTAGCACCTAGAGTCAGCAGCTCACTGTTCTCAGTCAGAGGGGGAGGGGAGGACAGGCAGCGGCAGTTTCTCTAGGCTCAGCCTGGAGTTTTTAGTTGTGAGAAAGAAATTGTAAGGTAAGCAGAGGCAAAGGGGTGCAGATTGAGTCTCAGACACTCTGCTATCAGGCAAACCAACTGGGCTATAGCTGGCTGCAAATGACCTAGAAGGTGAAGTGGGGGAGGCGGTAAACTGGGATCCAGCCCTGTTGCTACAGGCAATTCAGCTGGGCTGTAACCAGCCGGCCACAAATGCCAGAGGAGTGGGGGAATTTTATACTAGGCTAGTAGGCAGAGCGCAAAAAGTCAACCCCTGGGGGAGGAGCAAACCTCTTGGCAGGCAGAATACGGGAGATTTTTTGGGGGGAGGGGTAAAGAATGGAGATTAAGGAGTCTCCGCTATTTTGTAGGGAACATGTGGAGAAGAGGGAGAGAGAGAGACCTAGTCTTTTGAGCCAGGCGGGAGCTAGTGGTAGTTAACATTCAGAGAGAAAACATTGGCCCGAAACACATGGAGAGAGAAAGAGGGAGAAAGGATAGAGACCCGCCTAGTCTTGGGGACTAGGCTGGGGTTACTCACGGTTCCATAGAGAGGGTGTTGGCGGGTGCCAGCGGGGGGTACTCTTGGAGCTGGCTTTGTCCGGATCGTCTACCACCTGTAGGGAATGATGTAGGTCCATGCGTGGGCACGCGTGGGCGTGAATCTCTGTTGCGTTGTGGGTCCGTGCGTCTGTCATGATGCAGTAGCTTAGCATGGCAGGAGCACACGGGATCTTGGCTGAGTTTATTCCCTGCAACACCAGGCGAGCACAGTGGGGCCCCCCCAGCATGGGGAATTTTCACTCTGGTTCCTCGGGGGTGTAGAGCTCTTGGACTGGGGATCTCTGGGCCAGAAGTTGGCCGGAGACTGACTGGTCTCAAGTCCTTGGTTCTCAGGACCGAGACAGGGGCATGTGGGCTCACGTCGGACAACCCACTGCCGAGAAAAATGAAAGGGATTGGGGATCCCTGTGCTCTGAGGCAGCCAGGGACCGACTGGTCTCAAGCCCTTGGCTTTCAGGACTGAGATGGGAGCATGTGGGCTCACATCGGATAACCCACAGCAGAGAAAAGGAGAGGGATGGGGAAGAAGAAAGAGGCCCTAGCAGCACCCGTGGGAGAGACTGTACTTGCTTAGCAGACTCGGTGGCCTGGCCAGCTTGCTTGAAGATGTGGGTCCTTGTGGCTGGAATGCAGAGATCTTCCAAGTGAGAGATCAAGCAGCTGCAGCTTTAGTCAGCATGGGAGAAGCACAGAATCTTCACTGATTCAATTCCTCACAGCACCGGACAAGCAGGGCGGGAAGCTCAGCTGCGTTCTGTGGCAGACTGGGGTGGCCCGGTTCTTGAAGTCCATGGGTGTCTGTGCTCCACGTTGGATGTGCCAAAATGCGGTGAAAATTTAGAGGCCGCCACAGAAGTGGGGACCTGGAGGGGCTTCCACACTGCAGCAGGTCCCACATTCGAGAGGAACTCTATAGTTCCAGAGGCCTAGAGGCTTTGGTGGCTGCAGGCCCCAATAACACGAGGAAGTCCTTGGTTCCAAAAAGGTTTATTGTCATGGTGGATGATAGATGAATCTAGAAGTACCCCCGAAAACTCAGGGCAGTCCTGAGCTATATAGAGAGGGAGAAAGGGGGAGGATTGGGGGAGGATCTGGGGGAGGCATGCTTAATTTGCTCTGCCCTCTGGCCTTCATTAGTATGTAAATCCCTAGGGCCTGAGGCCTATAGCCTGACCTATGTGACTGAACAATGTAATTCTATGGAGACCGTGACTGCTTTTCAGGATCCTGGATTCTGGGGGGCGCCAAACTCCTGCTGGTTCTCACGCAGAATCCCATGCAGAGTCTGCAGAGTCTCGGGGTTCTAGGCACCTGCTCAACCATGACCCAGGATACCCTTACGCAGTCCCACATCTTTTTATAATGAAAAGCATTAACTTTGTGTTGTTTTATAGCCTAGCTGTAAGCCTCTGAAACAGTGAGTTTTAGCTGCTTGTTCTGAGTTGTCTTCTGAGTGCTAAGAGCCAGGCTTTTCTGTGTGCTGCCACCTTAGGGAGAATGAATTGAAGTCAGAGAGTGAATGCCAGAGGATAGGGCACTTAGCAGCAACCATCTGTCTGTCCTCATGTGGGAGGGGCTCAAAGGCAGAAAAATGTGGTGGGGAACATTTATCAAGAGTGAGAGTTGAGTCAGTCACTGGAAGTCTCCTGCCCCCTGGCCTGCTCCCTCCTCCTATCACTGTCTTGGACACACACACAATATGGAAGGAACCTGTCCAGGCAAGAAACTTTTGCCTGTCTCACTGTTGCCAGCCTTCCTTCCTCTGCCCCTGTTTGCTCAGTCTGCCTGCCAGGTGCTGCAGAGCTGATGGGAACCCACCTAGAAGGAGTTCTAGGCTAGTCTTATCTACACAGAGAGAGTTCTAGGATACACAAGTCTACACAATAAGAACATGTCTGGAAACAAACAAACAAACAAACAAACAACAAACCTGTCTAGAGAAGGGGCCACTTTGGCTTCCCTCAATCAAAGCTGACACCTCCCTTCCCTGAGAGTTCTACTCCTTCTGTTGGGGCTGTAATGGTAGTCCTTTAGCCTGCTGTGGCTTACCCGTGGTGCAAATGGCATCAATGTGCAGCAAAGAAGGGGATGGGGTCATTAAGGCTGAGCTCTGAGGAGTATTTTGAGCCCATCAGAGGTCTGCCCTTCTGTTCTTTTAGGTTGAGAAGGAATTAAACCTATCTGTGTACTGGACAAAGCCAGGACCATACCCTAGATCCTTTCTTTTTATAGCCTGCTTCTCGACCTGACAATTTTCTCAGGCACATACCAGGCTCATAGCATTACATGACAATGAATCTGGGGCTCTGGCCCCTGTGCCCATTCCCACAGCTGGCTATGGCCATCTCAGCTCAGCTTTCAGTCACCTGATCCCCACACCTGTTCCAGGCCTTTTGTGAGGTGCCTTTCTTAATGAATAGAGTGCAGAGTACGGCAGCATTCAGAGGGTGGTCAGTGAAGGGGCTGGCTGTCTTGTGCTGTACCTGCAGGGAGAGGCAGTGTTGGGCTCCAGAGACTAGTGGACATACTGTGTGGTAGGTCTCCTGTGGCAGTGATCACCATTTCCTGAGGTTGTACATCTCAGCTCCATATCAGGTGCTTGGACAAGTTTGGGATCCCCACCTCCATCCTTCCCACTGACTACTTTGATCTCAATTATAAATTCCTTCAAAGTAGGAAAAACTATCTTTTGCCTCTTTCAGCTCAATGGCCCCCAACAGTGCTGGGTTGGGCCTGGGTAGATGGATGTCTTAAAGGAGGTTCCATGGTAGGAGGTGATGGCCAAAGATCTAGAGTGTATTGGAGATGCGGTCCTGACCTGGACTCAGGGAGGTCAGGTGCCTCTGTGTCAAGGGGCATTCTCACAGCACCACCCAGAGGTAGGAGGGACAACAGCTGCATGTAACCTTCTCTCAAGACCAGAAATGTCAGGCACTGGGGTTTGAGGAGACTGTGGTTTTTGTCCCAGGGACCTTCTGCTCGTCAGATCATGAAAGCACATAGATATGAAGGGGGTCATATAACTAACTCCAGAGTATCTAGATAATATGGCCTTTGTGTGTGTGTGTGTGTGTGTGTGTGTGTGTGTGTGTGTGTGTGTGTGTAAAATATCCTTTGTTTGTATAGGGTCTCCCTGTCATGGTGCACACAGGGGTCTTTTAGATCCACAGCCACTGCCATTTCTTCTGTCATAGTTACAGTTAGTTTTACAGAATCTTTGCTGTCTTTGCATATCTTAGCATGGAATGAAAGTTAAAAATACACCACAACAATGCTCATACCCACAATTCTATTATTTGGGAAGCTAAAACAGGAGTCTGAGCCGAGTCTAAACTACATAGCAAAACAAGGCCTGAAAAAAAATAGAAGAAAATAAGATACCACAAGGGCATAGGACAGTGTGTGTCAGATGATTAGTAATGGGGAACTGGCAGAAGCCTGTAGCCCTGTGATTACATTCCATGAATCAGCACCATCTTAGGCTCTGAGCTCATTCTTTGAAGCCTCTACCTTCTAAGACAGCATCAACAAGGTTTTGCTGGCCTGTAATTCACTACCCAGACTGAGTCAGCCTCACACTCATGACAGGTCTCTGCCATATCCTCCTGAGTGCTGGGATTAGATGTGAGTCACCGTGACCAGCATTCCTACTATCATTTTATAAAAAATGTGGTCCACATTTCTGCTCTGTGTATCTAGTCACAGCAGAATCTGAATGCACAAACCATCCTTGAGCTCCTTTCAGGCCAGTCTGACAAACTTGATCCTCTAGGATTGGTCTAAGACTTAAGTAGGAGAAAGTCCTGGCTCTGGGCCTCATTTGTCACATGAAGAACTCAGACCAAGGTTGATGGAAGTCTGCTGGAACTCACTGTTCAGCAGTCTTCCCCTTCATGATCATGATGGAGACAGGATGGGAGACTGAGACATCCTGGGTAGGGAGTGGTGGGTGTATAGTAAAGGGGACTGTTTGTTTCAGAGGTGCACCAATGGCCCCAGTGTGTTGTAATTGCTTTTTCCTTCCACCTAGTGTCTCCATTTGATCCGTGCATGGTACACAGAGCCATTTGCCACTCCATTTCCTCCTTGAAATACTTTTCCTGAAGGAAATACTTCCTCTGTTCCATAACTGGTTTCCTCACTCAGACCATGTGATCCTCTGCAATAGTAAATGCAGGTCCTACCCAGCATTTCTGTTGCTGCATAATCTTGCATTGTGCCTTAGGCAATTAACATAGCCACCCCACCCTGACAGTCTGCAAAAAGACCACACTCCAGGGAAACTGCTTCATAGGGTAGGGAAATGGTGTGTGTGTGCCCTGGAAGGCACTGATGACAGAACTGCTTGTGCCCTGTGCCCTGTGTCCTATGACCTCAATCCTGCCCAACCTGGTTCTAATGCTGTCTTTCTTCTTATGGGAGAGTTCTGGGTGTCAGGGACTGTGTCTACCTTTGTGTGTGTACATACTGTACTTCGAGGCAGTGATAAAAAACCAGCTGTACTGTGAGTGGAAAAGGTCTCCCTGCCTTCTGAATGCCATTTGCAGGAAAATGGGTAGAATTACCATACTGTGATAAGCCGAATAAGGCAGACTCATATGTTGAACCTCTGTTTGATATACATGAATGCATATATATATATACATTTATACATGTCAAAGACAGAGTAGAAGTAGGAGCTACTGGTGGGAGGGGCAACAAGAGACAGTACTAGGGATAATCATGAAATGACTTAAACCTGTCATAATAAAACACTTTATATGTCAGCATTATCAGATATGCTGGAGCATCCTTCGGATTCTAGCACTGAGGAGGCAAAAGTGGGAGGATTGCCACAAGTTTGAGACCAGCCGGGTCTGGAAGAGCAAGTCAGCAGTCCATATTCCCCAAAGAAAAGGAAAATAAATCTCACTTCTTTGTATTGTATCTAATTCTAGCAGATGGTGACTTAGTTAATGTAGAGCTAATTTAAATGGTGAAGAGTCCTAAATGTTAGCAGACTGTGGTTTAAAACTCACGTGGCACATGGGGCAGGTTGCGCCCGCTCACCCTGAGGCCGAGGCCATTCCTGGAGCAGTGGCCTAGTCCGCAGTCCACGGGACTCAGAGGCACAAGCCGCCCACGAACCATGAGTGTAGGGAAAGAGCTCATGCATGTGCAGCGCGTGGGGGGTGGGGGGTGGCTGTTCAGCATCGCCCACGCTGCAGCAGTGATGGCAGGGTACCAGGAGCAGGGGCACAGGGACCCAGCACACCTGGTGGGGGGGGGAAGGGATTCCCCGGAGCAGGGACAAAGGCAGGCAGCCTTTGAAGGCGCAGGTGCACAGGCCACTGCTGCTGTGGAGAGAGCCTCATGGACAGATGCAACAAGGAGAGGGTGGAGAGGCTTTCCCACAGGCAAGTTTCCCACTTACACAAGAGAGTCTAGAGTTCCAGGAGACACATGAAATTGAAGACATGGAAGTTTTATTGGTCATGTTGATGGTTGTATCTAGATGGTGTGCTCTCCCACAGAATGCCAGGAGGGGCCACATTATATTGGAGAGTAGGGAGAGAGGAGGGGCTAGGGAGATGAAAATTTAGTTATCTATGCCCCTGGCCTTTAGGTAATTCATCAATATGTAAATCTTGAGGCAGAGGCCTGTTAGTCATGCCCCTTACCTGTGCCTTATGTGACTTAGCATGCAGGTTAAATGGAGGTGGTCTCTGGGTTCTGGGGGTGTGGCCAAACACCCCAGGGTGTCTTCTACAGCCCTACAGCAGACCTACAGCTTCACAGATGCCATTCCCACTGCTGGGTGTCAAGGCAGGAAAGTGTGCCATCCAGCACCTCTCTCCACCTACTGGGCTGTGGCAGCATTACTTAGGGCTTCAGACTTGGATCTGGCACTACACGCTGGTCAGCTGCATGGCCCTGGGAAAGGCCCACCCACGTCACTAAGGCTCTCTGATAAACCGAAGCTGCTGAGAGGGAAACATGAAGGGTACAATTCTGTTCAGCTCAATAGATGCTGGGAAAGGAAGGTAGAACGTCTTGTCTGGAGCATGGCAGTGAGCTCTGGAGAATGGCAGGACAGGTAGGTTTGGACTAGAGGAATGCAGTCAGAACTGTGTTTGGAAGAGAATGCTTAGAATAGTTGGGATTGTAGAGAGCCGTGGAAAGCAGAGACATCTCTGGCAATCCGATGCTCTCACAAGTTCTGTAATTTACTGTCTTTGTGTGAGGGAAAAGCGTGCGAAGTCACAAGCCCATCCCGGGGCATATAGGAATTTATGGGCAATTAACCAACCAGATATGTACACATCACTCCAGGGGGTATTTAACCAGGACCTTCCCGGGGCTCGGGGCCTTTTCTCCCAGCCGGTTTCCACCAGCCAGCCTTTTCCCAGCGGGTCTTTTCTCTATAACATCGTAATAAAGATCTGCTGAAGAACTTTGGTGTCTGTGTGATCTCGCAGGCGAGTCCACGCCACCGACATAAGTGGGGCCGAAATCCCGGGAAATTCGAAGGTACCCTGTGGAGAGAAGGCCCTCCCATCCGGAGTAAAACGTCAAAAAGACGAGACTGCAGTGGAAGACAGAATCAGCGAGGTATGTTTAATCCTGAATCATTTCATATTTCTCCTAAATCACAAGCTGCAGTGGAAGCGTTGGCTATCCTTGTGCCGGCTTTAATTTTATTTCTATTGCTGTTATATTGCTTTCACCGGTACGCCTGTTAGAATCTTGCCGCTTGAGCCAGCCCCCCCTCCTTCTAGCAGAGAGTTGGTTCGGTCCCCTTCCAGCAGTGTTTTCAATCCGGTGCGATTCTTCCAAGGCAAAAGAAACTTGGTTCCGCCTTTCCTTTAGCTGCCTTGAGCCGCGGGCTTCAGCGAGCAAGCAGAGCCTTAATCCCGCCGCCCCCCCCCCCCCGCTGGGTGCTGCTTCAGGCAGCGGTTTTTACGAACAGGCAGAGGCTCCGCATAATTAATTAGCCGCAAGTGAGCTGCGGAGCGGAGCTTTTCCCGGAGAGTCAGATTCCCCCCAAAGATACAGCATGGGATCCTCACAGTCAGTGGTGATGGGGCTCCAGACGCTCCTGGGACAACACAAACTGAAAGTTTCTGCTCATACATTGGAAAACTTTGTCAAAGAAATAGACAGAGTGTCGCCTTGGTACGCTCGCACAGGAACGCTGACGCTCGCCTCCTGGGACAGGTTAGAACAGGATCTAATTCAAGAACAGCAAAATGGGAAGTTGAGGCCAGGCACACGCCCATTGTGGAAATTGATACGGTCGTGCTTACAGGATCAAAAATGTAGCTCAGCTATTGTGGCGAGTCAGGAGATACTGAAAGAGATTCAGGATAAAATTTTACCAGTAACTGAATCTGGGAGAGCGCTCACAAGCTCAGTTAGGAGCTTGGGTAGACTGTCTACAGAAATTCCCCAGACGCCAGATCTGAGGGAGGGGAGTAGGGACCGGAAAGGTTCCTGGGAGAGTCCTTATACGAAGGAAAAGCCTCTATATCCAGTAGAGGAATTGCAAAATCTGAAATTATATGAATATGAATTGGGGAGGTCTGGTTCTTCCAAGCGAGAACCAGAGAGAGATGGAAAAATAGTCCGTTATGAGGCGGAAGGAGATGAAGAAGTAGTCCTCTTTGAGGTGGAAGGATTCCATTCACGTGGGCGGCTGCAGCTGCAGAGCAGAGAACAAAGGGAGGCGGGGATTAGAAAGCGCACGCTTACAGCTTCCCCACCCCCCTGGAATTCTCAGGCAGCACTCCCTGCTGCAATTTTGAGCGCACCACCGCCTTATGCAGACAAGCGCGGTGCAACTACCTTCCTTTCAGAGGAAGATAAAAAGAAAGATGTTTCAAGCCTTTCCAGTGTTTAAAGCTGCGAAAAGAAGTTGCGTTTACACATCGGTAGAATATATTTCTATTAAAGAACTTGCTGAGTTAGTTCAAAAGCATGGGTTTGATGCTAATTTTACAGCCATGAAGTTTGAGAGATTTGCTGCTATGGCAATAGCTCCGAATGTTTGGCAAAATACAATAAAAGCTACTCTCCCCAATAAAAATTAATAGATACTGGGGCTGATGTAACAATTATTAAAAGACAAGAGTGCCTTTAACTTGGCGTTTATCTGATCCCTCATTCAACTAAAAAGAGTTGCTTATTCAGTTAAACCAAAAACAAAGCTCAAATTTAAGATTTATGAAATTAATGAGACATTACAGCCTGTCTTGCCTACGTCAGTTACCATTCTAGTAAATACATAGAATTATTATAGATTTGAGAGATTGTTTTTATTGTTCCTTTACATCCTGGTAAAGGTGATGAGATTTAAATCCAATGGATTTACTAGTGATTCTTGAGAGCCCATGAAACAATATCTTTAAACAGGTTGCCTCAAAGAATGATTAATAGTCTTATATAAGAATTTGTTATTGCTTTAATACAGAAATTAAACATTTAAATCTCTCAGTGTATTTTATTCATTTTGTTAACTGATATCTCTAAAAAGAGTTTTTCTGTACGCCCTTGCTCTAATACAATGAGTTTCAAAATTTTGGAGTACTTGCTGCTCCAGAAAGATTCAAAGACAGTATCTTTATAATATTTGAGAATTCAGTTACATCTTAAACAGATTGTGACACAGAAAATTCCAATAAGAATAGATAATGGGGGCTGGAGAGATGACTCAGCCGTTAAAGGCTAGGCTCACAACTACAAATATTTAGAGTTCAATTCCCAGCAACCCATGGTGGCTCACAATCATTAGTAGTGAGATTTAGCACCCTCTTCTGGCTTACAGGCGTACATACAAAAATTGGTTTACTTTTAATGATTCTTAAAAATCAAGTTAACAGATATTAATTGGCTAAAACCTCATCTTAAACTTACCATAAGAAGACTTGAACCTCTGTTCGATGTTTTTCAAGAGAGATACAAATCCTAATTCCCCTCGACAGTTAACTGATGAGGGATAGATAGCTTTGTAAAGGTATAGAATAAGCTATTGGTCATTAAAGGATAAATTATCTAGACCATGATACATTGTTGGCTGTTTACATTATTGCTACTCATGTGCTCACAACAGACCTTGGCCAAAGAAACCATTAATGTAGATTCATCTATCTACAAGTAAAGTTTGAACATCTTATTTTGAAACTATTACAGTGTTAATACAAGATTGTAAGATAGAATCCTAAAAATATTTTAGATGAAATGCTAATTCTTTATTCCAAATAAAAATTAAGTTGGTTATTGGAAAATAATGATATTTGACCTATTACTTGGCAAAGTTTTTAGGCAAAATTGATAATCATTATCCATAAGACAAGTTGTTAACAGTTGTTCTCTATACATGCTTTTGTTTTCCTATAAATTTACATGCAGCCCATAGAAAAAATATTTACTATATTTACAGATGCCTCATCAATTTATTAGACAGTATATGTAATTATATCACATGTTCATTTTCTTGAATTTTCCCCTGCTTCAACACAAATAATTAAATTATGTGCTGTAGAAACTGTTTGAAATGCTAAAAATTCAAGCTTTCAGTTGGTACACTCATAGCCAGTATATGGCTCATGGTTTGTAACTGCTTAAAATTGTTGCCCTTTTAGAATATTACTAATTCTCAAATTTTACAGTTAATTATAGAAATACAGCTTAATTGAAGAAACATGTACTGTTTCTTTATAAGACATTTAAGGGTTCATTAGATTGCCTAGAGCCCAGGACAATGCCAGAACAGAATTTTATACCACTCAAATTATAGACCATATAGAAACAATTGGCCATACAATCTTATTCTTTATATCATCAAAATTATAATAGCTTGAGACAATAATTTGATATTTCTAGAAAGTGTACAAGTAAAATAACAAAAACTTCTCAGTGTCCTCAATTTTCATAATGGTGTTAAGCCTTGAAGACTTACACATGATTAATCATGACAAATAGATGTTACTCATGTCCCATCTTTTGGGAGACTTCAATATTTACATGTTTCCATTGACACCTGTTCTGGAATCATTTTTGCCTCCCCGTTATCGGGAGAAAAGACAGCACATGTTATCCAACATTGCCTTGAGGCCTGGAGTGCCTGGGGAAAGCCTAAAATTCTCAACTTATACGTCTCAAAAGTTTGGATAATTTTGTCTCCAAATAGAGGTGACTCACCTGACAGGTCTACCATACAATCCTCAAGGACAAGACATTATAGAACGGGATCATCGTACTCTTAAATATTATCTTTTAAAACAAAAAGGGGGAGTCGAGGAGGCTCTACCCTCAGTGCCACGAGTCACCGTTTCTATAGCACTCTTTGCTTTCAATTTTTTAATTTTGGACAGTCAGGGCCATGCGGCTGCTGACCATCATTGTTTAGAGCCTGATAGGCCAAAGGAGATGGTCAAGTGGAAGGACGTCTTGACCAGACAATGAAATGCCCGGATCCTATTTTAATAGGATCCAGGGGAGCGGTCTGTGTTTTTCCACAGAAAGAAGACAATCCATTCTGGCTACCAGAGCAACTAACGCAGAGACTCGTGATGACTGAAGATGACACTCCGAAGAATTCATCTACAGATGCTTCCAGTCCTAATTTGGATTCTCCAAAATTGGGTTCCTAGTATATGGGGAGAACAACGATGGGCTATATTATCTGCTTTTCCTAAACCTATACCTGTTAGACATGATGCCATGGTGTTTCCAAGATTTCTTACAACTAATAGAACCATGGGGCTACCTTATCTTCCCTATGATAAAACGCAGGCCCCCCTGGGAGAAAATCGTTCCTTACCTGAACGGGGTTCTCTCTGTTTTCAGATTACTGAGACAGGAAACTGTATAACTCTCTCAAAGAGAACCTTGGGGTGGTTTTATGAAAAGAGAAGCTGGGTTAAACTAACAACTAAAAGGAATGATAATGAAAAGGACAATAGTTATGTCAAAGAGTTCTCACAGCCCTTTTTGCAACCAGCCATTTGGATAGATGGAACATTTTTATCACCCAAACTTATTGATGGAGAGCATCCTCGTCAACCTAAGGTCTCTCCTTTTTGTAGTCTAGAAGATGAGGGAGCTGTTCTGCCTTGGTCTGATTGTCAATCCAGAGTAACACGATGGGCAGATACCAATAAAACTTTTTCCTTTTCACCCAATATGTTGGGAGATCCTGGAGCTGGCACGGTAATGAGAAAGGGTCCTTTTCTACAGAGCGTTAGTATGAATCCTTTTCACAAATGGTTACTCTGTGGAGTTAATGGCAGTTGTACCGACCTCAACTCGCTAGCCTTTCTCCAGGGTGGAGCGACAGGAAGAACATCCTTTACAGGAGTTATTAATGGAACTATGGTGAAACAGAGTACAGATCCGATCCCTCAGTTGACAAATCCTATTCAGTTAATTACTGGAGTTAACAAGATTATTGTAAATCAAACAGTATTTTCACCTACACCAGTGTGTGTTTTTCCACCCTTCTTGTTTATTCTTTCAAATTCCTCATTTGAAAAATGCACTAATGATTCATGCATGATGTCTCAGTGTTGGGCTGTTGGACAAGCTAAACGTGCCATGGTTGCCAGAGTGCCACGATGGGTTCCTGTTCCTGTTGAAACACCCTCTACTTTATCATTATTCAGACAAAAAAGAGACTTTGGCATAACTGCAGCCATAATAACGGCGATATCAGTCACTGCCATTGCAGCTACAGCTGCTGGGATTGCTATGACAACCAAAGTCCAAACAGCAGCAGCCTTAAATCAGCTGTCCACTACAGTGACAGAGGCAGCCAACTTCCATACTTCAGCTAATGCTGAATTGAAAGGCGGATTGATGATTGTTAATCAGCGCCTAGACTTGGTAGAAGAAAGAATAGATATCCTCTTTCAATTAGCACAATTGGGATGTGAAAGAAGTCTGAGAGCAATCTGTATTACTAGTGTTCAATATGAAAACTTTACTCGAACAGCTAATTTATCCAGACAATTGTCTCATTACCTAGCATGAGAATGGTCAGAAGGATTTGATGAACTTCTCGAAAAGTTGCAAGCAGCAGTGGCAGCCATCAACTCAACGCGTGTGGACGTTTCGCTGACTGAAGGACTCTCCACCTGGATCTCTTCAGCTTTCTCTTTCTTTGAGGAGTGGGTGGGAGTAGGCCTGTTTAGTACAACCCTGTGTTGTGGATTAGTGTTCATATTCTGGTTGGTTTACAAGCTCAGAATTCAACAAAAACGTGACAAAGTCGTGATTACCCAAGCACTTGCAGCCTTAGAACAAGATTCATCTCCCGAAATCTGGTTGTCTATGCTAAAGAAATAGCCAACAAACAGATCCTCAGCTACTGCACCCCAAGGGCTCAGCCCATTACACTGGGTCAGTGAGGAGTTTTAGTCTGACTGGTCCTTGTCTGTGTAGCTCTGGTACCTGAATTTTGAGACAAACAGCCCTTGCACCCCTAGGAGGTGACTCCATTGCACAGGGATGGGTGTTTGCATCTCTCTCGGTTTCCCCTAGCCTTTGCACCCAGAGGACTTGCTTCCATTGCACCTGGTAAGGTGGGAGAGACTGTATCAAACTATTAGTCCTTGATCGCTTATTCCCCCATAATGGAATTTGCTTGATCGGGCTTGAGTTTGAGTTTGATTGGTACCGTGCCAGACAGACCAAGGACAGCTCTATCTTTTTGTCTCCAGGCCAGCTGCCATTGGTCCCAACGACAGGAATAGGTTGATGCCATATGCCAGAGGTACACCATGTGGTGTGAGTTTACCCCATGATGGACATTACGAGTGGCCACAACCTGGGTGCACATTCTTGCTGGCAAGAATGCCAGGTGTGGGTGCAACCCTCGTAGCCTAAGACAGGGAACTCACCATTCTTTGGTGCTGGCTATGAAAAAACGTCAACTAGCCTAAGACACGGGAAGTGGCCAGTGCCTGTGATTCTCATTTAAAACAAAAAGGGGGAGATGTAGAGAGCCGTGGAAAGCAGAGACATCTCTGGCAATCCGATGCTCTCACAAGTTCTGTAATTTACTGTCTTTGTGTGAGGGAAAAGCGTGCGAAGTCACAAGCCCATCCCGGGGCATATAGGAATTTATGGGCAATTAACCAACCAGATATGTACACATCACTCCAGGGGGTATTTAACCAGGACCTTCCCGGGGCTCGGGGCCTTTTCTCCCAGCCGGTTTCCACCAGCCGGCCTTTTCCCAGAGGGTCTTTTCTCTATAACATCGTAATAAAGATCTGCTGAAGAACTTTGGTGTCTGTGTGATCTCGCAGGCGAGTCCACGCCACCGACAGGGATGAAGCAGAGGAAGGGAAGATGGCACTGAGGACACTGAGCTCAGCATCTGAGTCAAAGATTCGAAAAGAGTGATGTTGACCTGACCCAGTCGTGCCAAGAGTTGTGGTGAGGGGACACCTAAGGGCCTTTTCCAGAAGAGCATCAGCAGGGAACAGTGACAGGCTGTCTAGAGGAAGAGACATGGAGAACTTCCCAGCTTGCTGTCTGTCAGTCCTCTGTTCTGTTTTTTTTCCCTCATTTTTTTTTCACAATCAGCTAACTCTGCAAAAATTCTGATGTCTTGGATTATGAAATTGTCTCTTAGAGACAACACTGAAGATCACGTTGCTAGAGGTGTTAGCATCTATTATTGTTTAAATCTCGACTTTCACCTTAGGATCATGTTTTGAATGCTTGTCTCCAACTTCTGGCAATACTTTGGGGACTGCAGAGACTGAACAGTGGGATCTGATTGGCAGAGACAGAACATGTGTAGTTGGCCTTTGAAGGTTATATTCAGCCTGGCTGTAGCTACCCTCTGCTTCCTGGATGGGAACACGCTTCTCTCCTGTGCCCAATGTCTTCCCACATTGAGACCTCTGAAAGGATGAACCAACATAAGATTTTCCTGTCTTTAGTTCGATCAGGTCACAATGTAGAGTATTAATACAAAAATTTGCTTCCATTGAAGCGGGGTTGTTTCAGTGTAAGCCAGACTAGGTGGTTTTAGGCCTTTGGAACCCACTTGTAGAAGTAATGGAGAAGAGTTTGGAGAAGGTGTTGTGTCTTGTAAGTGTACTTTAATGGTTCTAGCAAGTTATAAATGGCCAGGACACCTATAGAAGTACAGGCAGTAGGCTGCTCATAGGTTTCAGATGGCAACAGAATTCTATTGGGAATTGTGCAAGGTATTTTTGTTACATTTTGGTAAAGAATATCTATGTTATGCTGGTATTTGAGAAAATCTGAATTTTCAAAAGCAGTAAATCAAGATTTACTTAGCAGAGGAAATGTCAAGAAAGTATAATATTCAGGCTGTGATACCATCATTGTTGCCTTTTAGCCAGATTTATACTGAGAATTAAAGCAGAGAGTGAGACAAACAGCTTTCAATATGTGTGTGGACAAGGATGGGGGTGTAGTCAGCTCAAGTTGAAGACAAATGGAAACAAAAGGGCTGTATGGTTTTCTTTATTAAGATTTATTTATCTATGTATGTGAGTACAAGGTTACTCTCTTCAGATAAACCAGAAGAAGGCACAAGAACTAATTACAGATGATTGTGAGCCACCTTGTGGTTGCTGGGAATTGAACTCAGGAAATCTGGAAGAGCAGTCAGTGCTCTTAACCACTGAGCCATCGCTCCAGCCCAGGCGGTATTTTTTAGAAAAATGTTTTTGTCTCACTATGAGCCTGCTTTCAAAATTGTCTTTTAGTTTGTGTGTGTGTGGTCAGAGTGGTGTCATATTGCCTGGAGCTGCAGCCACCAGCAGTTGTGAACTCCCTGATGTGAATACTAGGAATTAAACTCAAACATGAGGCCTCTGTAAGAATAGTATGTGTTTTTAACTACTGCACCATCCATCTCTCTAGCCCCAAGGCCTATAATTTTTACAGAGATTAGAAGCCTTGCACTTTGCATTGGGGCAATAGGAATGATATCCTGAGGGCACGATCTCTCTGAAAGTAAGCTCCAGGATCTACACTTCCAAGTCCATTAGAAAAGGATTCACCTCTAAAAAGAGTGCAAGCTGAAGGAGTATCCTGGACCATAGTCACCCAGGGAAGTGTTTCCTAGTCTCAGCTTCACAGAGCATTTGGCACAGAGGGGCCTTTCTAGTTCTCAGGCTGGAAGCAGAACTAGGCACTGTCCATGTGGTGCTAGTGTTTTAGGATCATAGAATTCCAAGGTTATTGGATCATGGGGCCTTGCATCAACATCTCAGAGATGAACCTGTGAGCCCAGGTGACATGTAGAACAGTCAGACTCCCTGCAGGGTCCCTCTAAGCAGGATTCACATGAAGTTGTGAAGGTGAAACCTGAGTTACAGTAGAGACTCCAAGGTGTTGGAGATGTGAGAATGTGGGATGATATCTGCCAACAAAAGCATCATCAATGAGTGGAGCTGGTCTAAAACGTCATGGATGCTGTAAATGGCAGGGCCATAGGGCCTGAGTTGCCCAAGTTTCTTGGAGTCCAGATGGGGCCACCATAAGTCTCAGATGTTAAATATGAAGCTATAGGATTTAATGTTTCCCTTGCTGGGTTTCTGTAGGACCATGAAGGGATGATTTGGTCTCTTTGGTAGAGCACTGAGATACATGGAGACCCAACAGGTGACCATTGCCTGCGTAAGGACGGCACATATATCACCACACCCTCCCCCAATTCCAGACTCCTGACAAGTGGTCTACATTTCAATTAACTTGCACCTTGCAAAAATGTTTGGTTAAGCAGCTCCTCCCAGAAAGGTTTACATCACCATCCACCTACAGGTAGAGGGCGTGACTACAGGCTTTAGCCTGGAGAGATTTCCATATTCATTACTTACCTAAAGGCCAAGGGTATAGCTAAATTAAGTTATTCTTTTTTCTAGTCCCTCCTCTTTTTCCCCCTCCCTATTTAAGCCAGCTCCCCCTGGCTTAAACTGGGAGGTGCAGACCATTTATCACATGCCATAAACAATAAAACTCTTTGAACCCATGGAATTCTCTTATCATTGGGGCCCGCTGTCGCCAAAGCTTCCAACCCTTAGAACTTTGGACTTTCTCAAGTTATTGGGACCTGCCATCATGGAAAGCCCCTCCCCATGTTTCTGCAGTGCAGTTCCAACAGGTTCCCGTTTTGCTTTGGTCAATTTTAAAATTTGATTATCTTTATTTTTTGCTGTTTTCCATTTCTTCTTTTTGGAATAGGAATGCTTGCTAGGGCCATTGTATACCAGAATGATGTCACCTTCTTTTTATTAGACAAAGGCTCATAGCTAAGAAAAGACACAGACTTCAGACACAGCAACAGTGTTGGGGCACACTAGGCCTGTGGAGGCTTTTGAAGTTACACTAAATGCATTGCATTCTGAGATGAACACATGCTTTCCAGGATAGGAGTAGAGCACTTTGGTTTGAATTTGACATTTTTCCCACTCCACACTAACTTCTTGAATATTTATCCTCACTTGGTGGTGCTGTTTTGAGGGCTGAGGAGACTTTTAAAAGGCAGGTGACATGGTGGTGACCCTGGGACAGTAGAGTCTGGCCTCTGAAGGTTCTACCTGCCCCTGGTGGTCTGTGCATACTCGTTGTCCTGTGCCCAGGTGCCCACTTATGCTTCTGCTACCACAGGTAAAATGTGGTGACATATTCTGCCATGTCTGTTCCACTACAAGGGACTGAAGCTGTGAGTCAAATATAGATATTTCCTGATATAATCTCAGGTATTTGGCCATATAGTAGAAAAGTTAAACAGTGAAACATCTAAGCAAGTTCCAGAAGCCCACGTGAGCATTTTGTTTTCTATTGTTTAGGAAACAACCAGATTTTACTCCAGGCCTGGAGAGGCAAGGGTGAACTACTCCCAAATTTTCCTTACATCTTCCACAGCCAGACAAAACCATGGGCCAGTGCAGAGGTGTCTCCATAATCCTGGGGAGAGAAGAGAGACCCTCAGTCACACAGCTCTCTAGAGGTAGAGGCAGATGAGCCTGGATGTTTAAGGTCTGTTCCCTTCTCACCTTTTACTACACAAATGCTGAAAATTGGTCATGGATCTGAGAATACAGTTCCCTGGAAGAACACTTGCCCAGCGTGTGTGAGCACTGACAAGACAGGAACTACTACTACTACTACTAACTACTACTACTACTACTAACTACTACTACTAACTACTACTACTACTACTACTAACTACTACTACTGCATCAGTGTTTGCTTGTTTGTTTTTGATTATCTTGGAGACAGGTTATGTCACCCAGCATGGTCTCAAACTTGCTAGGGAGCCTGTGAATGACCTTGAACTTCTGATCCTTCTGCCTCTACTTACTGATGCTGGGATTACAGCACTGTATAACTACATCCAGTTTTGTGTGGTACCTAGGGATCTCATTCAGACCTTCATCTTCATGCATGCAAGACAAACCCTTTGCCAATGAAGCTCACATTCCTGGCTTTGATGCAATTGGTTTTTGTTTTGTTTTGTTTTATTATGTTTTGTTTTGTATTGCTGTTCCTTTGATATTTATATTCTTTCTTTCTCTGTTTCTCTGTCTTTCTCTCTCTCTCTCTGTCTCTCTCTCTCTCTGTCTCTCTCTCTCTCTGTCTCTCTCTCTCTCTCTCTCTCTTCCTCTTGTGTAACTGTGTGTGTGTGTGTGTCCATCCCCGTGAATGCTACCAAGCTTCAGGCATATGGGAGTTCCACACTTATCCCCTGTGTGCCCTGCTCCACTACAGCTTCATGTTCAATACCTACCCCACCATATCTGTTGTACTAGTCCCAAGACTCTAAGCCTTTCTGGAATAGTGTCTGCCTGTCCTGTCGTTGGTGAAGCAGAACAGCCTTGTTAATGCCCATTAGCTTCAAAGCATGGCTGTACTCCCAGATCCCCCACCACCTGCCTTTTCTTCCTACTTGACAATGATTGGGTTGTGGACTTTGACTTGGGCTGGAGGTGAAGGAATCTAAAGTATTCTATTCCTGGATACTACAGACAGAGCTGCTGTATGGTTGTCTCTTTGGAGCTAGCCTCAGGCCAACTAGTGTCTTTCCTGGGAAAGAGCAAGAGAAGAGCATAACTGAACAAGCCTGGAAAGAATCTACTAGGGGTTCCCTGGTTTATTTGAGAACCAGTAGGATCTTTGGATAGGCTGTCCTGGCTTGAGTGCTAGTATTCAGTGCTCACACTGAGAGTGGCCACTACTGAAAGGATCCCCTTCCTGAAAGCCTTAGCTCACCTTCACTCCCAGGGTGAAGAACCTGCTTCAGTAACACACAAGGGACAGTATGATGGAAAGCATCACTCATGGCATCCCGGTCCCTGCTTAAACCACCACATCTGTGTCTGCCCTGTAGGTTATCAACAACAGAGGCTTGCAGGAGACTTTGCTGGGGACTTCACACAGCTTTGAAGTATTAACCAAGCATTCTGGAGTTCATCACACTATCTACAGTCTGCTGACAGAAAGAGAGAATCAGGGAAGAAATGAGTATGGTTACTAGGGACTTAGAAGCCCTATGGTGACAACCCCTGGAAATGCCCAAACACTAAGCAGAAAGTACACCACCAGGAGCAAACTATCTGATCCTGCAATACCACTGATCTCAAGGTGTCTTGCATATTTCTAAAGGACTGAAATGTCTGAATGAGCTTGCAGAGCTGAGGATAAGGATGTGCCCAAGAGCCCAGTGGGCTCAGCCAGGAACATCACCAGACACTGGAAGTCAACACCCAAGGGTCTCTGTGCTGACACTCTAACCTGTGTGGGACTGTGTAAGGGTATCTTGGTTCATGGCTGGGCATGGGCCTTGAATTCCAAGACTCCAAAGGAGAAACGGCAAGTGTTCGACCATGTCCCAAGAACCCAGAGTCCTGACTCACAGTCTAGTCTCCATAGACCTACATTGTTCAGTAATGTAGGCCATTACAACCCCTCCCAAAGTGCACAGGTAGAGCATGTGACTAGAAGCCTCAGGCCCTAGGGATTTACATATTAATGAAGGCCAGAGGGTGGAGCAAATTAAGCATTCTTCTCCAGACCCTTCCCCTTTCTCCCTCCCTATTTAACTCAGGTCTGCCCAGACAATAAACCCTTTTGGAACCAAGGACTTCCTTGTGTCATTGGGGCCTGCCGTCGCCAAAGCCTCCAGCCTTTGGAACCCTAGACCTTCTCATGTATGTGGGACCCACCAGTGTGGAAACCCCCCGGGATACCATCACTGCTGCGGCCCCTTTTTTCCCACAAACCTGTGCTGTTGCTACTGGTTACACTGTGAAAGGTCCTGGGAATGCTGTGTGTGCCCAGCTCTCACAGAGGTATTCTGTGGGAATGCAGACATGAGCAGGGCAGAAGATGTGGTGTTGCAGAGTGGAGGTGAGCAGCACTCTAGAGTCAGACCACACAACATCAGTGTACAGCCTTAGGGCAACACACTTAATTGCACTGTACCTCAGTTTCCTGTCGGCAAAAAAAGGTACTAGCTTAATCAATGAGCAATGAGCAATGCTTTCCAGGGATGAGCACATCCTTTAGTTCCAATAACTATGTATTGGCACTAACTCTGACTTCACTTGAGGAGACAAGCTAGTGAGGTATGCAGTACAGTTGGGTGATCCCCACAACAATTGGCTACTACAGATGGGAGAGATCTGAGCATGAAAGACTCAGAAGAAGTCTCCCTTGAGGAATAGGAAATATTTATTGATATTATTTCTTTATTTTGAGGCACTAGGAGTGGTCCCTAGGCTTAGCACAGGCTGGGTAACTATTTTCTACCCATAAGCAACAGCCCCATCATGTTGTAGATGAGCACATGCAAATGGGAGGAGTCTGACTGATCCTAGCTGGGGAAAACAAACAAGCCTCCCCAGTCCCTCTCATGCATGTTCTTGACCACACTCTTAACTCTTACCCTATTCTCTGCCACACAAAACAATTTAATGATCTCCAGCTGAACCTCAGGCTGGCCCCATGACTGTAGTACACATAGAAACCTGCTCTCAAGGAGAGGAGAGGAAACCATGGAGCCTGGACTAAGTTTTTGATCAGTGGCATGGGCCTGCCTGTGAAGATAGGAATCTGTGTTTGCAGTTCCCAGACAGCCCCAGCCTTTTTCTTTCTACCTTGATGTGGGTTCAAGGTCAGATGGACCCCTGGAGTAGCATGGAGACAGCCTCTTGGCTGTAGGAATATTGCAGACACAACCATTTCCCCTGAACACAAGCTGTAGGTTCGCCATGATGTTGAGGACTAGTGTTGCTGAGCATAAGCTTCCCCTGTAACCTGGCCTCAGGGCCTTGAAGAGTTTACTTACTTAGAGGCCTACTGTCCAAAGAGTTGCCCTAGAAGAAAGCAGCCTTAGTTGCCTCTCCACTGGTGGAGTGCCATTTGGGCCAGTGGGAAAGGGAGCTGCTTCTGCTGTTCCTCCTTGCTCCCCCCACTCGCCTGACTGTAGCCTTCCTGGCTCACTGACTACCCATAGCCTTCCATAACTAATAGTGTCCTTACTATTTCCTGATGGCTACCTGTGGCTAATTTTCTAAGAGATCACTAATAGGAACCTCCTCCTGTGCTACAGTTTGCTAATGCCTGCCTTTGTACCCCCTCCATGAGAACTCAAATTACATGGACCAGAATAGTGCACTTCCATGGTCCTGACAGTGTCACTGATGGAGTTCCACTTTCTTGCTTGTGCTTGTGAACCTTGCCTCAGCTTTTCAAGAAGCTAGGCATTCAGGCAAGCCTGGCCATCCGTTCTAAAGAAGAAAGTGAGGCCTAGAGAGTCCGCCCATGTTATTGTGATTGGTAATACATTTATATACTTTCTTTGTGTACTTTCTCTGCCCTAGTTAACTTCTGAAGTGCTTCAGACAATGAGAACATGCCAAGGAGCATGGACATGAGTTGCTGGAGCTTTCTTTAGACTGAGGAAAGAGGGGACCTGTTGGTTGTGTGAATTGGGACAGGAAGTCATCAAGGTTGCCCAGAGGGGACTGCTGAGGCCCACCATTCTTGTCAGTTTGTGAAGATCACGCAGAATCATGCTGGAAGAGTAAGGGGGACACCCCTTCATGTTGAGAACTGTGTATTCTAGAGGCAAGAAGTAGATGGAGATGTCTCAGGAATCAAGAGGAGACCCTGAGTGAAAGGAGGTGGGCCCCAATGAAGCTTTGCATTTTGTTTTTGTCTACTCTCTAGGAATGGAAATGGCTTTCCCATAGGGCTGGAGCCCAAGTGCTGGAATTGACTACACTTTTTATTTTCTTTAAAGCTCTTGAATGTCTGCTGGAGTGTTATGTTTTTGCTATATAAGCCCATGTCATCTCACTCACTTTTAGTAAAAGCTGCTATAAACATGAAGACCTTTGTGCATATTTCTTTGCAGAGGAATGACAGAATTCTACACTTGTTAATTGATCATAGACACCAGCAGGTGGCATGTCCTGGAGCAGGTACATAAAAGACAAGTGCACACCAGGGAGGCACACACTGTGTAGGTGCACATGAGTAAGGCTCACTGAACCATGGGAACAGCAGTAGGTCACCCTAAATGTCCTCTGCTAAAATGTTACAGTGCTACTGACTAAGGGTAAAGGATATGGCCAACATTCCTCAAAAACTACAGAATGCCTGTCAGTTAAAGCAACCACTGGATAGCCCTTGGAGGCAAACAAATTTCCAGCCAGCATCACTGTGTTATCCAAGAATAAGTGCATTAGAAACTACCCAGACTCTGCAAATCTTTGGTCATGTATTCATTGATCCTCCAGCAGGGGAATCCTTGTTCAGATTCTGAGTGCTATGCTTTTAGAAACAGGGCCCTGCTTACCCAATGAAAGAAATAGACTCAGTAATCATTTATTTGAAGAGGGTTCTGAGGAAAGGGTAATGGGTTCAGGCAGGGTATGCAGGCATGGTGTGAACCCTTACTTAGCATCTTAGGAGCTCAAATTTAGCACTTGGCACAGGAATAAAATACCTTACTGCTCAGCAAGCTACTTGTGACCAGCTTATGAACAGAAATCAGTAAAGCATAACAGCTAAGCTCATATGCCACTCCAGTAGGTTACAGGAAGCAGCTACACTCCCTCCTCATTCCATCCATGCAGGGGACACTTTCTCCATGAGAAAGCACTAGTGCCTGAGGCTAGCAGCCTCATAAATAGGAGGAGTTGGATGAGGTGTACATCTTTAAGTCCTGTGCCCAATATGGGACTCCAGTCCTCTCATCCAGAGATCAAGAAATCCAATTTCTAGACATTTATTACCAGTAGCCTTCTCTCTACAAATACTCCTCCCTTTTATTCTGTTTGACTAATGCTCCGTTAGCTCATCAGTTTTCCCTGCCTTCAGTATCACTTACAAACTTGAGTAATTATATTAGCTTAGACAGCTTAAAATATAATTATGCTCTTCAAACATTTGACATCAAACATCTGCCTAAGGCAGACTTATAAATGTTACAAAATTTTAGAAGTAAGTGTTTACTGCTAAGAATGTCAAACAGTGTTCAAAAAACACAGGGCTTCCATTTACAGCTCTTAGCATACTCATCCATGCCTTCTGACCACCATATCCAATCCATTTCAACACTAAACACCATGAAGCATGCTTTTAGACATTTCCAACATCTTAAAACACAAATTTTTAAAATTCTATCTTTCAAATTGGTTAGTGTTGGGTGCAGGGGACCGTGGAGAAGGATACAGACAACAGGGATGTGGTAAGAAGGAGGGAGGAGAATGGAGTGGGAAGATGGGCAGGAAGAAAAACAAGAGCAAATTATGTTTTTTTTTCAGACAGGGCTTCTCTACTATCACTGGCTGGCCTGGAACTTGCTCTTGCAGCAACTTGCTATTACAGACCAGACCAGCTTTGAACTCACCCTCTTCTGCCTCTTGAGTGCTAGGGTTAAAGGCATGTGGGTTTTTTTTTTTTAAACCTATTACACCTGGCCAAATTTTGTTTGAAAAATTTCTAATGAAACCTAATTCTTTGTAAATTAATAACAAATATGTTAACTTTAAAAGCCTTGAATTAAGATGAAAATTAACTTCTATGGAATTTACACATTGTTCTGATTTTTCAGATTAAGCAGAAGCCAAGAATTCTTTTAGATAATGGTGGCCAGGCCAGGTAAGCAGCTCTTTTCGTAAAGTGCTTGCATTGCAAACACAGGAACCTGAGCTCAATTCCCCAAACCACTCTTCATAGCTGGGCATGATAGCATACATCTATAATCCTAGCTCTGAGAAAGGCAGAGACAAGTTGAGTCCTGGAACTCACTGGCCAGTCAGACTATCTGAATCCATGAAGCCCAAGTACATGTGAGGCCTTGTCTTAATAAACAGTGAATTGTGCTTGAAGAAGACCGTTGGCATAGCTCTGGTCTCTACATGCACAAGTGTGAAAACACGTATACACACACACACACACACACATACACACATGCACATATGCATAGGCACACCCACACAAAAACACATAAAAACCTCTCCCTTACTCTTCTCTCTCTCTCTCTCTCTCTCTCTCTCTCTCTCTCTCTCTCTCTCT
>NW_021620885.1:243148-293846 GCF_004785775.1 Grammomys surdaster
TCTCTCTCTCTCTCTCTCTCTCTCTCTCTCTCTCTCTCTCTCTCTCTCGCCATCCCTCTCTCTCTCTCTCTCTCTCTCACACACACACACACACACACGCACACACACACACGCACACACACGCACACTGGCTACTATTGAATCTCAAGTGAATTTTCCACTATTTTTTAAGCAAAAAGAAAAAAAATTAAAACCATCTTTCTGGTTACAGTTTTTTACACTGTAAAAAACTTTTTAAAAAACTGTAAAAAGTTTTTTGCACTGTCCTAAAACCCATGACAAGAATAGTGATAAAATTCAAGGTCTAATCCTCCTTATATTTTAAAGACAGCGTTAGAGGTGGGCTAATATAACTAAGTTGAAGATTCAAGGACCAGTGTGAGAGAACACACTAACCCTGTGTGAGAACTTGGGCTGAATTCTCAGCTCACTCCCCACCCCCATGAAACTTTGGGAATTGAATACAGTTACAGATTAGAGCTATGGGTACCAGGGTGTTGCCTTGCTATGGCTAGGTGGAGAGGAGGGGGTCTCTTGGAGATGGGACACTGAGCCTGCGGATTTGGGTATCTGGCATGGATGGTGATTTTAGAGTCAATTTCTCAGGCTGGATTTTATCCAGGAAGTGGCATTACACACCACTTGTTCTTCAGTGTGGCCAGGTACATCTTTCATCATGTCTGGGCATCCCCTAAGTCTCCTACATGATGCAAGTACAACAAATGTTGAACATAATTATTAACCAAAACTTGGCTGTGATGTTGCCAAGATTTGACTCTGGAATGTCCCCAAAAGCCAGAATGTTAAAGGCTTAGTCCTCTGAGCTACTGGGAATGGGTGGAGCTGTAAGGATGGAACACCTAGTAGGAAGCTTTTAGCAATTATTGTCATTTGGCTTTGTTTCTTTTAGGCAAAATGTTATTCGGTCACCATGGCTGATGAGGTACTTGCCCAGGCTGGCCTTGATCTCAGGGGAATCCTCTTGCCTCAGCCTCCCAAATGCTGGCATTACAGGAGCTCATTGCTACAACCAGCTTCTCAATGAGCACATTGTTATTCCATTTTGACTTTTTCTTCCTTTTGCCATTGCTGGGGATGAAACCCAGCCAACTATAACCCAATTTGTACATGCCCAGGTATTGGGCCTCCAATAGCCTGACCACTTGAAGACATGGTGGCCTCCTCAGAGAACAGTTGAGTCAATGTAGGAGTATAAGGATAATTAAAGTAAATCTGGTAGCTGAGGCCAGAAGCACATCAGTCTCTGGCTAGGCTGATGGCAACATTTAAAGAAAAGTAGACTCAGAAAAACCATGCTAAACCAAGCCAAACAAATAGCAAAACCAAACCAAACCAAAACCAAAATATCAAGCCGAGCTTTGACCATCACTGTTTCAGACAGAAATCATATGAAACAGAAAACCTGATCTGTAATGACAATGTATGTGTGTTTGAGTAAAAAAACACACGTGTGTGTGTGTGCATGTGTGAGTGCATCCATGTTCTAATTGGTCATTTTGCAAGCAACAAACCCACTAGTGTTGGTTGGTCAGCTTTCCGTTACTATAAAGATACGTGTTTACATTCCAGGCAAATAGTGACAAGGAAGCCAGCACAGTCATGCAAGCTTTGCCTAAGAAAGTGTGCCTATTGTTACTCCCATCCCTGTAGAGCATCAGACTTCAGCCTGGACCTCACATCATTCCTTCAGTGTCAGACAGGACCACTGAAGCTTCCAGATTCTTAAATGAGTAGCTACCAGGTTCTCAGGCACTCCAACATGTCCAGGGCCATTGTTGGATTATCTAGGCCCTATGGTGTAAGCCCTAAGCCCCCTTTTATAATATATATCCAAGTGTCCACACACACACAGAGAGACACACACTTACACACACACAGTGTCTCTAGGGAGCCTAGCTAATAGCATCTAATGGTCAAAATGGACCAGGCAGACTTGTTGAAAATAGGCCAATGTAAAAAGGTACAAACCCCAGTGCTGATGAAACAATGACACTTGTCCTCTGTAATGAACATGGAAATTGATGGAAGTTTTGTTGAGCTGGGACACTTGGCAAAGGAGGAATTAAGTTCCAGTAAGGAGATGGGTTTTGTAATTAGTTTTAAAATTAGACTATGTTGTTTTTTTTTCTTAGCAGTTAGATATTCAAAGCAATTATATCCCATAGAGGCACGGCTTCTGCCATAATGTGGATTCTTTAAGTGCCATCTATAGATCAAAAGGAGACCATATAATAATTCTATGTGTTTCAAGACCTTTTTCTCCTTTTAAGAGATAAATTTTCTTGTTAAGCAAGGAAAAAAAGCCAGTGAAGACATAGATATAGTCAAAGAAAAAGAAGCAGATTGCCTGCCCTAGTTAATTTCCCAAGCTCTGAGTTTGTGCTGCTAAGTAAGGGAGTACAGCCAGAGATTCTCAGGGCAGCAGGAGAATGTGCTTAACTTCCCACTAGGAAAGGCCTTACTCTCTAGCCCAGGCTGGCCTTTAACCCATGATCCTCCTGTGTCAGTCTTACAAGTGCATGGGTTACTGGTAGGTGATACCCTACCATGCTATCTATACTCAGCCACTAATTTTTGTTTACTTTTTTCTTTATTTAATATGTGTCAATTTCATACATATATATAATGTTTTGATCACATGTACCAATCCTTATCCTCTCTAATCCACTCACAGTTTCCACAGCAAGTCCCCCTCTTACCTACTTACACATTTCTTTCTTTTTAGTGGCGCACTATGTTAAATTATAGCCACTTGCATAAGCATGGGTGAGGACTTATGGACCGGGGCATGGTAAAATCACCAGTAGCTACATCACTGAAAAAAAAAAGACTTCCTAGCTCACCAGCAGCCATTAGCAGCCAAGAGTCCTGTAGTCAGTGATGGGACCTCATAATCTCTTCCCCTATCCACAGGGACTGCTGAAAGACTCAGTATTATACAGTGGAGTTCATAAGTACAGCAGCCATGCTGCATCCAGAAAACAGTGTCTCTCAGTGTCCTTCACACCCTCCAGCTCTCACATCCCTTCCTTTCTTTAGTTTTAGAAGTTAATACTAAATTTCTGTCAACTAAGATTTTGGCAATGAATTGGTGAATTTAGTCATTGAGACAAGTATCAGGTAACCCAGGCTGGCTTTGAACTTGCTAATAATTGTATATTATTTTGCATTTGTGACTAACCATGATATCATCTTAAAACTTCTTTTATATGCATATTACTTGTTCTTAATGGAGTTGCCTTTTGGAAACACCACCGTTAAAGGACATTTAGTGACAGTTAATCTGCTCAATGTATGGTGAGCACATTATGAAATCAATGGAGGTATGATGAACTATAAGCAGAGGTTTATGTCTAACAGTGTGCTAGTCACTACAACTGTGTATGAAAATCAAAAACATAGCAGAACTTTCTGTTACCGGATTCTTAATCATCTGAGTTGTAGTCTTTACTACCAATTTACACGCAGCATCTTCTAAGACTGACATTTGATTTTTTTTTCTTAAGAAAGAATGAGTAGATACATGATGTTTCAGAATAGACATTAATTTCTTGTGGACACAAAAAGAACACTGTAACGAAGATCAGTATTGATAGCCAGTGTAAGGATATAAAAATTCATAGAGAAGCTTGAGACCCTCTCATCTGAATTAAGTTTGGCAAGTTCACAGGCCTAGGTTCCAGGAACTAGCTGGCCACCCGAAGAAAGAACTAGCTAGGGGGCAAATCAGCCAGGTTGTTTCAACGAAGAATGACAGAACTAGTAATGCAGGTTGGCCAAGTCACCCCAGGAAGTGACTGACCATGAGGTAAATGACTAGGCTAAGGTCACATTCCTGAAAAGAATGTATACAGGATGTAACTCACTTTCCACCCTGGTCTGTGACTAGTTGAATAATAGAAACTTTCTGTATACAGGATGTTACTCACTCCCCACCCTGGTTTGTGGTTTTCTCCTTTAAATACCCCTTGCTCCTGATCCTCAGGGTCGACATTCTTCTTGTGAGTCTCGGCCTCAGTTGACTGATATCCCAAAATCCAGAAATAAAGCCTTTTGCAGTTTGCAGTAAGGTCGATCTCGAGTGATTCTGGGTGGTCAAAATCTCCTGTGGCTTGAGTGGGGGTCTCCCCACACCAGAAGCCTTACATTTGGTGCGTTGGCTGGGAAATTGTGACCACCCAAGTCTCTGAGAACCCACTTGGAGGTCCACATGCTTGAACAGGTCTATGTGTTGTCCATCTGTCTATCTGTTCTTTGTTTTTGTGTTTGCAAAGTGTCTGTCCATCTGTCTATCTGTTCTTTGTTTTTGTGTTTGCAAAGTGTCTGTGCCCGTGACAATGACAATGGACTGTGTACTGTGTTTGTGAGGTGTCTGTGCCCATGTTATGGGGCAACTTGTCGGACACTGCTCGCGCCTAGGGATTGCAGGCGGGCGTGCTAGCGCAAGCAGAAGCATCACAAGACCCGGGAGAGAGGCCGGAGGGACCGCCGCAGGGCACCGGGGTGGCGGTGGCTGGCGGGGCGGCAGAGGCAGTCATGGACCGCCCGGGCAGGAAGAGAGTGGCTGGCGGAACTGCCGCAGGGTACCGAGGTCGGCAGCGGCTGGTGTCCACTCCAGACCGGGACCGCGGGGGCGGGCAGACAGACTCTAGTGTCAGGGGCATGGAAGGTGCCAGCCAAGCCAGCCCAGAGCCTTTGGCAGCCGGTGGGATGGCAGGGCTTGTGCTCTGCGGCAGCCTCCAGTCGGCCTGAAAACCCCAGAGTTGGGGGTGGCGAAAGCGGCAATGAAAGAGAGAACAGCTGTGAACTAGGGCACAGCACAAGCACGCCTTCCAGTCGCGCGGAGTGCCAGTCTCCAAAAGCGAGAGAGTGTTATTGGCTCTTTTAGTTCTCTCTTTCCGGGGTAGCTCGTGAGAGCCCACGGAAGAAAAGTGTTTCAGCCCTCTCAGTGTGCTCTTCCCGCTGAGAAGAGAGGAGAGAGGAGAGTTGTCCTTTGAAATGCGCAGGATAGCCGGCTACTGGCAAGGGATCACAAAAGCACTCCGACAGCAGGAGATCTTACACCACACAGCAGCAGCTCTTTACTTTCAGCTCTGGGGTTATATATACAGTTTCGGGGGGGGGAGAACAGGTAACCTCTATTGGTTTTGCTTGAGGGCTTGGGGATGCCTTATTTGCATGGAGGTGTTATGCTACGTGATAAGGGCCACGGACCTCTTTGTGGGAAGTGGAAGCTAAGAGGGCCATATGGCCTGGGAAATCTGAAGCAACCTCCCGTCCTGCTGACCCTTTTCAGGCCGAGGTCTCCGGGGCATCAAAGATTTCTACCAAGCTTTCTGGCTTTCTCATAGCCTACTGCCCCACAGCAACTGTCTGTATACTGTGTCTGTGAAGTCTCTGTGCACCCATGGCAGGGGTGACCATCTGTGTAGCCTGGTTTCTGTGCTTGTCAAAGGAGTGGGAACTGGACAAGACACAGAGAGCATTTTGTGACCCTGAAATAGGTCGGGTTACATATTCTGGGAGGGAATTCTTGGGAAGTGGTAGCAGTGGGACAAATGAGTCAGCACACTGCAGGCCACAGTCCTCAAGAGGACACTCTGGAGTTCATTTGTATGGGAGATAGGGTCAGAAATGACCCCTTCTCTGTCTCAAGGTGGTCTTTGGCCATCACCGCCTTGGGATGCGTCTGTTGAAACACTCGTGGCTGTGTGTCTGTGTCTAATTCTGTGTTGTTCATTGCTGGTGGTGTAAGAAATCTGTTAAATTAGGTCCAGCATGGGCTGGCCATGTCATCTGGTTATTAGGTTCTCCCACCAGCAGTCTTTCATGTCTTGGTTGTGTAACCCAGTCTCTGCACCTGTGACAGGGGTGAGAACTGTCTGTATCACCTAGTATATGTGCCGCCCATGACAGGGGTGAACTGACTGTGTTTTCTCTTATTTCTTGGTGAATTGTTTGTGTGTTATTGGACTCTGACTAACGTTATTTTAGACTGAATCTACTGTGTTGAATATCCTGAGTTAACAAGAGGTAACATGGCCATCGGCAGAGAAATAGCTAAAACAATTGTCTGATCTCCACGGTGTGTTAGCAAAAGAAAAGGAACTCTCTGGCTCCTACCGGAGATATTCTTGGTTATGCTTTCTTTGTTTATTGCACATTCTTGGCACACCAAATTTGTCCATGTGTGTCATTGTCTGTCTTTGTTTCATTAGAATAAATGACTATTCTACATTTCATGTTCAGAAAGATAAAAAGATAAACTTCTGGCTTGATTTAGCTTAAAACTTGTTTAAAAAGCAACTTCAATTTCCACAACAAAAGCTGATAGGCAAGTCCCCCTGCACTGTGGTTGGAAGTGAGGCACAACAGGAGGAGCCCTGGCAAAAATAATTCTTAGCACAAGTTGTTTTGGGGAGGACAAGAACTTTTTGGCTTTCCTGGCAAAGAAACTATTTTTTTTTCTTCCCCCAAGATTGAAAGGGACATTTCAGTGTTAGTTTTATCTGGTGTGACCCGCACAATCATCTCACCAGCAAGAACGCACGCAGATACCAGGATCCTTCTGCAGCAAACGTTTATTGTTAATGAAAGGAGGAAGACCCCGGGCCCCGAAAAGGCACTGCTTATATACCCCTGGAGCGGCGTGTTCATGTCTGATTGGCTGCTTGCTCAGGAACGCAAATTATGCCCCGGGATGGGCAGTGATTTGGTGCGCTTTTACCATAGCACATGTACGGTTTACTTGTTTACTTGGAGGAGCACCGGATGCCAGTGCCATCTTGTAATGGCGAATGCTGACCATAGCACAAGCTGCAGCTTTCCACATCTCCCCCTTTTTGTTTTATTAAGATGGAACTGTCCATGGCCTATCTAGCGTGGTACCAATCATGACTCAAACTCAAGCCCGATCAAGCAAATTCCATCTTGGGGGAATAAGCAATCAAGGACTGATAGTTTAAGACAGTCTCCCTTACCCTACCAGGTGCAATGGAAACAAGTCCTCTGGGTGCAAGGGCTAGGGGAAACAGAGAGAGATCCAAACACCCGTCCCTGTGCAATGGAGCCATCTCCCAGGGGTGCAAGGGCTGTTTGCCTCAAATTCAGGTACCACAGCTACACAGATAAGGACTAGCCAGGCCAAGACTCCTCACCGACCCAGTGCAATGGGCAAATCCCTTGGGGTGCAACGGCTGAGTAATCTGTCTACTGGCTATTTCTTTAACATGGATAACCAAATTTCAGGAGATGAGCCTTGTTCTAGGGCTGTAAGTGCTTGGGTAATAACGACCTTGTCACGTTTTTGTTGAGCTCTGAGTTTGCAGACCAACCAAAGCATGAACACTAATCCGCAACATAGGGCTGTACTAAACAGGCCTACTCCCACCCACTCTTTAAAGAAAGAGAAAGCTGAAGAGATCCAGGAGGAGAGTCCCTCAGTCAGGGACAGATCCACGTGCGTCGAGTTGATGGCCACCACAGCCACTCTCAATTTTTTGAGTGTCTCATCGAAGTTTTCTGACCAATTTCCTTCAAGATATTGAGACAATTTCCTGGACAGATTAGCTGCATTATGTCTGACCGGTATGGGTTTTGGAAAGGCAGATAATATGGCTCATCGTTGTTCCCCCAATATACTAGGAACCTGTATCCCTTGGATCAGCACGAGGGCTGTCATCAGAGTTTGGAGGGTCCACCTGGGTGTCATCTTCAAATATCGTGAGTCGTCGCGTCAGTCGCTCTGGTAGCCAAAATGGGTTGTCTTCTTCCTGAGGAAGAACACAAACCGCTCCCCTGGATCTTATTAAAAATAGGATCCGGGCCTTTCCATTGTCTGGTCAAGACATCCTTCCATTTGACCATCTCTTTTGGCCTGTCAGGCTCTAAACAGTGACGGTCAGCTGCCATGTGGCCTTGACTGTCCAGATTTTAAAAATTAAGGGTAAAAAGTGCTATAGAAATGGTGACTCGTGGCACTGAGGGTAGAGCCTCCTAGACTCCCCCTTTTTGTTTTATTAGATAAGACTTAAGAGTGCGATGAGCCCGTTCTATAATGCCTTGTCCTTGAGGGTTACAAGGGAGACCCTCCAGATGGGTCACCTCCATTTGGCGACAAAATTGTTCAAACTTTTGAGAAGTGTAAGTTGGTCCATTATCAGTCTTGAGAATTTTAGGCTTCCCCCAGGCACTCCATGCCTCAAGGCAATGTTGGATAACATGGGCCGCCTTTTCTCTGGCCAATGGAGAAGCAATTATAATTCCGGAACAAATATCAATGGAAACATGTAAATATTGCAATTTGCCAAAGGATGGAATGTGAGTAACATCCATTTGCCAAATCTGTAGTGGCCGAATTCCTCGTGGATTAATTCCTACATGAGGCACTGGTAAAAATTGACAGCAATTCTGACATTGAGTAACTATATCTCTAGCTTCTTTTCTAGTTATATCAAACAGACGACATAACGTCTCTGCTGTCACATGAAATTTTTTATGAAAATCTTTGGCCAAATCCAATTTTGAGGATAGGGTGATAGCAACCAACTTTGTGGCTCGATCCGCTAGGTCATTCCCATGAGACATTGTACCTGGTAGACCTGAGTGAGCCCTAATATGTGTAATAAAAACAGGGAATCTCCTATTAACTAAAGCAAATTGAATCTTTTGAAAAACTTCCACAAGTCTACTAGATGATCTAATTAGCCCAGTCACTTCTAAGACTTTAACTGAATTTACTACATAAAAGGAATCTGAAACAATATTTAAAGGGCCTGGAAAGGTTTCAAGAACCTCTAATACTACCAAGCATTCCACAACTTGAGGTGAGGTCTCATGGTATTGTTTGGCCGTGACTTTATTATCAACTACATAGGCACCCACACCTGTTTTTGACCCATCTGTGTAAACAACCACTCCATCCGGGAGTGGCTTCTGAGATATGATATGCGGAAATACAATAGCTTGAGTTAAGGCAAATTGTAGAATGGGATGTTTAGGATAGTGATTATCTATTTGACCATTAAAGGAGGTGACCAACACGGCCCAAACATCAGAGGTAGCAGTTAATATTTGAACCTGATATGCAGTATATTATGCACTATTAAAACCTTAGGTTCCCTTCCAAAATGGGTAATAGCTGCTTTTAACCCACGAAGGGCAAGCTGAGCGACTGCATCTGGATACAATTCAATAGTGTCCCATATTAGGGAGAGCAGCTTTTACTGTATTTTGCCAATCATTCGCGGTCATCGCCATAGTGGCGAGTCTCTCAAGCTGCATGACTGTAAAATTAGCATCAACTCTATATTTGTTAACCGATTCAGCAAGTTCTTTGATAGGGGCATACTCTACAGGTGCGTGGACATGGCCTCCCCCCACATCCTCAAATACTGGAAAGGCTTATAACATCCTTCTTTTGTCCCTCTTAAAGCCCCTCTTAAAGGAGCCAGCAAGGTTTTGTTTTGTTTTTGGCTTCCATGGTAAGGAGCTGATGATTTGTTACTCCTAGAAAAATATGTAACTATGATTTTGAGTTCAGCAGGTGACAAGATACTTCTCTTGAAATTACAGCTAGAAAGAGTAAGACAATTTTGATTGGATAAAAAATATAAGATGTGCATTTACTTCATTTTTGTTTCTGACTGGTTTTAAAAGTAGAAAAATGTTCTGCATATCTTGGTTGTAGATTATTGGCCTATAAGTTATTGGGCATGATTAAAAATATGCAACTTTGGTAACTGAAAGTTGGCTTAAAACTGGTAGCTCATGATTGTAGTCATTCAGAAACCAGATGTATAAAGATAGGAATTAAAACACTGTCACTTTAAAAGTTATTAAAAGCTGCACTATCATGCATTCATATATAAGAACTGGCTGCCAAACTTTGTAACATGAAAGTAATGCATTTAGTGCTGATTTTAGAGAAAAGGGATTGTTTGCATTGTTAAAAATTGGTTTGTTTCTCAAAATTATGGTTATACTCCAGTATTGCAAAAGAAACTTTAAAATACAGTTAAACTGCCAGTATTTCATCAGCTGCAGTTAACAGTTTAATTATGAGCTCAAGAATTCTTGACTCATTCATATTTATGGATGAAAAGAGGATTGAGCAAGCAGCAAGATTGAGCTTGAGCAAGATTGCAAGAGTAAGAAAATAGCAGACATCAGTGGAGAACCAGTCACAGCCTGCACTAGCTGCAGCCCCCGGCCCAAGTTATGGCTGAAGATAAGGAGGGTCTGACCACCTACCAGAGTTCTAGTAGTGGGTCTCTGGGAGGGGTCAGCCAGACCCACACCAACTTGGCCAAGGTGAGAAAAGTCCTTCAGAGGCCCACTGAGCCACCATCTGTGTTCCTTGAGAGATTAATGGAAGCCTATAAATGCTATATTCCTTTTGATAGCCCTTTATAGGACAGTCAGCACCTGATAAGAAATTGCAATATATTGTAGGATTATACCCTGCAAAATTTAGTTAAGTAGGCAGGGAAAGTGTACCATAAGAGGGAGACAGTGAAAAAGAGAAAGAGATGAGAGAAAAGACAGGTGAGATTGCAGGCAGGAAGGATTTTGGCCACAGTGGTAGGAGAGAAAGATGGAGATAAGAAAGAACTTAGACAGGGAACCTGGATGACAGAAGGCCGAAGCCAGGAGGAGGAAGAGTGATGCAGTAATGCTTACTGGAAAAGGATCAGTGTGCTTACTGTAAAGAGAAAGGACAGGACCCCTTTAAGACAAAACTGAAGGCACAGATTAAGTTTGCCCAGACTGGACCAGAGGTGACCTGGGGAACCCCCACTTCTATGATACTGGCCTTGAAGAGTATTGGCTTCATGAGTTTCAAAAGCAGCTGGAAGCTCCAGATATCAGTGAACGGCTAGCAGAATTTGTTTGAGTTGAAACTGAAGATATAGAGATGGCAGAAAGAGCCCCCCCCATCATGGTACGACTGAAAGCCAGAGCCTCCCCCACTGGGATGTGACAGTATCCAATGAGTCTCAAAGCCAGAGAAGGGAATAGACATCACATTCAAAGACTGTTGCAACAAGGTATTCAGGTTCCCTGCCAATCACCATGGAACACCCCTTTACTGCTAGTTAAGAAGCCAGGCACTAATGATTAAGAGAAGTCAATAAGAGAGTACAAGACATTTAACCTCTTCAGTTCACTCCCACCAGAGAGAACTTTTGGCAGTATCAACTATCTGGCAGCCCCCTGACCGATGGATGACTAATGCTCACATGATGCACTATTGGAGCCTGTTGTTGACTGAAAGGGTGATCTTTGCACCCCCACCTTGTTGCCTGTGACTAACGACTCTTCTCCTGTCCATCACTGTCTTGACATCCTGGCAGAAGAAGCATGTACTCGGAGTGACCTGAAGGACCAGCCCTGGCCAGGAAGTCCGAACTGTTACAAAGATGACAATAGTTTCATGGTAGAAGGTAAATGAATGGCAGAAGCTGTGGAGGTAGATGGAAAATGAGTACCGATATGCCTTTTCCAAGGTTTATATACATGGTGCAATCTATAGACAAAGACAGCTGCTTACATCTGCAGGCAAGGACATTAAAATTAAAGAAGAAATACTGAGCCTCTTCGAGCCAAAGAAAGTGGCTATCATCCACTGCCCTGGGCACCAGAGGGCTCAGGACACTGTTGCAAAAGGAAATCAGATGGCTGACATGGCTGCCAAGAAAGCTGCCCACGGAGCAATGATTCTAGCAGTTAAGGGTTTCAGAGACTATTTTGACACTCAAGATACCAGTTTCAGATACGCCACCAATGACCATCAAGTGATGGACAAATTGGGCTTTCACTCTGAAACCCCTTATGGGGTAATAAAAAACTGAGATGGTAAATTAATCCTCCCACAAGGAGAAGGACTGTCTGATTTGGCGAAAGCTGTGGTGAGAAACTATAGATCTTGTGCCTTAACCAATTGAAGACCTTCCATGTATACCATGGGAAAGAGTCTGAGGGGCGACGGGCCTGTAGCTTACTGGGAAATGGACTTTACAGAAGTCAAACTGGCAAAATATGGAAATAAATATCTTTTAGTTTTCATAGACACCTTTTTCAGGATGGGTCGAAGCCGTCCCCACTAAGAATGAAACTGCTAACGTGGTGGCTAAGAAGATCCTGGAAGAAATCTTTCCAAGATTTGGAATCCCCAAGGTAATTGGGTCTGTTAATAGACCTGCCTTTGTTGCCCAGGTGAGTCAGGGACTGGCAACACAGCTGGGGATTAATTGGAAATTACATTGTGCTTATATGCCCCAGAGTTCAAGACTGGTGGAAAAGATAAACAGAACCATTAAGGAGACCTTGACTAAATTAGCATTGGAGACCAGCGGGAATGACTGGACAGCCCTCCTTCCCTTTGCCTTGTTCTGAGTTTGGAACACTCTAGAGTGGTTTAAGCATACACCCTTTGAGATTTTGTGTGGGGTACCACTGCCACTTACTGAGGCAGGCGGAATGAATGATCCTGATGCTGTCCTTTCTAAATCCTTGTTTACCCACATAGAAGCACTTAAAGTGGTTCGGCCCGAGGTCTGGGAATAGCTGAAAGGGGCCTACACCTGAAAGGAGACTGGAGACCCTAGTGTGGCACACCAGTTGGGAGACTCAGTTCTAGTTCAGTGCCACCAAGCTGCCTGCAGCTTCTGACCATGATTGGCCTGCTGAGAAATGTGGTAATCGGTTTGAACTTGTAAGACGAGCTATACTGCCAGTCACTGGAGATCATCTCTTGCTACCTGTGAGAGCAGGTGAGTGGCTCCAAGGACTCAAAGCCTCCAGATGAGGCTGGTGCAACAGTCCAGAGGATACTAGAGACCCAGCACGTGGGCCATGGCGTGCAGCACAACCATGAGGCAGCCTTTCAGGACATGCTTCAGGAATTAGACACTACCACTCTTATATTTCCCCTTGCTGGTCCCCTTTTGATTGGGTTTTTGCTTCTTAAACAGATTAGTTATCTTTGTTAGAGAAAGAGTAAATGCTGTCCAGATCTTACTGTTGCCCCAACAATATTGGGCTTTGCCAGGTCATGAAAATAGAGGTTATGCTGACGCCGAAGATACTGGAGTTTAGTTCTATGATTAGAACTTTTACATGACAAGAAGTGGGAGATGTAAGGATATAAAAATTCATAGAGAATCTTGAGACTCCCTCATCTGAATTAAGGTTGGCAGATTCACAGGCCTAGGTTCCAGGAACTAGCTGGCCACCCGAAGAAAGAACTAGCCAGGGGACAAATCAGCCAGGTCATTCCTACAAGGAATAGCAGAACGAGTAATACAGGTTGGCCAAGTCACCCCGGGAAGTGACTGACCATGAGGTAAATGACTAGGCTAAGGTCACATTCCTGAAAAGAATGTATACAGGATGTAACTCACTTTCCACCCTGGTCTGTGACTAGTTGAATAATAGAAACTTTCTGTATACAGGATGTTACTCACTCCCCACCCTGGTTTGTGGTTTTCTCCTTTAAATACCCCTTGCTCCTGAACCTTGGGGTCGACACTCTTCTTCTGAGTATTGGCCTCAGTCAACTGATATTCCAAAATCCAGAAATAAAGCCTTTTGCAGTTTGCAGCAAGGTCGGTCTCGAGTG
Source organism: Grammomys surdaster (assembly GCF_004785775.1). Taxonomy (NCBI): domain Eukaryota; kingdom Metazoa; phylum Chordata; class Mammalia; order Rodentia; family Muridae; genus Grammomys; species Grammomys surdaster. The sequence goes on from NW_021620885.1 coordinate 256,791, forward strand.
ATTCTGGGTGGTCAAAATTTCCTGTGGCTTGAGTGGAGGTTTCCCCACTCCAGGGTCCATACAGCCAGGAGTAGTTACATGTGCTTGTAATCCTAGCACACAGGAGATAGAGCCAGGAGGATCCCAAGTTGAAGGCTAACCTGGGATACATAATGAGACCTTGTTTCCAAAACCCAAAAGGAGAGTGTACACATGTGAGATCCCAGGCCCATCTATAAAAGACATCATTGGTACCCCATGATACCCTCCAGATTTTTGTGTAGGTGCAGGTGCTTTTGAATTCCCAATTCTCCTGCATTAAATCTCAGGTATACATGCCTAGGCAACCACCCCTGGCCCCATTTTCTTACTCCCCTCTTTTTTTTCTTTCCTTCCTTCCTTTTCTCTCTCTACCCCCCTCTTTGAGTATGTATGTGTGTGTATGCTGTCTGTATGGACGCCTGACGTTGAAATTGGACACCTTTCTCAATTGTCCTTCATCTTGTTTGCAGGGGTCTTTGCTGAACCTGGAGCTGAGATTCAGTCAGTCTAGTAAGCCAGCTTGCTTGTGGGATCACCCCCAGTTTCTGACTCCTTAGTGCTGGGATTACAGGCATCTGCCATTCCTGCCTAGCGGGGGATCCTTAACCTAGTCCCTGCACTTGCATGGACAGTGCCTTATCCACCAAGCTATCTTCCCAGCTTCCTCCATTTTGTTTTTGAGGCAGAGTATCACCCTAGTTCTGTGGAACCATATTGTCCAGCTAGGCCTTGAATGCTTGGCATTCTTCCAGCCTCAGCATCTGCAATACTGGATTTTCAAAGGTAGGGCTCCACATCTGGCTTGTTTTATTCATTCATTCACTTCATGGCAATGAGAATTGGATCTTGGGCCTAGAGCATGGTAAGCACACATTCTACCACAAGAGCATATGCTTAATCTCTATATAGTTTAGGTGTAGTATTAATGAACTCTCTGTCATAAATAGATACATGCTTACTTGGAGCCCAGGCTCCTGGTCAGGGCTACACAGTTACTGGTTGTCTGTTTTATAGTCTGTGTGTCTTATGAACCATCATCCTCTGGTTATCTTACTGGCAGCCACACAATTTAATTACACCAACTCTATTCAATGCACTTAGCTTTGATTCCAAGTTTGAAGCATTGGCTTTGACTTGGGTCTCTAGGTATGGTCCAGGTAAACAGTTCTAAGAAAAACAGGTATTGAGAACGTGTAAGTCCCTGATCCTGAACCTGATGTCATGCTAAGGTAGTTTTTGCCAATTTTAAAGGAACCAATGAGAATACTGTGTTTCCCTACCCTCTTGGTTGTGTTTTTACCCCATAAAATCTGAAGTTTTTTACTGCTTGGGGCCAATCTCCTCTACCCCTGCATGAGATAAGAGTGAAGCCCCAGCACGCTGGTTTGAATAAATCCTCTTGCTGTTTGCATCAAGACTGAACAGACATAAAAATGGAATGCATGTTAGAGCTGACGTTCCTGAAAACACATGTGGTTCGGATTTTCGCAAAAACAAATGTACCACCCGGCCATGAATACTTCATTGTTTAGTGTAGAATGTACAAACAAGTTGCTATATTACAGCTCAAACGCACAATACATTGTAATGCAGAAAGCTTCTGTATAGATACACGAAAAGCAAACCATTCGTAGTTCCCAATGTAAATACAAGTATTAGAAAGATGAAAACACTGACTGCATGTTACAGGTGATGTATCAGAAAAGATGTGGGGTTTGGATTTTCACATAAACAATTCACCAGCTGGCACCACTAGCATACTTTATTGCTTAATATAGAATATAAAAGGAAGTTGCTATATTACAGTTGAAACGCACAATACAGTGTTATACCGAAATGTTCTATATGAATACACAAAAAAGCAAACCATTCGTAGTTCCCAATGTAAATGCAAGTATTAGAAAGCTGAAAACACTGAATGCATGTTACAGGTGACGTTTCTGGAAAGACATGTGGTTTGACTTTTCACATAAACAAATGCACCACCTGGACATTCATACTTCAAATAAGTTGCTGTATTAGAGACGAAATGCACTATACATGATAATGCATAAATCTCCTGTATAGGTACACGAAAAACAAACCATTTGGAGTTCCAGATCTTAATGCATCTATTAGAAAACTTAAAACACTGAATACATATTACCAGTGTAACATGTTACAGGTGTTCTGAAAACACGTGTGGTTTGGAGTTGGCATAAACAAAAATACAACCAGCCATGCATACTTCTTTAGCATAGAATGGACAAGTAAGTTGCTATATTACACCTGAAATGCACAATACATTGTGATGCAGAAACCTTCTGTATAAATACAACATTCATCCTTCCCAAGGTAAATGCAAGTATTACAAAGCTGAAAACACTCAGTGAATGTAACTAGTGATGTTTCTGTAATGACATGTGGTTTGGATTTTCGCATAAACAAATGTACCACCCAGCCATGCATACTTCATTGTTTAGCATAGACTGTACGTATAATTTGCTATATTACAGCTGGAACGCACTATGAAATGTAATGCAGAAACTATGTGTCTGTGTCGCGTTCACACTCGTCCTGCAAGGAAAACGAGACACCCAAGCTCTTCTTCTGCAGTTTATTCAGGACCCTTTTAACAATCTTCTGACCCCAGGGAGCCCCTGCCCACAGGCTAAATACTTCATGGGCGGCTAACCCCAGGAATGCCACATGGCAAATACCCATAGGCACACATATGCGGAAGCCAAGCCAGGTCATCATCCCAAGCCAAATAAGGCACAGAGAGTACCCGCCATCAGGCCGGGTGAAGGCGGAAACCAGCGCCATCTTTAAGGTGTGGCACCGTGTAGCTCTCCACAGTTCCCCCTTTTTGTTTTTGAACGAAACAGGTGAGAGTAGAGGTCTGATCTCAGGAAGAACAACAGACATTGTACTAGCCCTCCCTGAGCATCCCTGCCCAGGCAGTGTTAGACCCATTCAGTACCGACTTTTTCTGAGGCAGGAGAGATTGGATAAATTGGGGAAAAGGACGGTACTAACCCGAATCTATCAGACTTGCTCTTCTAGAGGCTGTGAGCAGCTGACAGCATACCTCAATTGCAGTGCTCAGCCTTGCAACCTGAATGTGACGATTCAAGGCTTGATGGCTGCCAGCCATATCTGGGGGGATTGACCAGCCTCAAAGGCAGTAAGGGCTTGGATAATCATGGCTGCATTCCATTTCTGTGTAGCCCTAATCTTGCAAATAAACCACAGGCAGATAGAGGAGGCTAGCACCATGAGTATCGCCAAAGATCCTAAACCCGCCCACTCCTTTAAGTGATTCACAGCTGATGCAATCCACGTAGTCAGCCCTTCAGCCGGAGATAGGTCCACACCGGAGGAATTCACATGCGTGATGGCCAGTTGGAGATCTCTCAGGGTAGCTTCCAAACCTGCTGACCAATTCTGTAACAAAAACTCAGAAAGATTCCTAGATAGTTGTGCAGCATATGTACAATTGACATATTGGACCGAAATAACGCACAGCCCTGGCACTTTCCACTCGCACCCCAATTGTGCTAATTGCCAAAGAATATCCACTTGTTTTTGAACCAAATCTATGCGCTGGTTCACTATCATCAACCCACCTTTTAACTGTGCATCAAGGGAGGTCTGGGCTTCCAAATGCCTGAGTGACCATAGCTGATAAATTATTAAGGGTTGCTGCAGTGTGAACAGTACTAGATAATGTTATGGCAGAGGCTGCAGCCCCAGCAGCAGCTATCATGATGGCAGCCACGATTGCAGCAGTTATTCCAAAATCCCTCTTTTGCCTGAATAATGTCATCGAGCTGGGCGCTTCCACCGGAAATGGAACAAAGCGAGGTAAGCATGCCACAACAGCTCTGTGAAACAATGTTGCATTCTAGCACAGTGCATAAAAGCATGTTGAATTAGTACAAGTCAGCACATCCTTCCCTCCAGTAGCATTACTAACAATCCAGATGAAGGGAGGCCATACGCACACTGGGATTGGTGAAAAGGAGATGTTATACCACCCTTCAAAGGTTTGTGGGCTAGTAAATGAGCCAGCCGTAGGCCTCGGCTTAGGTGGTCCAAAAAAAGTGAGTGCACTATTTTGTGATGCATTAAAGCGCCCCAATCCTTGAGCTCCTCCTCCTATCATGGCAAATGGGCTGAGATCTGAACAGCTACCATTAACTCCACACAATATCCACAAATCAAAAGGATTAACCTTTTGTATATACGTGGGTTGTTGATTAGTAAAATTGTTTCCTCCATAAGTGATATTATACTCAGTGCCTATATACGGGGAGAAAGTGAAATGGTTTTCCACAGCCCACATAACTTCTCTGCATTGGCACCCAGTCCAAGGAAAAATTCCATTACCAGCAATTTGCCCCCAGAAATAAGGGGCCCATTTAGGCTGGGGTGGAGCGTAAGATGAGGAATTAGCATCAGTAGGCCATCTCCCAGAGATCCAGGAAGCATTAACAGAAAAGATGACAGGGGTCCAGGATGGTTCAAACCATCCAGCAGATTGATTAAGCAGCCGCATACACCAGTCGGACTGATTTATGGAGGCAACAAAAAGAAAGCACAAAGTGCCCTTCAAAGATATATTTCTATCTCCTTCTAGGGGGCTAATTTGATCGTCTAAAGGTAAATAAGCTGTTCCCAAACTGGCATTACTAGCAAAAAAGTGAGGAAATACTTGCACATTATGCAACACTGGCATTGGTCTTAGAAACACCGATAGGATCCCCCATCTCTGCTTCGCTAGGGATATCCTTCCTGCCAGTATTAAAGACATCAGATGCAAAAGATACTTCATCTTGGACTTTTCTCACCAATCTTTCAGGTACCCAAATCGGATCCTGTTGACTCTGTGGAAAAACACGAACAGAACCTTGTGCCCATGTCAGCACGGTATCGGGCCCACACCATTGACCTGTCAACACATCCTTCCATTTCACCAAGCCCCTAGAGGATCCATAAGGCTCCTGATGGCAGTCTGCTGCAGAATGGCCTTCTGAATCCAAATTTTAAAAATTACTAGTAAATAGGGTGAGAGATATTCTCTCCTTTGGGGTACAGCCTTGGCCTATTCCCCTTTTTTGTTTTTGCAAACATTCTTTTAATGTGCAATGAGCACGCTCCACGATGCCTTGCCCCTAAGTGTTATAAGGCAATCCATGATTCAATAACACTTCTATTTGTTTACAAAATGACTCAAATGATAGAGCCGTGTAAGCAGGTCCATTATCTGTCTTAAGTTGTTGGGGTTTACCCCAGGCCACCCAGGCTTCCAGGCAATGAGCAATAACATTACAAGCTTTCTCCCCACTCTGGGGCATAGCATGTATGATGCCTGAGCAGATATCAACTGAAACATGGACATATTTCAAGGTTCCAAATTCAGAGAAATGTGTAACATCCATCTGCCAGATCTTAAGAGGTAACAACCCTCTGGGGTTTACTCCAGTAGTAGGGGGATGCTGATGAACGACACACTGATGACAATCTAGGACAACCTGCCGAGCATCTGGTCTAGACAGGTGGAACTTTTGTTGTAAAGCTCTGGAATTAACATGAAACATCTGATGGAATTGTCGAGCTTGTTCTAACGAGGTACTCAAGAAAATGCATTCCATTCTAGTCCATTGATCCACAATCTCATTACCCTCACTCAATGGCCCCGGTAACCCCGTATGTGCTCTGATGTGTTGGATGAAGAATGGTTGTTTTCTTTGCCATATCAACTGTTGAACATTATGCAGCAGACTGTATACAGTACTGCTTAACTTTATGGCCCCTGCAACCTCCAGTACCTTTACAGCATTTACCACATAGGCAGAGTCAGAGATCAAATTAAATGCAAATGGACAAGCCGTAAAGACCTCTGCAACTATACTCAACTCCACAATCTGAGGAGATCCTGGTGAATATTGACACAGCACTGGTTCTTGTCCTTCTACCATGTAGGATCCACAGCCTGTTTTTGAAACATCTGTAAATACAGTCGGAGCTCCTTTAATGTGGCTGGCAACAGTTATTTTTGGAAAAATCATGGGATGCTCCTTAAAAAAGGACAATAATGGATGCTTGGGATAATGATTATCAAATTACCCTTGAAAACTGCATTGCAAGATGGCCCAGTCATCAATAGTACCGCATAGGATCTTAAACTGGTGGCTAGAATAAGGCACTATAATAGTGCTCGGGGGGGGACTCCAAAATGTTGCACATATTGCTGGACACCATTTAGGGCGAGCGCTGCAACAGCTGTAGGGTAATGGTCTATAGATTTTGCAGGTGAAATCTTAGGATATATCCACAACAGTGGCCCTTCCTGCCACAACAAACCTGTAGGTTGATAGGCAGTGGCAAAAATGCATAACAAAATAGGCTGATACTCCTGCCTTCGCACTAAAAATGCCTCCTGCAACTTCTCCTCAATCTTCTGCAAAATTTTCCTAGCATCGGGAGTTAAATGCCTAGGGGAATAGAGTGCCGAATCACCTATCAGAATGTTATATAGGGGCTTTATCTCATAATTAGGAAGTTTTATATAATTTCGTATCCAATTAATATCCCCTAGCAATTTCTGAAAATCATTCAGGGTTCTTAAGTTATCTTTCCTCAATTCAATTTTCTGAGGGAATATTTTAGTGGGACCAATTCTTGCCCCCAAATAATCAACTATGCTTTCCTTTTGAACCTTTTCAGGGGCTACAAACAATCCTTTCCTCTCCAATAACTTAACCAAATCTCCATAAGCTAGATCCAACGTTTGTTCATTTTTAGCTGTCAGCAAAAAGTCTATGTAGTGGACACACCTCAAACCTGGGAACTTTCTCCTTAATGGAGTAATGGCCTCGCTTACATAGAGCTGACACATAGTAGGACTATTGGCCATGCCCTGTGGCAGAACCACCCACTCAAACCTTTGATCAGGTTCCTCATGATTACATGATGGGATGGTAAATGCAAACCTTTCACTATCCTTAGCACACAGGGGAATGGAGAAAAAACAATCTTTTATATCTATTGCTATTAAAGGTCAAAAGGCAGGTAAAGATGATAACAGTGGCAGCCCTTGTTGCACTGGCCCCATTATCTGCATTTGGTGATTAATTGCACGCAGATCATGTAGCAGTCTCCATTTCCCTGACTTCTTTTTAATAACAAAAATAGGTGTATTCCATGGAGAAACAGATGGTTTTATATGATTCAAAGACAGTTGCTCAGCTATAAGTTCTTTTGCAGCGTTTAGCTTTTCTGAGGAGAGCAGCCACTGAGGAATCCATACTGGCTCCTCTGTTTTCCAGGTTATGGGAATACCTCCCTCAGCTCCCCCTAGGAAAAACCAAAGCCCTGTCCCTTTTTTCTTTGCTGAGCAGGTACAGGGCTTTTACGGCCCTGTAAATACTTCCCTAAGCCATAGCCTGGTGCATACCACATATCTTGCATCATGCGTTGGGCGGAGACAGAATACTCATTGCTCAGTTTAAAGCCCATGTCTTTTAATAAGTCCATTTCCCATAGGGAAATTGGCAACTGAAGAACATATGGTTGCATAACTCCGGAATGCCCTTCCCGATCCTGCCACTTTAGCTGCTTTGCACTCATGTCCGGAGTTTTTGCATAGCCAAGTCCTTGCAAAGTTTGAGAGGAAGATTGCACAGGCCAACCTGAAGGCCAATCTTTCTTAGCTAATATACTTCTGTCTGCTCCTGTGTCCAAAAGACCCAGGATTCTCTTCCCTTCTATGTTCAACTCTAGCACAGGGCATTGGTCAAGATCCAGGGACAGAAATGTTAAATCTACTCCCGTGGATCCAAAACTTCCTTTTCCTCTTCCTTGATCCTTTGCAGTATAGCGGTCATGCAGACTCGGTAAAATGACTAATTGAGCAATTCTATCTCCAGGAGAAATCGCAGTTATCCCTCGTGGAGAGGCAACCATAATTTTTACAACTCCCCTATAATCTGGATCTATAACTCCAGGGTGCACAATAAGTCCTCTCAAAGCTGAGGAGGATCTTTCTAGCAATAGCCCAACTGTGCCAGGCTCAAGGGGTCCTTTAAAGTCTGTTTCAATTACCTGGACCCCCATTTGGGGTGTTAATACGAGTCTGGTGGTGGAGCGAAGGTCCAGTCCCGCCGAGCCCTTAGTGGCTCTCCAAGGTTCCCCGGATGACGAAGGGATGGCCATCTCTCTGGGCTCTCCTCGTCCTGACTCTCTACTGCCCCAAATATTTGTGGGCCCTGGGGTTGTGGGCCCTTCTGTTTGTTTTTTGGATGGGCACTGCTGTTTCTCTGCTCTATGGGCCAGCCATTAATGTCTTTAACTGAGTGACACTCATTTGCCCAATGGTTCCCCTTTTTACATTTTGGACAGAGGCCTGGCTGTCTAACGCGTTGGCCACTTCCTCTTTCTTTATCCTGTTTGTTTCCCCTTTCTGGGCACTGTCTCTTTAAATGGCCAGGCTGTCCACACTTGAAACACACTCCCAAGATGTTTCCCTTCTTCTGAGTTAGTTGAACCACTGCAGCCGCAAGTCCTGCATTGGTCAATGGCCCTCCTAACTCCCTACATACTTTCATTCAAGCCTCAAGCCCCTTGCTCTTATATGGGGTGATAGCCGCTCTACACTCCTTCGTGCACTGTTCATAGACCAATTGCTTAATGAGAGGAATGGCCATATCGGGATCTCCAAAAATCCTCCCCGAAGCTTCCACCATGCAGGCCACAAAGTCTGAGAATGGTTCCATGGGCCCCTGCAGGATCTTGGTCAGATTGCCACTCACTTCCCCTTTGTTTGGCAATGACTTCCACGCTCTTGTAGCTATCTGATTAATCTGCTCATAAACCTGCACAGGGTAGCCTGTCTGTTGGTTAGCAAATCTACCCTGACCAAGCAACATATCTCTGTCCCAGGTGGCTGCTGGGTTGCCAGCTCTCAGATTAACTGCTGCCTGCTCAGTTGCATTCTCAATCAAGAATGCTTTCCAATCCAGATATTGCCCAGGACTTAAGCAGGCATGGCACCAGTGAACACCAATCACTAGGAGTCATGCAGTGCCTCTACTTGGGCTATGGTAAAAGAAGCAGAAATCCCGTAAGTGCAAACCGACTCAGCAAGAGATTTTACTATTTTAAAGTCGAGTGGTTCTTTATATCTATTCCCCTGTGGATCTTGATAAACAGGGTAGGCAAACTGCAACTCAGTCCTGTCCTGAGTCCATATCCCTGGGCAAAATGATCTCCCTGCACCAGAGGGTGGAGCAAGCTGGGTAATTGGTGCAGCTTCAAGATAAGGTGGGGGAGGGGCTGGCTGAGTAGGTGGAGGAGCCTGTGAGGCTTCAAGATAAGCTGGAGGAACTGAGAGTGTCTTAATGACTGCCTCCGATTCGCCGCTAGATGCCAATGGGGGTTTCTCCTTCTCTTTTTTCTTTCCCCTCTTCCTCATAGTTGTTCTCTCTAGCTGTTTTACTAGGGCATGTAACTCTCCTTCTGAGTCCGTGTACTCAGAGTCCTCAAAATCCTTAAGATTAGGGTATAATGGCTCTCTTTTCTCCCCTCCCTTCTCACTTGCAGCCTTCTCCGATCTCTGTTCTTGCAACATTTCCAAAGCCATTTGTCCCTCTTCTACGGCTTTGCTGCATCTTTCCTCCACTAAACAGCCTCTCACTAGCTTCCATATTGGTCTTACTCCCTTCTTCAAAGAACCCTGTTCATATGCAAAATCTAGATCCCTGCCGAGCTTGTCCCAGCAGGGCACCGTGAGATTACCTGTCACCATGAACCACAGAGCCACAGTGTCGCATTCATTCAAAAACCTCATCAAAGTGGATTTATTCACCTTTAATTTTCTTGATAAAAGCAGCTCTTGAAGAGCCAGAAAAATTGGGTGCGACTGAGAAGCGCCCATAACTAAATTCCATCCAAAAGTATACTTTTGACCCGCCATGCCTTTCCGCTTTCAACTCACCTGCAGACGGATTTCCCCAACTTCCACTTTCAGTTTGCCTGTGGACGAATTCCGCCAATTTTCGCTTTCGGTTTGCTAAACCGCGAACTTTTCACTTTCGGTTCGCTAAACCACGAAACTTGCTTGCTCTCTCTTTATCTTCAGAGAAGAGCAAAATAGCCACGTTCCGTGGACTTAATTGTCCCAACTCACCTTGGGAACTTTATCGTTCCTTCCCGGAAACTTTATCGCCTCTTTTACAGAGGACCTTGACTTTATTGTCCCAAGTAACCTGGGAACTTACTGGTGCACCACCCTGACTGCTTGAAGTTCTGAGCTTCGGATTTCCCCAAGCGGGCCACCACTTGTCGAGTTCACACTCGTCCCGCAAGGAAAATGAGACAACCGAGCTCTTCATCTGCAGTTTATTCAGGACCCTTTTAACAATCTTCTGACCCCAGGGAGCCCCTGCCCACAGGCTAAATACTTCATGGGCGGCTAACCCCAGGAATGCCACCTGGCATATCCAGAAGCCAAGCCAGGTCATCAGCCTAAGCCAAATAAGGCACAGAGAATACCCACCATCAGGCTGGGTGAAGGCGGAAACCAGCGCCATCTTTAAGGCATGGCACCGTGCGGCTCTCCACATGTCTGTACACAAAAAGCAATCCATTCATAGTTCCAGAGCTAAGTAAAATGATTAGAAAGCATAAAATACTGAATGCATGTTACAGGTGACATTTCAGAAAAGATGTGTGATTGGATTTTCACATAAACAAATGTACCACTCGGCCATGCAAACTTCATTGTTTAGTGTAGAATGTACAAGTAAGTTGTTATAGCTTAAATGAAAAGTACATTGTAATGCAGAAACCTTCTGTTTAGAAATGTGAATAGCAAACTGTTCGTAGTTCCCAAGCAAAGTGCAAGTGATAGGTGAAAACCCTGAATGCATGTTACAGGTGACATTTCAGAAAAGATGTATGGTTTGAATTTTCACATAAACAAATGCACTACCCAGCCATGCACACTTCATTGTTTAATATAGAATGTACAAGTAAGTTGTTATATTAGAGCTGAAACTCACTATATATGGTATCTTCTGTATAGGTACACGAAAAACAAATTGTTCGTAGTTCTCAAGTTAAATGCAAGTAATAGAAAATGGAAGACACTGAACACATGTTACTGGTGAAGTTTCTGAAAAGAGTGTGGTTTGGATTTTTGCACATTTTGGTGGACAGCAGGGAGCATTTCCCTGTGGTAGACTGTGAGGGGCATATTCCTGTGGTAGACAGTGAGGACATCCTGGTGAAGGACAGTGGGCAACATATCCCTGTGGTGGACTGTGGGAAGGGTGTCGCTGTGGTGGACAGTGTGAATCATGTTGTGGATATAGGAGAGTATGTCATTTGTGGAGATTGGGAAGCACATCCGAGTGGTGGACAGTTGGGAGGATTGCCCTGTGGTGGACATTGGGAAGAATGTTGTGGGGAGAATGGAGGATGTCTTTGTAATGGACACTGTTGAGCACATTACTGTGGAGGACAATGAGGAGCCTGTCCCTGTGGTGGACTCTGGTGAGCACATTGTTGAGGTTGACAGCAATAAAAATGTCCCTGTGGTGGAGAGTGGGGAGCATATTTTTGTGGTGTACAGAGAGGAGGATATCACTGTGGTGGACAGTGCACAGCAAATCCCTATGATGTACAGTGGGAAGGATGTCCCTGTGTTGGACAGTGTGGATCATGTCCCTTTTGGTGACAGTGGGGAAGATGCCCCTGTGTTGGACACCGGGGAGGATGTCCCTGTGGCGTATCATGGGTGCACATCCATGTGGTGAACAATTAGGAGGATGACCCTGTGGTTACAGTGGAAAGAAGTCCCTGTGTTGTACTGTGGGAGGATGTCCCTGTGTTGGACAGTAGGAAGATGTCCCTGTGGATGTCCCCGTGGTGGACATTGGGGAGAATGTCCCTCTGGTGGACAGTTGGGAGGATATCTCATGATGGAAAGTGAGGAGAATATCCCTTTGATGGAAAGTGGGGAGCACATCCTTGTGCTGGACAGTGACGAGGATGTCCCTATGGTGGACAGTAAGGAAGATATCCCTGGTGTGGACAGTGGGGAGAATGTCCCTGTGGTGGACATTTGGGATAATGTACCTGTGTTGGATAGTGAAGAGGATGTCACTGTGGTGGACAGTGGAAAGCACATTCTTGTGGTGGACAGTGAGGAGTATGTCCCTGTTGTGAACAGTGGGCATGCTGTCCCTGTTGTGGAAAGTGAGGAGGACATCCCTGGGATGGACACTGATGAGAAGATTCCTATGGTGGTCAATGAGGAGGATGACCCTGTGGTGGTCAGTGTAAAGCAAGTCCCTCTGATGGACAGTGGGGAGGATCTCCCTGTGGTAGACAGTTTGGAGTTTATTCATATGCTGGACAGTGAGGAGGATCTCCATGAGGTGGAAAGTAAGGAGGATGTACTGTTGTGGACAGTGGGGAGCACATCCCTGTGGTGGACAGTGGGGAGCATTTCCCTGTGGTGGACTCTGGTGCAGACATTCCTGTTGTTGACAGTGAGGTGAATGTCCCTGTGGTGGACAGTGAGGAGTATGTCTCTGTGTTTACAGTGGGGAGCACATTTCTTTGGTGGACATTGGGGCGATATCCCTGTGGTGGACAGTGGTTACCACTTCCCTGTGGTGGACAGTGTGGAGTATATCCCTGTGATGAACAGTGAGCAGGGCATCCCTGTGGTGAACAGTGGTGAGTACATCCCTGTGTTAGACAGTAGGGAGCATGTCACTGTGGTGGACACTGGTGAGATGATTCCTGTGGTCGACAGTGAGGAGAATGCCCCTGTGGTTTACAGTGGGGAACACATTTCTTTGGTGGACAGTTGGGAGGATGTCCCTGTGGTGAACGGTGGGAGCATTTCTCTGAGGTGGACAGGGGGGAGGATATCACTGTGATGGACAGTGAGGTGGGCTTCTCTGTGCTGAACAGTTAGGAGGATGTCCCTGTGGTGGACAGTTGGGAGAACATCCTTGTGGTGGACAGTGGGGAGCATGTACATGTGGTAGACACTGTTGACCATATTCCTGTGGTCGACGGTGGGGTGGATGTTTTTTTGGTGGACACTGGTGAGCACATTACTGTGATAGACTGTGAGGAAAATGTTCCTGTGGTGGACTGTGAGGAATAAATCCCTGTTGTAGACAATGGGGAGGATGTCTGTGTGGTGGACAGTGGGGAGCACTTCCCTGTGGTCGACTGTGGGTTGGAAGTCCTTTTTGTGGATTGTGGGAAGAATGTCCCTGTGGAGGTCTTTTGGGAGGATGTCCCTGTGGTGGATAGTTGAGAGAATCTCCCTGTGGTGGACAATTGGGTAGATGTACCTATGTTGTACATTTGGGAGGATGTCCCTGTGGTGGATAATAGGAAGAATGTCCCTGTGTATCACACTGGTGAGCACATTCCTGTGTGTACAGTAGGAGGATGTCCTGTGTGGACAGTGGGGAGAATGTTCCTATGGTGGAGGGTTGGGAAGATGACCCTGTGCTGGACAGTAAGAAAGATAACCCTGTGGTGGCCAGTACAAAGCACATCCTTGTGGTGAACAGTGAGGAGGAAGTCCCTGTTGTGGACAGTGTGGAGGATGTTTCTGTGGTTTACAGTAAGGAGCACATTACTGTGTTGGACAGAGAGGAGGATGTCACTGTGGTTTACTATACGGAGCACATTCTGGTGATGTACAGTGGGGAGGATGTCCCTGTGGTGGACAGTGGTGAGAACATTCCTGTGGTGGACAGTGGGGAAGATTTCCCTCAGTGGAGAGTGGGGAGAATGTCCCTGTTTTTGACAGTTGAGATGTCCCTATGTTGGTCAGTTGGGAGGATGTCCTTGTGGTGGAGAGTAAGAAGGATGTTCCTATGGAGGAAACTGGTGAGCATATTTCTATGTGTACAGTAGAAGAATGTTCCTGTGGTGGACAGTCAGGAGAATGTCCCTATGCTGGAGTGTTGGGAGGATGACCCTGTGGTGGACAGTAAGAAAGATGTCCTTGAGTTGGACTGTGGGGAGCACATCCTTGTGGTGGACAGCAGAGGATTTCCCTGTGGTGGAATGTGTGGAGCACATCCTTGTGTTGGATAGTGAGGAGAATCTCTGGGTGGATAGTGAGAAAGATGTCACTGTGGTGGACATTGTGGAGAATGTCCCTGTGATGGACAGTGATGGGGATGCCCCTGAGTTGGACAGTGGGGAGCACATCTTTGCGGGGTACATTGAGGAGGAAGTACCTTTCATGGACAGTGAGGAGGATGTCCCTGTGGTGGACAGTGTGGAGCACAGACCTGGGGTGGACAGTGGGGAGCATTTCCCTGTGGTAGACACTGGTGAGCAGATTCCTGTTGTCAACAGTGAGATAGATGTCCTTTTGGTGGACACTGGTGAGCACATTACTGTAGTAGACTGTGAGAAGAATGTCCCTGTGACAGACAGTGAGGAATAAATCCCTGTCATGGACAGTGGGGAGAATGTCTGTGAGCTGAACAGTGGGGAGCACATCCCTGTGGTGAACAGTGGGTAGTAGGTCCTTTTTCTGGACAGTGGGAAGAATGTCCCTGTGGTGGACTCTTGGGAGGATGTCCCTGTGGTGTATAGTCAGAAGGATGTTGCTGTGGTGGACAGTGGGGAGCACATTCTTGTGATGGACAATCATTAGGAAGTTCCTGTGGTAGACTGTGAGGAGGATGGCCCTGTGATGGACAGTGAGAAGGATGTGCCTGTGGTGGACAGTGGGTAGCATGTCACTGTGTTGGACACTGGTGAGCTTATTCCTGTGGTGGACAGTGAGGAGGATTTCCCTGTGGTAGACAGTGAGGAGGACATCCCTGAGGTGGACAGTGAGGAGCACACCCTTGTGGTAGACATAGAGTAGGAAGTCCCTGTGGTGGACAGTGAGGATGATGTCCCTGTGGTTTACAGTAGGGAGCACATTTCTTCAGTGGACATTGGGGAGAATGTCCCTGTGGTAGATGGTGGGGAGCACTTCCCTGTGGTAGACAGTGTGGAGGATGTCCCTGTGGTATACATTGAGGAGTGTGTCCCTGTGGTGGACAGTTAGGACGGTGTCCCAGTGGTGGACAGTGGGGTGCACATCCCTGTCACGGACAGTGGGAGCATGTCCCTGTTGCAAAAACTGTATGAAAAAGTTGACATTTATAAAAAAAAAAAAATGTGAAAAAGAATTAAAGATTGTGTGGGAAAAAGTTGATGTGAACCTGTATGTGATTTCTGGAAAATTTGTGATCACAGTGAATATTTGCATGGAAAAATGTTTGATAAAATTGATAAAATTTGATAAAATTGAAAACATTGTTGAAAATACTATTGATAATATAAGATAAATAGAAAATTTGACTGAAAAGTAAAAAATCTATAGAAAAATTTAATTAAAAGGATGACGAATATGAAAGCCTTAGGAAAAAGTTGAAATTTATGAAAAAAAAGCTTTGAAAACAAAAGGATTGATGTTAAAAATTTAATATGCAATTGAAAGTGATTTTTGGAAACTTTCTGATAAAATTGAATATTTGCATAGAAAAATGTTTAGTAAAATTGTAGACAATGTTGAAAAAACTAGTGATAAAAATTAAGATAAACAGTGAAAATTTGTTGGAAAAATATAAAATACATATAAAAATTAATTAAAAGGACAACAAATACAAAAAATGTATAGAAAAGTTGAAATTTATGAAAAAAAATGTGAAAAAAATTGAAGATTGACCAAGCAAATTTTGATGTACAGTTGCATGTGATTTTTTGGAAAATCTCAGATAGCATTGAATATTTGCATGGAAAAATGATTGATAAAATTGAGGACAATGTTGAAAAACCTAGTAATAATATAAGATAAATAGTGAAAAAGCTTAAAAAACAAAAGGATTTATCATGAAAAAGTAGACGTGAAATTAAATGTGATTTTTGTAAAATTTCTGATAAAATTGAATATTTGCATGGAAAAAGGTTTACTAAAATTAAAGACATTGTTGAAAAAACTAGTGATAAAAATTAAGATAAACAGTGAAAGTTTGTTGGAAAAATATAATATATATATAAAAATTAATTAAAAGGATGACAAATACAAAAACTATGAAAGTTGAAATTTATAAAAAAAAAAGTGAAAAAAACTGAAGATTGACCAGAAAAATATTGTTGCGAAATTGAACGTGATTTTTTTGAATATTTGTGGTAACAATGAATATTTCCATGGAAAAATGTTTGATAAAGTTGAAGACATTGTTTAAAAACCTAGTGATCAAATAAGATAGTGAAAATTTAATGGATAAATAAAAAACATATAGAAAAATATGATTAAAAGGATGAAAAATACAAAACCCGTGTGAAAAAGTTGAAATTTATGGAAAGAAGCTTAAAAATATCAAAAGGATTGATCATGAGAAATTTGATATGAAATTAAATGTGATTTTGGTAAAACTTCTGACAAAGTTGAATATTTGCATGGAAAAATGTTTAGTAAAATTGAAGACATTGTTGAAAAAACTAGTCATAAAAATTAAAGAGTGAAAATTTGAAGGAAAAATATAAAATATATATGAAAATTAATTAAAAGGATGACAAATACAAAATAGTATGAAAAAGTTGAAATTTTTGAAAAAAATCTGAAAAAGAAATTGAAGATTGCCCAAGCGATTTTTGATGTGCAGTTGCATGTGATTTCTGGAAAATTTGTGATAACATTGAATATTTACATGGAAAAATGTTTGAGAAAATTGAAGACACTGTTGAAAAACCTAGTTATAATATAAGATAGTGGAAATCTAATGGAAAAATAAGAAACCTATAGAAAAATTTAATTAAATGGATGACAAATACAAAAACCATTTGAAAATGTTGAAATTTATGAAAAAAGCTTAAAAAACAAAATGATTTATCATGAAAAAATATGATATGCAATTGAAGGTGATTTGGAAATTTTCTGATAAAATTGAATATTTGCATGGAAAAAAGTTTACTAAAATTGAAGAGATTTTTGAAAAAACGATTGATAAAAATTAAGGTGAACAGTTAAAATTTGTTGGAAAAATATAAAATATATATAAAAATTAATTAAAAGGATTTCAAATGCAAAAACTGTATGAAAAAGTTGAAATTTATAAAATAAATGTGAAAAAAATTGAAGATTGCACAGGAAAAATTTGATGTGAACCTGTATGTGATTTCTGGAAAATTTGTGATCACATTGAATATTTGCATGGAAAAATGTTTGATAAAATTGAAGACATTGTTGAAAATCCTATTGATAATATAAGATAAATAGTGAAAATTTGACTGAAAAATAAAAAAAACCTATAGAAAAATTTAATTAAAAGGATGACAAATACGAAAGCCATAGGAAAAAGTTGAAATTTATGAAGAAAAAGCTTTAAAAACAAAAGGATTGATCATAAAAGAATTTAATATGCAATTGAAAGTGATTTTTGGAAATTTTCTGATAAAATTGAGTATTTGCATAGAAAAATGTTTAGTAAAATTGTAGACAATGTTGAAAAAACTAGTGATAAAAATTAAGATAAACAGTGAAAATATGTTGGAAAAGTATAAAATACATATAAAAATTAATTAAAAGGATGACAAATACACAAAAAATATGAAAAAGTTGAAATTTATGAAAAAAAATGTGAAAAAAATTGAAGATTGAAATCTTCTTGGCCAAAGCATTTTTTACAACCCCATCGGGTGTCATCACCTATCCTTTGGTTTTGCCTGACTTTTTGAAGACATTCATCATGAAATTAAGTTTCCCATTCTAAAAACATTGGGCCAAGAAGACCAGAACAGCAAATATCTCTCTAATCTTGGGAGGTGTTTAAGTTGGCAATATGGCTCTGTAGGAGAGATTTTGTCCACAGTGTATGAATGTCATCTTCCTTCACTACTCGCCTGAGGTCTTTTAAGTCTGAGGCTTGGAGTGGGTATCAGTTAAGTGGTTTAACTCGAGTGGGGTTGATATTAACTAGGAATGTTTGAGCACTTTGGGTTTCAAGTTCTCTATCAGACTCTTGAATACCATGGGAGGTGGGGTTAGTTTTTGTATGAGAGTTCCTGAAATTGTATAGTTGTTGAGTGGTTGATAGTTGAGTAAAAGGGACTATGGAATTTGGCAGGATTTTTTCTGCAGGTTCTGAAGGCCTCTTGCCTTGGTGGTTTGGAGAAGGGGGAGGGGATTTACCTTTCTTTCCTTGGGGAAGAAGGCAGGCGAGAGCTCTTTGGAGCCTTGTCTTTGGATTGGGGAGGGAGGAGCAGGAGGAGTGGATGGTTTGTTTGGCATTTCCTCCAAGGCATAAGGGGGAAGGGGTGGGTAGATGAATTTCATTTCTCTTATTAATTAAGTAAGGGCTGCAAGGTCTGAAATAGGGTGATTTTTGGGACTTTGATCTTTGGGTTCCTTTGACTGAGGGGTGTCAAAAGCTGTGTTGTTCTCAGTCCATCCTATTTTAGTTGGCCCTATACATTGTCGAATTGTAGCTAAGATGGGCAAAAAAACATGAGGGAGCCTTTTTCCTTCTTGGGTATTTCTGGTTTTGCTAAGGGAAGCTACCCTGCTCCATGAATCTGCACTGTAGATATTATCTTCAGCCATGTATAGGGCTATCTGAAGGACTTCCTCTCAAAACAAGGGGGTTTGTTTTTTGGTTATTTTCACCCATTGGGGTTCTAGTAGGGCATATATTTGCCTGGCCTGGGGTGATTTTTTATGTGATGTTGAGTTGCCCATGACAGAAAAGAGGAGAAATTCTTTGTCCAAGGAACATTCCCTTGGCTTGACGGCCTTGGGGGATTCCACAAAGGTCCAAAACGCTATGCCTTTCTGCAGTTTTAAGAGCTGACAGCCGCCCTGTGGCTTTTAAATGGTTGCTGTGTTGCCAGGTTTTTTCTTTTTGTTTTAAGGAGAGTCTAGATAGAGAGTCTTTGTTAATGCCCGTTGTGAGCTGTCAGGATTTAAGCAGAGGCCAAAGAAACCTTCAACCAACACCAGAGAGTAGCTCTGGTAAGAAGGCATCAGTTGTTTCTTTGGCTTATTTAAATCTGTATGATGGCTCTGACTGAAAAACACTGGAGGAAGTGACAGATTGCTTGTCTCCAGAGTCGGGGGGTTTACCTTCTAGCTGTGTTAGTTCCTGTAGTTGCATGGCTGTTTGAGGCCCCATATTGGGCATCAGATGCTGGAACTGGCTCTGGAGGGGGTCCCATGAAAATCTCCAGCTTGGCTGAGGACAGAGTGCAAACAGCCACTGTCTCTGCCTGCGGGTGGTCTGGGATAGAGTGCCAGCAGCAATAGAGAGAGTCTGCTGTTGCCTCTGCCACAGCCTCTGCCAGTGGGTGGTCCAGAGGGATGGAGTGTGAACGAACAGGGAAAGTCCACTGCTGCCTCTGCTGCTGCCTCCAGCCACATCTCCACAGCGGAGAGGGGAAAAGTGTTACAGCTCTGTGCTGAGCTGGAAGACACTGGCTAGCTAGTGTTACAGCTCTTGCTGAGCCAGTGAGGTGCCCCAATGAGGCACCAGCTTGCTGATGAAGGGGAGGGTCCACGACAGAAGCTCTCGGACAACAGGATGATTTTCACATGCCTTTACTTCTGAGTTAGGCTAAATATATACAGTTTGGGATGGATTAAGGTTTGGCAGCAGGTAACCGATATTGGGTTGATCTGAGAGTTTGGGATGCCTCATCTCCATGTGGGAGAGCCTGGGGTGATACTCCTATGTGACTGATGGCCATAAACCTCTCTGTGGGAGGGACTGTGGAGGGCTCAGGCTGAGAGAGCCAGGGGCCCAAGAACAGAGCTGAATGCCTTCTGACCCGGGGGGGGGGGTCTCCAGGGTTCAAAACTTGTTCAACCAGGTACCCGGCTGTCTCTCATAACTCATCGCCCCACACAGGAAAATTGTTGAAAACAAAGACTTAGGGTAATACTGGGTAGACTCTCACATTTAGCAAGTAAAGAAATTCTTTTTAACTATTTTTATTTATGAGTATATGTCCATTTCTACATATATCTATCTATTGTGTATGTGTGTGTGCAAGTATGCACAGATAGCAAGGAGCACTTCTGTGTATCGGAACTACACAGAAGAGGCTAGAACTTACAACATTGTGAAAAATAAATGATTATTGTTTCATGCAGCTGACATTTGGTGTGGTTTGTTACCCAGAACAGACTGAGAGAGCCAGCTGTTGGTGGGCTTCAGGAACTCAGATGTAGCTGGTAAAAATGTAACTTTAGATGGCTGTTTGGCATTAGTTACTGAAGTTGAACAAATACATATAATTGTTCTATCAGAAAAAGTACGTGTATGAATTAAAACATCAAAATGACTTGTTTATGAAGACACTTGATTTGTCTGGAGTGAGAATTATCCACACATCTATCAATAGTTGGATGTATATACATATCTTATATCCATGTAACAGAATACTGTATATAATGGAATGAAGGACACATACAAACATGGGTGGATCACACACATGCCCTAATGACAGAAGAAGCTAGGAACAGAATAATACAGTTTGACCACGGTGGTATTAAGAATCAAGACAGTTTCCTCTGCAGAAAAAAAGGAGAGAGTAATATTTGGGAGAGGGCATTACAGGTGATTCTAGGAGCTGAGTCTGTTCTAGAAATAAGGAATCCAGGTGAGTTCACTTCAAAATACACTGAGTCCAGTGGTTGTATGTTTTTATTCTTCATTTTGAATGAGAAGTCTGTAAAGTGATATTATTACATTAACATCAAAAACTATTAAGTACTGTGAAAAAACGTGAGCACAAATGTTATGAAGGAGAGTGTAACTCTTTATTGAAAAACATTCTACAGTCCAAAGTAATCTAAAACCCTAAGTAAATGAAGAGGTGTATCTCTTTGTGATTACAGGGCTCAGTGGACTGAGGCAATTAATTCTTTCAAACTGATCTATAACCTCAACACACTCTCAGTAACACATTAAGAACAATGGGTGAATCTGAAGGTGGTGGCACATCCTTCCCAGTGTAACAGGCCCCAAGTCTTAGCACAAGTGACTCCATAATGGAAGACCCATTCAGTCTGTAAAATTCAACATGTAGACTGGCCACCTGCCAAAAATGAAGACAAAGGCCTAGTCCATCAAACTTCATAACTTATGGGAACATTAACAAATGTACTAACCTTGCTTTTTTACTTCTATAGTTCTGCTTCTGGCTAACAGTTTTGTTTCTGGTTATTTTGGGGAGGGGAGCTATCTGTTTTTTGGTTTGTTTGTTTGTTTGTTTGTTTGTTTGTTGAGACAGGGTTTTTCTCTGCTTATCCCAGGAACTCACTCTTTAGACCAGGCTGGCCTCAAACTCACAGAGATCTACCTGCCTCTGTCTCCCAAGCACTAGGATTAAAAAAGAATGCACCACCACTGCCAAACAATAACTGTTCTTGTTAACTGACTGAAGTATATCAATCTGGGACAAGGGTTTTTTTTTCTTAAAAGCTATACTCAGTAATCACAAATACCCAGTGTAGTTGCTGGCTGACTAATAAAGACTTTTAATTGGTTTAAACCCAGATCCAAGTAGTCTACTCCAGTGTACCATAATACCAGCACTCAGGAAGCTGAGGCAGGAGGATATTTGAGAAGTCAGACAAACTAGCTATATAGCAAGATCCTGTCTTTTGAGATCTTTTTCATTTGAAGCCAATCTTAATGCCATTAAATGCACAAATATGATAATTTTTATTACCCAACTTTAATCTCCTAAAACACACATTGCAAACATCTAAATATCTATTCTCTCCATACATCAGTGGCAATTCATCATGGTTTTGGATATGGGGAAATCGATTCTCCTTAAATTGCAAGTCAGTAGGTTTTTCTTTCTGGTTAACTTTAGCAAAATTCATACAAAAGTAATTAACAATGATCTTCACTTGTTAACTCACAAGAAAACACCTTCAAAACTGCATTTTTGTTTAAGTGTATGTACTAAAATGTAAAAAAGAAAGAAAAACAAACAAACAAACAAAACCGAAAACTTGAACTACACAAATATTGAAAAGTTAATAATTTCTTAATTTTTTTATTCCTGGTATTACTCTCACAATTTACAGGACAATATACTTGATGCAGTAAAAGGAAAAAAAAGCTACTACAGAGTAATAAAAAAAAAAACCCTCAGAAACACTCAACTAATTGAGAATGCATTGCATTAATCAATAGCTACACCTTTTGCAAATTGTGTCTATGATGTCCTGAGAAGGGTTTCTTGTTTAAGCTGCAGTGATGTTTCTAACTCTGGATCATCGTTCCTTCTGTGGCAGATTTTTTACAGTTTTTCTATTGCATTTGGACTGTCTAAGTAACCTGCAACTTTCCCGACAACACCTTACTCTCTCTTGTTTAGAACCGTGAACCTTTTGGGCTGTTTTTTAAAACCTGCTATCATATCCACCACGGCCAGCCATATCCATAGCCACTGGCATAGATGACAACAATTTCAGAGCTGTGAGCTGACCTATCCAGAAAGATACTCAGAGTATCTAACAACCTGACTTTCCTCTCAGGAACTCATTGCTAGAACACATGTGTTTCTCTCTCTCTCTCTCTCTCTCTCTCTCTCTCTCTCTCTCTCTCTCTCTCTCTCTTTCTCTCCTACACACACACACACACACACACACACACACACACACAAAATAAATGAAACAAAATCCACATCAGCAGCTCTGACTGCCTTATTGTGTCCATTACTAGAGAAAGTAAATCACAAGTTAAATCTCCACATGTCGATGCTATTCTAGCTGACTAGCAGCCCCTTGAGTGCTATCAACTCCAAGTGGGCAAGCAGCGGAAGAAACACCTGGGACCAGAAGAATCCCAAAGTCAAGCATTTGCGTATGTACTGCCTCCTTCCTGTCCAATCCAATGAGAAAGGAACATTGAAAAGATGGTATTTCAAAGACATGGACAGTCTCAGCTGCAATTTTTGGAAAGGTTACAGGATAGCATGACACGGTGAATGCCACATTTGAAAATGTGCAGCCATGCAAGGTGGTAGTGTGTCTTGACACACAGCTTAAAAATGTGTTGTTCAGATTAAAAACCTCATGGCAAGGTGGAACATTAAATATCTCCTTCTGAATCGTTAAATCAAAGCAAAGCCCTAGTGTTAGAAGATATACGACTGTTGTTGTGTAAAATCACCCCACGAGCCTATGTAAGAGATTTGTACTTAAAAAGTTTCTCAAAATTGTTGTTAATCTTTGTACTGAGGGATTACTGAGCCAAGCATTGCTGTCTCTGCTGCTGGGTATGATCTCTCTCTCTCTCTCTCTCTCTCTCTCTCTCTCTCTCTCTCTCTCTCTCTCTCTCTCTGTGTGTGTGTGTGTGTGTGTGTGTATTTGTTGTTCAAGTTTACACAAAATTATTTTTGTTATCTCAAATGTCAGTTTGAGGCTGGGAACATAGCTCAGTTGATAGAGTGTTTGCCTACTATACAAGAAATATGCATGAAGTACTTTAGTACAATAGTATCATGTGCTGTAGTATATGCCTGTAATTACATGCCTGTAATTCCAGTATTTGGGGACTTAGAAGAGAATGTTGAGTTCATGGTCATTCTCCACTGTGTAGTGAATTCAAGGCCAGCCTGTTATACAAAAGACCCAGTTTCAAAAGTACAATACAATGTCAGTTTTCCTAAGTAGTGTTTCAACCAAGGTGAGATGACAGATCTGCAGTATCTACTCATTTAATGCATAATTTCTTTCCCTTTTGGAGACTGCATCTCACTATGTAACTCAGGCTAGCATCGAACTTATAGTACTCCTACTTCTGCCTCCCAAATGATTTGGTTTTTTGTTCTAATATTTTGTAATTGTCCAAAGAGTAGTTCTATAAGATATTAGCAGGTGTTTCCTCACAAGCAGAATCTGTGATGAAATACCATTGGAAAATTGATCAGAGTTAATGTTTCTTCCCATGTACAACTCTGTGGAATCTTTGATATGCTGGTGTTTTCAGTTAGAAGAAATAATATATAGCATTTTTCCTTATCCACTTTGACATAGTGCTCACCACATGTGTGTTACCTGATATGATTATCATTGTGTTTGCTTAATTCTAGCCAATTGTTCCCCAATCCGTGGCTTACTGTAACAAACACTGATTATCTCATTGTGTCTGTGAGTTAGGAGTACAGCTTAACCAGGCCTCCAGCTCAGGGCCTCTATTGGCAAAGGTCAGATGGAAATTAGTCATTCAAAGCTGGACTGAGGCAAGAGTTCCTTCCAAGCTCATGCAAGTGGGTGCTGAGCCAACTCTGAGCCCCTTGTCTGATACTTGTAGGGCAGTCTAGCAAGTTAATCAGAATGGAGAAAGGTCATGGGAGCCTGACTCATTTGCTCAGTCAGAGACTCCAAATCTAAACTGGCCAACTCCAGGGACTGAAACCTTCAAAAATGTGGGTCCAAATAAATCTTTCTCTTTATATGTTATCTCAGATACATGTTACAGTGGCAGAAAGCTAATTAGCATAGCCTATGTACCAACTCCAGGCAGACAGTGTCAGGAGCAGACCAGATAGTAAGAGCCCTGTTGGGAGCCATTGGAGGACTTGTAGAGAGATAGCTCCCACTCTGATGAGCAGAATGAAGTGTTACATCTAACAAGTGTGTGAGTAGAAAGGTAGAAAGGGAAAGCTGATGTGTTTCTCCTGTTTCCTTTTTTTTTTTTTGAACAAAGAGATGAACTGGCTGGGCACCAACCAGTCTATAGAGAGTTGCTTCACTGTTGGAATGAACCAGAAGTATCAGTTAACTGTTTCCCTGAGTGATTTGTTTTGTAAGTTGAGAAACTCAGAGCAAGAAGTCCTGCTCCACTCCTGCAGAGGGTGCATTTAGAATATCATAAACAAAACACATTTGTTGAGGGCCAAGAGATGGCTCATCTTTTCTGTTTGCAACTCTTGGGGAGTTCAGCTCCCCCAGCACACCCACACGAAGTACCTCACAGTCACTTCTTTTTTTGTTTGTTTGTTTTTTGGTTTGGTTTGTTTTTTTTTATATTTTTAGAACTAGCAGAAATGTCTTTTTTTTATTGGATGTTTTATTTACATTTCATATGTTGTCCCCTTACCCCATCCCCCACCCACTCAGGAACCCTCTATCCCCTCACCCCTCCTTCTGCTTCTCTGCAGATGTACCCCTACCTACACCCACACTCACACCTCCCCACCCTCAAATTCCCACCCGCTGGGGCATCCAGGCTTCATGATGCCAAGGATCTCTTCTACCACCTAGGCCGAGCAGGGCCCTCTGCTCTTACATATACAGCTGAAGACATGGATCCCTCCCTAAGTGCTCCCAGGCTGGTGATTTAGACCTTGGGAGCTGTGGTTGGTTGGTATTGTTGCTCTCCTCATGGGGCCACAAAACCTTTCAGCTCCAATGGTATTCACTCTAACTCCTCCATTGGGAACCCAATGATCAGTTCAATGTCTAGTTGTGAGCATCTGCTTCTGAATATGTCAGACTCTTGCAGACCTCTGAAGAGACATCAATATCAGGCTCTTATCAGCATGCACTTCCTGACTTCCACACCAGCATCTACCTTTGGTGACTGCCCATGGGATGGATACTCAGGTGGAATGGTCTTCAGACGGCCCCTCTTTCAGTTTCTGTCCCTCACTTTGTCTCCATATTTGCTCCCTTGAGTATTTTGTTGCTCCTTCTAAGAAGGACCGAATCACCCCAACTTGGTCTTCCTTCTTCATGAGCTACATGTGGTCTGTGAGTTGAATCTTGGGCATTTCAAGGTTCTGGGCTAATATCCAATAATCAGTGAGTGAATACCATGTGTGTTCTTTTGTGATTGGCTTACCTCACTCAGGATGATAATTTCTAGTTCCATCCATTTACCTAGGAAATTCTCGAAATCATTGTTTTTAATAGCTGAGTAATACTCCATTGTGTAAATGTACCACATTTTTTGAATCCATTCCTCAGTTGAAGGACATCTGGGTTCTTTCCAGCTCCTGGCTATTGTAAATAAGGCTGCTATGAACATAGTTGAGCATATGTCCTTGTTATATGTTCGAACATCTTCTGGGTATATGCCTAGGAGTGGTATAGCTGGATCCTCAGGTAATGCTATGTCCAATTTTCTGAGGAACCACCAGACTGATTTCCAAAGTGGCTGCACCATTTTGCATTCCCACCAACAATGGAGGAGTGTTCCTCTTTCTCCATACCATTGCCAGCATCTACTATCACCTGAGTTTTTAATCTTAGCCATTCTGACTGGTGTGAGATAGAATCTCAGGGTTGTTTTGATTTGCATTTCCCTGACGACTAAGGATACTGACTATTTCTTTAGGTGCTTCTCGGCCATTCAAGTTTCCTCAGTTGAAAATTCTTTGTTAAGCTCTATACCCCATCTTTTCAATAGGGTTATTTGGTTGTCTGGAGTCTAATTTCTTGAGTTCTTTGTGTATATTGGATATTAGTCCTCTATCAGATGAAGGATTGGTAAAGATCTTTTCCCATTTTGTTGGTTGTCGTTTTGTCCTATTGACAGTGTCCTTTGCCTTACAGAAACTTTGCAATTTTATGAAGTCCCATTTGTCAATTCTTGATCTTAAGAGCATATGCCATTAGTGTTCAGTTCCGGAACTTTTCCACTGTGCCCAAGTATTTGCGGCTCTTTCCCTCCTTCTCTTCTATTAGTTTCAGTGTATCTGGGTTTATGTGGAGGTCCGTTATCCACTTAGCCTTGAGCTTTGTACAAGGAGATAAGAATGGATCAATTTACATTCTTCTACATGTTGTCCTCCAGTTGAACCAGCACCATTTGTTGAAAATGCTGTCCCTTTTCCACTGGACAGTTTTAGCTACTTTGTCAAAGATCAAGTGACCATAGGTGTGTGGGTTCATTTCTGGGTCTTCAATTCTATTCCTTTGATCTTCCTGCCTGTCTCTGTACGAATACCATGTAGTTTTTACCACTATTGCTATGTAGTACAGCTTGAGGTCAGGGATGGTGATTCCTCCAGAAGTTCTTTTATTGTTGAGAATAGTTTTTGCTATCCTGGGTTTTTTGTTATTCCAAATGAATTTGAGAATTTCCTTTTCTAACTCTGTGAAGTATTGAGTTGGGATTTTAATGGGAATTGTGTTGAATCTGTAGATTACTTTTGGCAAGATGGCCATTTTTATTTTATTAATCCTGCCAATCCATGAGCATGGGAGATCTTTCCATCTTCTGAGATCTTCTTCGATTTCTTTCTTCAGGGACTTGAAGTTCTTGTTATACAGGTCTTTTACTTGCTTGGTTAGGTTCACACCAAGGTATTTTATATTATCTGTGACTATTGTGAAGGGTGTCATTTCCATAATTTCTTTCTCAGCCAGTTTATCTTTTGAGTAGAGGAAGGCTACTGATTTATTTGAGTTAATTTTATATCCAGCCACTTTGCTAAAGTTGTTTATCAGATTTAGGAGTTCTCTGGTGGAAGTTTTGGGGTCACTTAAGTATACTATCATATCATCTTCAAATAGTGAGTTTTTGACTTCTTCCTTTCCAATTTGTATCCCTTTGACCTCCTTGCGTTGCCTAATTGCTCTGGCTAGGACTTCCAAAACTATATTAAATAAGTAGGGGGAGAGTGGGCAGCCTTGACTAGTCCCTGATTTTAGTGTGATTGCTTCAAGTTTCTCTCCATTTAGTTTGATGTTGGCTACTGGTTTGCTGTAAATTGCTTTTACTATGTTTAGGTAGGGGCCTTGAATTCCTGATCTTTCCAAGACTTTTATCATGAAAGGATGTTGAATTTTGTCAAATGCTTTCTCAGCATCTAGTGAGATGATCATGTGGTTTTTTCTTTGAGTTTGTTTATATAGTGGATTACATTGATGGATTTCCGAATACTGAACCATCCCTGCATTCCTGGGATAAAACCTACTTGATCATGATGGATGATTGTTTTGATGTGTTCTTGGATTTGGTTTGCTAGAATTTTATTGAGTATTTTTGCATCAATGTTCATAAGGGAGATTGATCTGAAGTTCTCTTTCTTTGTTGGGTCTTTGTGGGGTTTGGGTATGAGTGTAATTGTAGCTTCATAGAACGACTTGGGTAGTGTTCCTTCTGTTTCTATTTTGTGGCATAGTTTGAAGAGAATTGGTATTAGATCTTCCTTTAAGGTCTGATAGAATTCTGCACTAAAACCATCTGGTCCTGGGCTTTTTTTGGTGGGGAGACTTTTAATGACTGCTGCTATTTCCTTAAGGGTTATGGGACTGTTTAGATGGTTTATCTGCTCCTTATTTAATTTTGGTAACTGCTATCTGTCTAGGAAGTTGTCCATTTCATCCAGGTTTTCCACTTTTGTTGAGTATAAGCCTTTGTAGTAGGATCTGATCATTGTTTTAATTCCTTCAGTTTCTGTTGTTATGTCTCCCTTTTCAGTTCTGATTTTACTAATTTGGATACTGTCTCTGTGCCCTCTGGTTAATCTGGCTAACTGTTTGTCCATCTTGTTGATTTTCTCAAAGAACCAGCTCCTGGTTTTGTTGATATTTTGTATTGTTCTTTCTGCTTCTATTTGGTTGATTTCAGCCCTGAGTTTGAGTATTTCCTGCCTTCTATTCCTCTAGGGTGTATTTGCTTCTTTTTGTTCTAGAGCTTTTAGTTGTGCAGTCAAGTTGTTAGTGTGTGCTCTCTCCAGTTTCTTTTTGTAGGCACTTAGAGCTATGAGTTTTCCTCTTAGCACTGCCTTCATGGAGTTCCACAAGTTTTGGTATGATGTGTCCTCATTTTCATTGAATTCTAAAAAGTCTTTAATTTCTTTCTTTATTTCTTCCTTGACCAAGTCATCATTGAGTAGAGAGTTGTTCAGTTTCCATGTGCATGTGGGTTTTCCATTGGTTTTGTCATTATTAAAGACCAGTCTTAGTCCGTGGTGATCTGATAAGATGCATGGGATTATTTCAATCTTTTTGTATCTGTAGAGGCCTGTTTTGTGACCAATTTCATGATCTGTTTTGGAGAAGGTACCATGAGGTGCTGAGAAAAAGGTATATTCTTTTGTTTTAGGATGAAATGTTCTATAGATGTCTGTTAAGTCCATTTGGTTCATGACTTCTGTTAATTTCAAAGTGTCTCAGCTTAGTTTCTGTTTCCATGATCTGTCCATTGCTGAGAATGGGGTGTTGAAATCTCCCACTATTATTTTGTGAGGTGTAATGTGTGTTTTGAGCTTTAGTAAAGTTTCTTTTTATGTATGTAGGTTCTCTTGCATTTGGAGCATTAGATGTTCAGAATTGAGAGTCCACCTTGGTAGATTTTTTCTTTGATGAGTATGAAGTGTCCTTCCTTATCTTTTTTGATTACTTTTGGATGAAAGTCGATTTTATTTGATATTAGAATGGCTACTCCAGCTTGTTTCTTGGAACCATTGGCTTGGAAAATTGTCTTCTATCCTTTTTTTCTGAGGGAGTGTCTGTCTTTGTCATGAGGTGCGTTTCTTGTATGCAGCAAAATTCTGGGTCCTGTTTGTGTATCCAGTCTGATAGTCTGCTTCTTTTTATTGGGGAATTGAGTCTATTGATGTTAAGAAATATTAAGAAAAAATGATTATGGCTTCCTGTTATTTTTGTTATTAGAGGTAGAATTATGTTTGTATAGCTATCTTCTTTTGGGGTTGTTGGAAGATTACTTCCTTGCTCTTTCTAGGTTGTAGTTTCCCTCCTTGTGTTGGAGTTTTCCATCAATTATCCTTTGAAGTGCTGGGTTTGTGGGAAGATATTTTGCAAATTTGGTTTTGTCATGAAATATCTTGGTTTCATCATCTATAGTGATTGAGAGTTTTGCTGAGTATAGTAGTCTGGGCTGGCATTTGTGTTCTCTTAGTGTCTGTATGATGTCAGTCTAGGCTCTTCTGGCTTTTATAGCCTCTGGTGAAAAGTCTGGTGTAATTCTTATAGGTTTGCCTTTATATGTTACTTGACCTTTTTCTCTTACTGCTTTTAGTATTTTTTCTTTGTTTTGTACATTTGATGTTTTGATTATTATGTGACAGGAGGTGTTTCTTTTCTGATCTAGTCTATTTGGTGTTCTGTAGGCTTCTTGTATGTTTATGGGCATCTTGTTCTTTAGGTTAGGGAAGTTTTCCTCAATAATTTTGTTGAAGATATTTACTGGCCCTTTAAGTTGGGAATCTTCATTCTCATCTATACCTATTATCCTTAGGTTTGGTCTTCTCATTGTGTCCTGGATTTCCTGGATGTTTTGGGTTAGGAGTTTTTTGCATTTTGCATTTCCTTTGACAACTGTGTCAGTATTTTCCACCATATCTTCTGCGTTTGAGATTCTCTCTTCTATCTCTTGTATTCGGTTGGTGATGCTTGTGTCTATGACTCCTGATCTCTTTCTTAGGTTTTCTATCTCCATGGTTGTCTCCCTTTGAGCTTTCTTTATTGTTTCTATTTCCAGTTTCAGATCCTGAATGTTTTTGTTTAATTCTTTCTTTGTGTTTTCTTGTAGTTCTTTAAGGGATTTCTGTGATTCCTCTTTAAGGGCTTCTACCTGTTTACTTGTACTTTTCTGTATTTCTTTAAGGGAGTTACTTATGTCCTTCTTAAAATCCTCTATCATCATCATGAGAAGTGATTTTAATTCTGAATCCTGCGTTTCCAGTGTGATGGGGTGCCCAGGGCTTGCTATATTGGGAGAACTGGGTACTGATGATGCCAAGTAACTTTGGTTTCTGTTGCTTATGTTCTTGTGCTTGCCTTTCGCCATCTGGTTAAACACACTCACATCTCACTGTGTAAGACTGGAGTCTGTATTTCCGGTTATCTTGCTTGTAGCAGAGCTCCTCAGAATCCAGATGTCTCTGTGGTCTTATGATCCTAATCTCCTGGGTGGAAGAACTCCTGGGACTCAGGCCACCTCTTGGATCTGGAAATCTGTCTGCTCTGGGTGCAGTGGTTCCTCGTGGATTGCTCAGGATATGATGTCTCCCAAGTGCAAACCAGCTCGGTGTCTGCTGCTCTGAGTCTAGTGGCTTCTCTGCTGCTCTGAGTACAGTGGTTCCTCTAGGATGACTCAGGATTCAGTATCTCCACATGAGCAGACCAACGCTGTGTCTGCCCCAGCCCAAAGGACCAGGCAGGGGCGGAAGGGAAGTGGAATTCCAGAGGGGTGGGGTTTGGGTAGCTGGTGGGTCCTGAGTGTCCCTGGCTCCCAGATGTAACTCTGGGGCTTAGGGAGTGAGATGGAGTTCTTACCGGCTGCTCTGAGTGCAGTGGCTCCTCTAGGATGGCTCAGGATTCAGTATCTCCACAGGAACAGACCAACTTTGTGTCTGTCCCAGCCAAAAGTCCAGTCACTTCTAACTTCAGCTCTCTTCTGGACTCTGGGCATCCCAGTGCTCAGACAGACAGACAGACACAGACAGACAGACAGACAGATACATACACACACACATACACACACACATACTCATACATACACACACACACACACACACACACACTAATTTTATTGGTGTTTTGAATCTGACTCTCTTTACATAACCCTGGCTGTCCTAGAACTCACTATGTAGAGCAGGCTGGCCTCAAACTCACAGAGTTTGGCCTGGCCCAATTTCCTAAATGCTGAGATTAAAGGAGTATGCTATCACAACCAGGCCCACACAGTAATTTTTGTGTTATTAGTTGCCAGAGAGGTGAATGCATTTGGCACATTTTCAGCTCATGAATGTAAACTGGGAAGTGCTTCAGTTAGTGTCTGAAATGCAGTTCCTTCAAAAGCATCTTGTAAAGAGGTTGTATACAGACTCCTGTAAAGAACTGCAGCACACAAAGATGTGAAAAAATGGAAAAGAAACACAATCATGCACAATTTACCCACATCTGAGGCCTAATTTAATGTGAATACAAGCTAGTGTGTATATTTATATCAAATATGCAAGAAATAATAGGTAATGAAGTGATGGGATGTCATGAGGAAATCTGTGCACTAAAGCACCATTGATTATATATATATGGTGGGGGTTAGGCGGCAGAAGACAGGGGTGGTGGTATAGCTGGTATGAGCCAATCTGGGGTCATCGTGTGAAATATTAGTATTTTCCAAAGTGCTGGACCACTCTGGAGTTCTTTGGAGGAGAGAGAGAAGTTGCCACCACCCAACTCAAACCTGACTCTGAAAGAGATCTCCAAGGCTATAGAGTGCTGCTCAAGGTTTTTCCAGAAGCCCCAAGGAAAAGACATCTCCAAGTAGACAAGGTCTTTACCTCCCAGAGGGGCCAAGGGCTGAGCACGGTGGCTGGTGGCCGGGCAGCAGTCTCCTCTCCGCACTGTGAAGGAAATGAAGGCAGTTCTCCAGCTCTCAGCCTGGCGAGGTAGGTGGGGCAATGGCTCCCCCATATCCATAGGGAAGACAACACACACTGCCACCACGCCCCACAGGTCCTGTGTCCCTTGCTCAGTGTTATGCTCCAGTAGCCAATCTCTGTCTTTGCTGCAGAAGACTCATACACCCCGTTGTTACCTTCCCTAGGTTTTCTCAAATTGTAGGTGGGTTTCTTTTACAGTTGCTGCTGGAACTCGAGGGTCTGTCTTGTAAGTCTCTGGGAAGAGGTGACAAATGCAATGTTGCTGTCTGTCAAATTTTGCTTAGCTTTACATAAGCCAGCATTTTTTAAGTCCTAAGATGGGAAAGGTAACATTTCTTACCCTTTCTCATGTTCATCTTTAGCAAATCCTCAGAAATTTTGGAAGTTTTATTTAAACAGTATTTTATAGAAGAGTTAGAAAGATGTAACATCAATATGTTTCTAATTGCTTTTGTCAAAACGCCTGAACAGGTTGATTGTGAAGCCTCCCTCTTCCTACTTCTTTTGTACTTAACATGGAAAGAATTCCCAATACTGGAAGTATGGGAAAGTTAAAAATACTACGAATAGTGAGGCTAAAGAAGATCCAAGCATGAAGCCTGAACAGAGACACAACTAAGTTAAAATAGCTTGTTCTCACAGTAGGCTTTAGGAGAACATCTGTAACTCAATAAAATATAATGATTTTGCAACATCTATAAGAGTGGCTAGGCATCAAGGAAAATTAAAATTGATATTCTATCTTATGTCAGAATGGCTATCATCAGGCCTATAAATGCTAAGGAGTGTATCAGGGAAGGGGAATCGTTATCCACAGTTGGTGGGAATGTAAATTGGTGCAGCCACTATGGAAATCCACATGGAGGTGTCTCCAAAGGCTAAAATTATAACTATTGTATGACCCAGTTTTACCACCCAAAGGATTCTATAGTCTACCACAGGTGTTCCTTCTACTCTACTGACATCAACTAGGAAATGGAATTAGCCTAGACACACACGATGGCAGTTTATGTAGATGTTAAGAAAAGGAAATCCCGATATTTTTCTGGCAAGTGGATGGAACTGAAGAATAGGATATTGAGGTAACCCAGTCCCAGAGCACTATATGACTCTCATGTGTGGATCCTAGCTTCAGAATTCTAGATGTGTATGTTTTATTTGAGGTTAGAGACTAGAAACAGCCATATAGGAGTTGAGAGGTCTTAAGGGGCTGAACACAGAGCAAATGTGATATGGAAGTGTGTGTGTTGGGGGGGAGTGTAATTAGAATGTGGTTAAGCAGGAATGAGGGTTGTGGTATGTGTGGGGGTTGGCATTAAACACAACCAAGAATGTATGAAAAGGTCTTATGCTTTGTAGAGTTATTTAAAAATAGTTTGAAAAGGAGTTTGAACAGTGGCATCTTTAATGAGTAGACAATGTTCTCCCAGAATACAGGGTTTTTTACATGAAAATCTCAGTGTCGTGTATGGGATACCTCCCTATGAGTTACTGGTCAGAAAAGACCCAGAGGGATCCCAAATAACTCGTTATTATCATTGTTTTTAGTTGCTCACCATAGCTAAAAGGTAGGACCCTATTGATGAACACAAAGAGAAATCAGATTGGAATTGACCTGGAAACTATCTAGTTTTTACAGTGCTATAGAAAAGTTTACAGACTTACCCAGTGGTGAGTCCTACATACTATGCTATGATACTACCCTGACAAGCAGGATGTGCCCACTGGTGTAATAACTGCATGACTGTTATGAGGTAACCGACTGCTTTTGGCTTGGATCTGAAGCCTGCTCCAAAGCAGGGAATTCATGTCTGGTACTATAAACCTGGTAAAAAGCTCATGGCTGGAGATGTCATAATAGGGGCATACCTACTATTGCCAATTACTTTCTAAATACTATATACATGGATACTGTTGTTAACCCTGGTCAGAGAAGGTTCAGTGCCAGCAATATCATAACCGATTAAAGTGTTGAGAGTTAAGTGACTGTCTCGAGTACTCAGCCTAAATAAGTCATTTATATCAACTCCCCTGAGGGTCAGGAACCATCCTGAAAAGAGAAGCAGAAAGAATGTAAAAGCCAGAGTATGGAAAGACTGCTGTGAGATGCTGTTTTCCAGACATGACATGGGCATTGCACTAAGCTCACAGCACTATGGCTACCTATACAAGATCAAACCAGTCAACCCTCCCCCCCCATGGATTAGAGAGTAGCGAGTAAGACATCACTCCTAACTGCAGAGTTATTCACAAGTGATGGTTCTTGGGGGAGTAGGAGTCATCATTCTTTGGGGGTGTGGCTACTTGGAGGCTGACCATGGATGGCTCCACATCCAGGCACACATAAGCGGACCCAGTGAATTATAAAAATAAAACAGGACATGAAGGTGGGAGGGGAAGAACTAGAGTTCAGGAGGAATGGAAGGAGGGAATTGTGGGGGGTACTTTGATCAAGACACATTGTATACACATAAAATTGCCCCAAGAATTAAAAAAAAAAAACTCTTTAAAAAGGTGGCTGGTGTGGTTCAGTGATAGTGTTTGCTTAGCATTCGTGAGTCATTGGTGTGATTCTCATCTCTGAAACAAAGAAAGCAAGGAGAAAAGCGTATCTGCTGAGCTTCCCCAGCAGCAGCTGTGTGCTACACATCTTTTGTTACGCTATGTGCTTCTATTACTCCTCATGACACCACTACCTGCTGGTAATTCCTTATGGGTTCCACTGAAATTGAAAGCTGAACTCAACCTGAGTAAATGCACAGTGGAAGGCTAATGGGAAGGATGGGGCTCCAAGTCAAGGGCTGCCTTTAAAGCTATGGACTTTCATTAAATATGTGGAAGGTATGGAATT
The DNA here is from genome assembly GCF_004785775.1 of Grammomys surdaster. Lineage (NCBI taxonomy): Eukaryota > Metazoa > Chordata > Mammalia > Rodentia > Muridae > Grammomys > Grammomys surdaster. Next base: position 292,075 of record NW_021620885.1, read on the forward strand.
CACAGAGATGGTACAAAAATCCTCATATTTTATTCACACAGTTTGCTTTGGAGGACTGAACCCTTGTTTCCAGATTGAGGACTACTAGGTCTTCCAAAGAGACAACAAAGACAATCATTTAAAACAATCACTTTATTAAAAATAGCAAATCTCACAAGTACTTATTAAACATTTGTCACTGGCCATTGGGAAACACACCTCGGTGTGTACTGATTGTCTGACATAAACAGAAGCTGGACCACCACAGGACACCTGTGCACCACCAACATACGACCGGCGCTGAGCCAGTGAGTGATGGCAAGGACAAATCCTTTAGCCTGACTGAATGTTTAGCACAATGCATTTCAAGTATAACCCTTAAGGCAACAGAAGCAAGCACAGCAGCACAACTCTGTATCCCACTTCCTGGGGAGAGCTCCCCAGTGGTGGATTACAGCAGCGCATAGACTGAAGCGGCGTGTGAACATGATCACTGCACTTGCATTTCATGACTCAGAGTTTGTTGTGGAAGATGATTCTGCTACTGGACTCAGCTGGAAACATAACGGCTGCTGCTCCTCTGCACATCCTGCAGAGCAGGCTGCAGACCGCTTTAGCTGCTGGACGCATTGGGAACGTCCTGTGCATCTGCCAAATGCAGTTTCTGTCTGGAGTCATCAGTTAAGAAGATTTTCATTTTAAAGCAAGGACTTCTTGTAAATTTCAGCAATTTACACTTAGTAACCAGGAAACAAAAGAAATGGGGTAAGTGAAAGAGGGAAGAACAGAGGGCGATCTGGAGAGGCTTAGGGAAAGCTATGGTGTCACCAACATGTTTGGACAGGAGCTCACTGTAGAGAATTATGCCATGTGTATAATTTGAAGCTTAAAAACATTTATTTAGGATCTAGTTATATAGTCTCAAATTATAAATCCTCCTGCCTCAGCCTCCAGTTCTGGGGTTATAGGATTGTAATAGATTGTAGCATCGGGTCTGTCCAGACTTATTTTTAATACAGCAAAAATCATTTCTGTGACAAGGAAGCAGTGGAAGGAAAACATTAAAAGACTAATCGGATTACAACCCCTTAAAGATGCTATTTTGCCATGTTCGGCAAAACAATTTCTTTTTGAATCTCAAACATGAAGCGATGATCACAACTCTAAAATCTTTTCTATAATCTTAATCATCCCTTTCATTTTCCTCTTAGTCCTAAACTGTTCAGCCGTTGGCACCTTTCAAGGTCCTATTCACACAGTGATCTGAGTAGTCTAAGGACAACTGCACATCAGCAGTACAGCCAGACAGCCAGACAGCCAGACAGCCAGACAGCCAGACAGCCAGACAGCCAGACAGCCAGACAGCCAGACAGCCAGACAGAGGCATGGCCATCCAAAGCACTGTCTAGTTGGGAGGCTTGAGATTTAACACATGGGGAAAAAATCACTGGACAGTAAAGTACGGTAAAAGAAGCTGAAGGGGAGGGCAACCCCATAGGAAACCAGCAGTCTCAACTAATCCAAACCCCAGGGAGCTCCCAGACACTGAGCTACCAATCAGGCATCATACAGGAGCTGGTCCAAGGCCCCCGACACATGTAGAGCAGAAGACTGCCTGGTCTGGCCTCAGTGAGAGATGACACACATAACCCTCTGGAGACTTGAGGCCGGGGGACAATGGCTGGATGGCTGGATTGTAATAGAGGGAAAGAGGGAGAGAGGGAGAGAGGGAGAGAGGGAGAGAGAAGAGAGAGAGAGAGAGAGAGAGAGAGAGAGAGAGAGAGAGAGAGAGA
>NW_021620885.1:293856-331095 GCF_004785775.1 Grammomys surdaster
GAGAGAGAGAGAGAGAGAGAGAGAGAGAGAGAGAGAGAGAGAGAGAGGAGGACGGCATGTGTAATTCATACTCATGCCCAAGCTCAAAGCAGCAGCACAGACTTAATTGTTACTGCATGGCTAAGCAATTAGTCACAGTATAAAACGTTACAGCAGGATTCTGACTTGCAGCTATTCTGACGTCTGTGTATTCTTTCTAGTTTAGTTTAGTTTAGTCAGAAGCCCCTTAAGGATGTTAATGAATGTGTGAAATGTCACATTATTAATGTGTAGAGCACATTACAAAAGTCGTATCTCACACCATTATTATATTCAAAGGGAGAGTTTCCCTCTTACATGAAAGAAAGCATGTTGAAGGATCACTTCATATGATTCTTATGTGTTTATAAACATGTTTTAAAAAGTTTGAAAAGTTCCCTAAATCATTGTTTCAGACTGAAATATCAAAATCAAAATCACCTACTTGTGACATGGTGTTTTCTTAAAAGTTAACTCTACAGTGTGCTAGTTTCAGCATGGAGATGTCACTTCACAAGCTGTGGAAGGACCCCTTAAAAGATGTGTTTTACTGGTACCTAATTTCAATTTTATATTCCTTAAGTAATAATATGTCATATGGTTTCAGAATCTCAGAGTCAAAATAATTCTTGTAGTCTACTATATAATATTTATGACTTGAAGAGTAACAATTAAATTTGTTTTGAAAAATAAGAAAACAATATAAAACAAAGAACAAAGTGAACATGGAATTTCAGCATACACAACCTCGAAACAAAACAATCTGTAAACTAAAGGGGAAGAAACATAGCCCCAGTGAATAAATAAAATACGGTAGGAATTATTTACCCAGAATAAATTTTGAATTTTACACTGTTGATAGTAGCAAAGGATACATAGAAGAATTCAATTCTTCTAACTGAAACACAAAGAAACAAATTGAATATTAATTTTTACAAGAGAAATATTAGTAGGTCATTATAAACCATATTTTTCATGTAGGTTTTAACTGAAAGAACAAACTATTAAAGAAAAAAAACTCTCAAAAAGTTTTCTAGGCTAGGAAATCCTTTTTACAAAATAACTGTAAAGTCACTGTAGTTTGACTGTGAAGAGAGAACAGAAGCAAAGGATACAGACTAGGAGCTTTAGAAGTATTCTTAGAATCATGTATAATGCGATAATCTCCACTGTGTGTTTGTTGTTTCTTTTTGAAAGAGAATCTGGATACATACTCAGGCTGGCCTTGAACTCTATAGGATAGAGCCCAGGATAGTCCCAACTCATGATTTTTTTAATTCAGCCTACAGAATGCTATGGTCACCGATATGTGCCTCTATGTTCTTTTAATAGAAATGTCATCCTTACTGTGTGCACTGTGTTGTCTGTCTGTGAAGGCAGCACGCACGTGGAAGACAGAGTATAACCTTGTGGAGTTGGGTCTGTCCTGCTCTCACATGAGCTATAGGAACTGTACTCAGGTCCAAACGTCACCAGGCTTACCCTGAAAGCACTCTTACCTTCTCAGCCATCTTGCTGGACCCATGCCTAGCTTTTAAAGAATAGTTTGTCTTTTGTTTTTTAAAAAACATAAATGCCATTTCCATGATTATAATCTTTAAAATTTTTATTATTTATAAAAATACTTCACAAATCATTCAATTAACACTATAAAATAGAATTGTTCACCCATTGTCTTTGTCTGTTTGGGTTCTTATAACACAGTATCATTAAATTAGTGGTTTGCAGAAAAAAGAAACTCATTTCTCCAGTTCTAGAGACCAGCTGGTCAAGGCAAAGATGCCAAAGGAGCTGGTGTCCGGCTCACAGAACAGCACTCTGCACTGTGTCCTCACAGAATGGAAACAGAGGGGTGTCTCTTTTCAGCCTCTTTTCCTAGGACACTAATCCCTCTCCTGACCTAATCACCTTCCACAGACCCATCTCCTGTTGCCCCACCTTCAGAGTCAGGACTTGGAAGTGCAAGCTCTAGAAGGACATAGACATTCAGACCACAGTACCTTTAATTTTAGGAGGAGAAATACAAAGTAAAGACATGCGCGCTGGGGCTATAGTTTCAATGGTGGAGTGCTTGCCCAGCATCCATGAGGCCCTTGGCTTAATCTCCAGTACCCCAAAACCATTTACAAAGAAAGGATGGTAGGGGGTATGTTAACTAGACGGCTCACTGTTACCAAGTACAACTGATGTAAGCCTTGCACTATACCTCCTGATTTAAAATTTAGTTATTTTCTCAAATGCTCTAAGGGTACACAAATTAAACTTACATCTAAGAAAAATTGAGCATAAGACATGAACTTAATACTTATGAGACCAAATAATGCATGGCAGAGTTGACTCTTTAAAGTACAGGCTTGAAGGGCTTTTTGTTTGTTTTTTGAGATAGGCCTCATATAGCCCAGGCTAGCCTTGAACTCACCTTGTAGGTCAGGCTCACCTTGACCTCCTGTCCCTCCTACATCCACTTCCCAAATGCTGGGAATACAAGACCACACAGCTAATCTTCGAAGCATAAAGTATTTGAAGTGTGGGCAGACAATTGCCTTATATTTACTTTTTCAAAAAAAAAAAAAAGCAAAAGAGAAAAAGAAAAATTGCAGAAACAAGCTCTCCTGTCTCTGGTGAACATGAAGCTAAAAATACATTGGGATCAGTTTTTATTTATTCTCTTTTGTTCTATAAAAATGTCTGTGTATCCATAAGTTGCTGTGTACCTGCACATAAGGAGGCCAGAGGTCACTCTGGGTGTCCTCCTTAACTGTTCTCCACCTTATTTCTTTGAGACAGGATCTCTCTCCAAACCTCAAGCTGACAAATTCAGCAAGAAAGGGCGGCCTGTAATCCTCAGAGATCTTCTTGTCTCTGCTTCTCTAGTGTTGAGATTACAGGCACTGTACACACAGGGCCAAGGATCCGAACTCAGGCCCTCATGCCAGTGTAGCAAGAACTCTACCAACTGAGCCATCTCCCTAGCTCCCTAAGGCTTTAGATATTTATTTTTATTTTATGGGTATGTGTGTTTTGCCCAAATGTAATCATGTGCACCGCATGTGTGCCTGGTGCCCTCCGAGGCCAGAGAGGGCTTCAGATCCCCGGAACTGAAGTTAGAGAGGGTCGAGGGCCGTCAAGTGGGTGCTGGAAACAGAATCTGGGTCTTCTGCAAGAGCAGCAAGTACTTTTAGACGCTGAGTCAGCTTTTCAGCCCCCTAAAAAAAGGTTTTAAAGAGGCAAATTGACAAGATGTTATGGGCTGGTTGGTGCCCCAACTCCATCCCAACTCATAAACTCTAGCTCCCAGTCATAATATGTCAGAATGTTCAGAGCCTTTAAAAGAGGCAACGGAATTAAAATGAAGTCACTGGGGTGGGCCCTAATCCAACATAACCTTAACATGACAAGTTGGACAGATATGCACAAGAGAAAAATTAAATGAGCATTAAGATGACTACCTGGAATGAAGAACTTAGGCAACTTAGCTGAGCTCCCATTCCAGCTCCCAGAATTGTGAGAACTTTCTATTGTTTAAACCTCATGTGTTGCGCTTTGCTATGGTGGCTCTAGCAGACTGAAAGATGTGGCAATATTCTAAACTGCTGTAAAGACCAAACACTGGTCTGGATTTAAAAATAAGTAACCATCTAGGCAGGCAAGCGTCTTTTGACTAGTGGCTTTTGTGTACTTGAGATCTGCAAATACATGAGGTCTCTGTATAATACAGGCACATATGTAAAAATATTCAGAAGTAAGTATTTCCTTTAGAAGTTTACCAGGATTATGATAATATATGCTCCCAATAAACCTAAACTCACACATTTTCTTAGACTGTATTTCTTTAAAGAGAATCAAATACAACAGAGATGAAATGTGAGGATACCACATTAAGTAGGAGACCCTCCCATCCCTACCCTGTGGGCACACACTTTACAATGCCATCTGCAGGAAGTGCCCATGGAGCCCAGCTCTTCAAGAAAGAAAGAAACTGAGGCACGAGCTTCTTTAAGGGATGATGGCATGTTCTACAATTAGGTAGTGGTGACGACTGCAATTTGTATAAACAAATCACTGACAGTTAAAATGTGAACTGTGGTTCGTGTGTGTTGTTTCATGAAGGCGTTTCTTTAATGATAGATGGAACACCCTACTCACGTCAGACAGAAGCCTGTCCAGGTTTGCATCACTGGCTGCTTTCCGCTTTTCCTCAGGAAGTTCCTCTAACTCCCCGTAGAGCTCCAAGTTCAAGCGAGCTAATTTCTCCTGCATTCCCCGAACATGTTCCATCTGTTCTATGGAACATTCATTTCCTGGGGAACATTCCAGAACATTAAAAAAGATTAGTGTTGAAGCCTATAACCTCAAGGAACAGCTTTTAAACTCCAGGTGCACAAAAGAAATCCATTTTCTTTGTTTAGAAATTGGCTTGTTAATAATAACTATTTTCTGTGTATAATTATAATTCTTTTTATTTATCTTTTGACTTCTTTTTTTTTTGAGACAAGGTATGAAAGCTAGTTCAAATTCATAATCTTCCTATCTTGGCCTTTTGACTCTTGAGAGCAGATACAATTTTTGGCCAGGAAAAAAATGACCAATCTGAAAAATGATCCTGGGCCCTAAAATAAAGTTGTGCATAAAAACCTTTTTTTAAGCAAAATAATTTCTCTAGAAAGGAAGATGTACTTTTTCTTTCACAATAATATTGTATACAGGAGCAATAGCACCATAATTATGTCCATTTTGACAACTGCCCACTGAACTGAGAAAGCCAACATTCTGTAGTATTCTGAGTAAAGTGTAGAATTCTCTAAGAATTTCAACCACAGATTATTTTTCCAACCAATTATAAATTCTTCCTTTAGGAAATATAAATGCAAATATTTATGAAGCACGATGTATTACATTACACAGTGTAATATTTTCAATAATATACATGGTAATACAAGGCAACTTCACTAAGGCACAAGTCCCATTATTTCTTGACTTAGGTCCAGTGTGGTGAGATTTTATCTGCCCAAACAACTAAAGTACATATATATACATAACATAGTCTACACCTTCATCTAGTTCAAGTACAGCCTCTACAACCTCTTGGTATTCCAATTAAAAAACAAAACAAAACAAAACAAAACAAACTTTTCCTTTTTTTTTCTAAATATATTGCAAAAATATACTATTAATTAAGCTAAAGCTGAAATGCATCCAGGTGTGTCATAAATGTGTGTATCAGCATCTTCGATCATGAAGAGGCGTATATTCATGTGAGGAGAGGAAGGGGAGGGGGGAGAAGAAAGTGTGGAAGGAGAGGAAAGAGAGGGAGGGAAGGAATGAATGAAAACATGAATGAATACAGAGATGTAGACCTCACAAAGGGAAGTTGAGAGGAAGACATACCTAGGGGACCAGCCATGCTTCATAACACAAAAAGAACATGTGTAGGAGGAAGGATGAGTTAGCAGCTTAAAAAGGGCTTAGTAATTCCCTGATGAGAAAAGTCTTACTATAAATGCCCACACCTTACAGGTGAAGTGACAGTGTGGACTCACGGGCATTAAGATGGGGAAAAAATAATGACCTAGTAAGAAAGAGACAGCCTAGCAATGGACTATTCATGGCATCCCTTACAGCCAGGGCTCAGTGACTGCACACACAGCAGAGGAAGGGCTTCAATCAAACAAACCCTCTGACCTTCAGGGAAGAGAACTGCCACTACAAAGAGTGAGCAGGGCAGAAGGGAAGAAGTGGAGTATTCTGGGATACCATGTTATTGGTGTTGGGTGGAGCCTGAGGAGGGAGAACATTTTCTGTGAAAAAAGTAATACACCATTTTTGGAGTCGGGGGCTCCTATATAATCCAACCTGGTCTAGAATTCATGATTCTCCTGCCTTAGCCTCCTCATTACCAGGATTCCAGGCCTGAGTCTGGCTTCTTTGTCAAACATAAGTATTACTATGGACTAAAGACTCAGAAACCATGAAAGAAGAAAGATGTAAGTATACAAAACCCAACAATCCCACAGGATTAAATGTATTAATACAAAATCAACAGACATAAATGTATTTGGAAAAATAAGTTATGAAAATGTATTGTTTCCATGTAAATCATGCAAAGGGCTATTAACAATGTAAGAAATTACCAAACTAAAAACTATGTAAAGGCTCTGAAGACAGCAATCAACTACGTAACAAGTAGACATGGCATTTAAGTTTGATGATCATTTTAAAATTTTCACTTGACTGGCAAAAATTGAAAGAATGCCTACTGCTGGTAGGACCTCAAAGAAAAGTGTTCTTTCATAAACTTCCAATAAAAGAAGAAACTTTTTTTTTTTTTTAAAGAATCCTAAATATTTCTACTAAAAATAAAACTAGAGCTGGGTGAAGTGACTCACTCCTCTAGTTCAGTGATTGGAATGTGGAGCCAGGAGATCAGGAATCCAGGAGCAGCCTCTGCTATGTAATGAGTTCGAAGCCTACAATACATGAGGCCCCACCTCAAAGAACCAAGCAAATGGGCTGAGAATGTAACTCAGTTGGCAGAACACTTGTCTAGCAGTGACAAAGACAAGAGTTCCGTCCCCATCCCCATATAAACAGGGTGTCATGGCATGTGCCTGTAATCTTAGCAGGTGGAGGCTGGTGGCAACAGGAAAATAAGAAGTTCAAGGTCATCCTCAACTACTCAGTGGGTATGAAGCCAGCCTGAGATACACTTGCCTCAAAATGGGAAAAATTCCTAGTGCATAGAAAACTAAGGCTTAGGATCATGAACCCTAGGATAGCCAGGCTATATATGTAGAAGACCCTGTTTCAAAAATGCAAAAGCAAAGACTATACTTTCAAGGACTGAATTGTCTATTGTCCTGTATAGACAGAAATGTCTATAGTTCATTTAAAAGACAAAAGGAAATTGAAAAACTAAACTCTAAATTCATTTGAATGATAAATACTTCCCTTATTATTTTAAATAGATAAATTATACAATATGGTTTTATTTTTCAGAAGTGGATTAGGCTGCCTTCTAAAGAACAAAGGGGCAGAAAAGATCATACATAGGGGCATAGAACCTAATTTAAGTATGTCAGTATGGTTATTCCATAACACCAATCCTACTTTAACATTACAGCTAACCATCCCTTGTGAATGTGTGCACATACGTGTGTGGTATCATGTAGGATACAGGAACATACTTGTGCATGCTAGCATGCCGAAGCCAGCGGATGACATCAGGGTTTCTGTCCCATCACTCTCTACCTCATCCCTTTAGGGTGGGGTCTTTCAGTGAACCAGGACCAAGGATGACAGCCAACAAGCCCCAGAAAGCTGCTTCCCATATCTCTGAGCTTACAGGCAGGTCCACGCCCATGGCCAGCTTTTGACACAGCTGCTGGAATACAAGCGCAGATCCTCATGGCTGTGTAGCAAACTGTCTTATGCACTAAAGCCATGTCTCTGGCCCTAAAAACTCCCTTTAAAAAATCCTCCCTCATTAATTATATTCCATCACAGTAAAATCTAAAATTCTTACATTTTATGTTTATATATCGTATGCCTACCTTTCTCCCTCTCACCCAGCACTCTTGAGTGTGTACTTTTTTTTGTTCTTTTTGGTTTTTTGTTGTCCTTTTTGAGGCAGGTTTTGTGTAGCCCAGGATGCCTCCAAAGTCATTATGTAGTAGACAATGTCTCTGAACTTCCTGGACCTTCCAAGTGGTAGGATTAGAGGTGTATACTACCATGCCTGGCTTTTATGCAGTGTTGGGTGTTAAACCAAGGATTTTGTAAGTACTAGGCAATCTACCAACTACAGCAAAGGTACATACCCAGTCCTCCCTGTTCTACTTGTTCTGCGGCAGTCTAGTGTAGAGCAGAATGCCCTCAATCTCGCTTGTAGCTCAGGATAGATTAGAACTTCTCATCTTTCCGCCTCTACTTTCCAGATACTGGGATTACAGGCGTGAGTCACCACGTCCAGCTTCCCTTTGCTTTTTACTAAAAGAAAGTAATACGTGGAAAGACCCTTTCTCAAACAACAAGGTGAGTGGTGCTGAGGAATGCACCAAGGTTGTCCTTTGGCTTTCATGTGCACACACAAGGACATAGACAACTAACGGCAGGATGAACCATATGCAGAAGGTAGCATGCCGAGCAGTGAGGAACACGTGGCTGTCTTACCAAATGCCTGCAGCTTTCCAGAGTGGAAATCGTTCAGCAGGCTAAGGAGCCCGCGCTCCATCTCCTGGACATCAGAGACGTCGGTGAGGAAGGAGTGCTGGATGGGTGTGGACTGAGCACCCTTCCCTTCTCCTCCTGGAGGTTTGTTCTTTTCTTTCATCACCCTGCAGAGGTGATGCAATTAGCCTTAGTTAGATCTCTCAGGTTCCTCTGGATTAGACTCCTGTTTAACTGGTCAGATAAATAAATGAACTTTTTTTAAAAAAAAATAAGAAATCAGAGGAAGTCAATACTAAACAAAACCTGAAACCTCAAGCCAGCAACAAACAAAAACAGGTGGTGAAAAAAATTTCACCTATATACAGTGTAGAAACATAAAGATGTTAGTAAGTTTGTGCAATATGCTAATCTGTTAGGCTGAAAAGATATTGAAAAGAAAATTGATAAGTCTTTCTGGTATCCTATTTTGTATTTTTCACTTCGAAGTAAAATGTAGCATACACTCTCCTTTCTAAATGCCAGCCTTGAACTGTTTATAGTTGGGTGAGATTTTTTTGGGTTCCTGCTCTGAAGACAGCACCCTAGGAGTGCTTGGTCTTAGGAGAAAGACATTTAAAATCCATAATCAAGAACTTAACATCCCTAATTCTGCCATGGTCCTCAGGTCCCCTCATGCAGTTTTGAAGCTGACTGATACAATCTAACTTCTTGGCTCTTGCCATCATCCTGTCTCTTGACCATCATCTTCCAACACCTTCCTAGTTGGCCCACCTGGTCCTGTGTATGGTCCCTGGTCCCCTTTTCCTCTCCATAAGGCAGACAAGTCTATTTCTAAACAATGCCAGGTCACATCATTTAAGCCTTCAAGAGCTAAGGACTGCCTAAATCCAATACCCTTAAGAAACCCTAGTTTCCTTGGATGTGATTGTTCAAACCTTTAATCCTGATACAGAGGAGGCAAAGATAGGTAGATGAACAGCCTGATCTACATAACATATCTAAGGACAGTGAGGGCTACAAAGTGAGACCCTGTTTCAAATTAAACAAACACAAACTAGTCCCTAATCTCATTAGCCTCCTGGAAGTACATTTTCTGTCTTCTCATCTGAGTCCTGCGCCTACATCTAGATCCTTCACTTCCTGCAATCTTTGTCAGGCCACTGCTCAAAAACCTTCAGGTCTCAGTTGAGCTGCTATTTCCCCAGAAGGGCATTTGGGACCCTTTGCTTGATTCTTATCACACACCTCTGCATATACCAGGCTCTCAAACACTAGAGAGATGATGCCATGCAAATTCACAGTATTATGTAAAAACAGAGAGAGGATGCAGCACAGAGTCAGCTAGGCTTCGAAAGGTGCTATCCAAGTAAGAGTTTAAAAAGCAAAAGGGATTGGCATTCTCTTTAACTAGTACTATAGAAGATTCGGTAGTCTATCTACTTAGAACCATACTCAGTTTTCATACAACAATGAATAAAGACCCCATCCCTACAACCATACACAAGGATAGGTAAATAGGGCAGGCATATCTGTATGTGCACCTTTTCGTGAGGGTCTGGGAGTGAAAGCCCATGGATGGGTTGGGGTAAAGAAAGAAACTTAACAACTCTTAAGAAATCTAGACTTCAGGCTGCATAGAAGTTTCAGTGGTTAAGAGCACTAGCTGTTCTTTTAGAGGACTCAAGGTCAATTTGCAGCATCCACATGACAGCTCAAAACTGTAACTCTAGTTCCAAGGGATTCAATACCCTCTTCTGACCTTCACAGACATGAGGCACGTACAAACACATACGAGGGCAAACATCCACACAAATAAAATTTGAAAAAAAAAAAAATGGAACTTGAGGTGGTGCACAGCTTTAATCTGAGCACCCTGGAGGCAGAGGAAGGGAAATCCTTCTATGTTCAAGACCAGTGCTAGCCTAGTCTATATAGTGGGTTCCAGGCAAGCCAATGTACCACAGTAAGATGCTGTCTCAGTACAAAACAAAACAAACTAAAAAACAAATAAAAGAAATATAGAACTCACAGCCAGTCAATAACAGTTCTTCACAAGAAGAGGCCTGCATAGTGTGTGTGCGTGTGCGTGTTACATGGTGCATGCAAGTACATGTTGTATGCACGTGTGTGTATGCATACATGTGTGGAGGCTGGAAGTTAATATCAGGTAAGTTCCTTTGTTGTTCTTTACCATATTTTTTGAGATAGCGTCTCTCACATCTAACCTGGAGCTTGCCATATTGGTTAGATTCCCTGAGCCACAAGCCCCTGGGAGTCTCTATCTCCATATTGTTGGTGCTGGAGGTCCAGATGTGCACTGCCACACCTTGATCTTACATGGGTGCTAGGGGATCCAAACTCAGGTCCTCATGTTTGTCTAGTGGAGCACTTTATCTACTGAGCAGTCATCCCAGCCCCAAGGCCTGAATTTTTCTTAAAGGCATTTTATATGGAATTAAATCACATCAGTCAGTATGTCTTACTGTGATAGAGAACATGACCAAAAGCAACCTTTTGAGGAAAGGGTTTAATTGACTTACAGTTTATAGTCCACCATGAAGGGAAGTCAGGGCAGAAAATTCAAGGCAGAATCCTGGAGGCAAGAACTAAAGCAAGTCCATGGAGGGACTCTGTTCCCTGACTTGCTCAACCTCCTTTCTTATACAACCCAGAACTACCTCCTCAAGGGTGTCTGTAGTAGGCTGGGTCCTCCCACATCAATCACTAATCAAGAAAACATTCCACAGAATTGCGTACAGGCCAATCTGATGAAGGCATTTTTCTATTTGAAGAGCTGGCTTCCCAGGTGGCCCTGGCCTTCATCAAGGTGACAAGAAATATCACAAGTGCTGCCCATTACCTCACCTGTGATCTTGTAACAAATGGTCATGTGAAGACCCTTTCCTGCAGACTCAGTATGAACATTTTAAGATGATCCCCACAATATCCATACTCTAAAGTGGAGAAAATCGTTATGGTTTTTAAAGTTTTGGTGTAGCAAATGCATTTTTCTTCTTCCAAATTTGGAAGTTCTCATCTACCAGATAACTTCACCATTAACAGCTCCCAAAAAAAAAAAAAACAGTTATAAATGGTAAAACTCTATTTCCTAAAATTTGTTTCCTTTATGCACGTGTGTGCATGAGAATGTGTACGGCCATGTGTATGATAGTGCCTGACAGTATGCACGCATGTGGAGGTCAGAGGACATTCTTAGATCTCATTCCCAGAAGCACGTTACTCAAGATAGGGAGTCTCATTGGCTTTGATCTCATCAATTAAACTAGACTGTCTGGCCAGCAAGCCCCAGGAATCCTCTTGTCTTCCCAAGGGCTAGGATTACAGGAATGGGCTACCACCTAGGAATTTTTATATGGGTTCTAGGGATAAAACTCAAGCCCTTGGGTTTGTAAGACCAGAGTTTTACCAACTGAGCTATCTTTCCAGGCTTGAAAATGCTTTTCTGAATTTTTATTCAAATGAAACAATTCTAATAACTGTTACTTTAAATGTCAAAACATGTGCCAAAGCTGTAGCTCAGAGGTAGAGCATAGTGTGTGTGAGGACCCAGGTTCAATCCCCAGCACTAGAAAAAAAGTCAAATCACGAGAGACAAAAAGGCCGAACAAAGAAGGTTTTTAATAGCACTTTACCCTGAAAATGTCAAAGAAAATAACTCACCTTTTTAACTTTGGCCTCTGGGAAGTTGACTGCGATGTGGGATTTGAAAATCCTGTGCTTTTACTAGCTGGGATGGCATTTTTTTTGGCATTAACAACCTGAGTAGAGTGGGCACTGAAAGACTTGGGGCTCTTCCTCTTTGCTTTCCGTTCTTCCATTGTCTTAAATTCTTCCTTGCATCAATACCAGCTTCATAAGACCTAAATATAAAAATACAGTGAGTACAGATATATGCTATAAAGATGTAAAGTGAGAGTCAAAGGTACATTCCACAGACCAAACGAACAGGAATTGGAGTCATTATGCCCAATCTACTTTGCTAATGTACATAAACAACTGTCTGATAACTTAAAAAAGATTTATTTATTTACTTTATGTATGTGAGTCACTCTCTTCAGACAGACCTGAAGAAGGCATCAGATCCCATTACAGATGGTTGTGAGCCACTGTGTGGTTGCTGGAAATTGAACTCAGGACCTCTGGAAGAACAGCTAGAGCTCTTAACCACTGAGCCATCTCTCCAGCCCTGTCTAATAATTTTTAAAAGCATTTTCTCTATTCACACATCTTCTAAGTATCTACTGTCTCTCTTCCACAAGCCAGGCACTGTCCTCAGTCCTGGGAAAGCAGAAATGAGTGAGATAAAGCCCTTAACCTCTAAGTGAGCAATATAAATAAATCACCCATGTAACAGCCCAACCTTGCTGGAGCTTTAGTTGGCCTTTAAATCTCCCTTCTAAACCAGATTCAAACACGTGTACATCAGGGTATCAGTAGTCTAAGCTGCACCTTGAAGGTTTATGTAAGATACATTTTATTGGTATACTATGCACCACCACTCCCATATCTTTCTTTCTTTTCTTCCTTCCTTTCTTTCTTGACAAGGTGTCACTATGTACCTTTGGCTGACATGGATGTTGCTCTGTAGACTTGGCTGGCCTGGAACTCACAAAGACTCACCTGCCTTTGTCTCCTGCATGATTAAAAGCATAAATCCCTCCTGGGATGAAAAGCATCAAAAGTGTGCATCACTTCACCTTTTCTTTTTGAAACACAGTTTTTCTCTCTGTCCTTGGCTGGCTGAGAAATTACTATGTGAGCCATGCTGGCCTCCAATGATGATACTTCTCCCTCTGCTCTTAAGTCTGGGATGATGGGCATGAGCCACAAGATTAGATTTGATTTTTTTCTTAATTCTATTATTAACTTATCACAAAAAGGTATCAGAAAAAATGCATACCTATTCCTCCCTTCAAATTGTTAACTGCATCCTGAATATCAGGTCTTTTAAACAATACTGTGGGGCTGAAGAGATGGCTCTGCAGCTAAGAGCACTGGCTACTCTTTTTAGAGGTCTGTTTTGATTTCAAACTCCAACAAGGCTGCTTACAACAGTAACTTCTGTCCCAGGGTGTCCAGTGCCCTCTTCTGGCCTCCAAGGGCACAGTATGCACCAGTGCACAGTCGTCTAATAAAATTTAAAAATTTAAAGTGTTGAATTTAGTCCTGCCATGACTATTTTGAAATGGACTACTGTCCTGAAAGAATTAGTTGGGAATTATAAAGATAATGTCGGGTTTTTGTTTTGTTAGCTTCTACTGTAGGCTTTTCTTGGAAAAGAGTATGACGTTCTGTCTCTAATCTCAGATACCAACAGTGAATCCACTTGAGTCATTTGGGAATTGTTTAGATGTAATACAGATTAAATAAAACTTTAGAGATGACTGAATAGGTTTCCAAGAGATGAGGATCTGTATACTTGATGATACACATAAGCACACTAACCTTTAAATCTATAGATGCTAATACACATTTGGTAACAAAACGGAAAAAAAGCAAAACCAGCATCGTCAATAAACCAATGGTCTCTGAAGGAGCAAGCTTTCGATTTTCTCTTTCCTGGAAGATAACATCTGTCACAAGACCATGAAATCCTTTCTGTATGATGAGGGACCTTTCCAGAGAGGACGAACTGCTCACAGTTGAAAGTCAGGCCTTGCTTCCAACTAGAATCACCGAAGGTGCCTATGGACTTCACCTCATTTCCTTCCGCCACCCAGCCCAGCGATGAACCATCTATACCCAGCAGCGACCAGAGCAGACGCTGAGGGGCTCGAAGGAGCAGGTTGCGGGGTCCCCACATCCCATTACATACCCGAGGAAGAAAGGGCTGTGGCTACCCTTCTTCAGCTGGAAAAGGTCAGAGTGCGTTCAAAGCCTCTGCTAAGCCTGTAGCGAGACCGCAGGTCATCAGCCTGGATCACAAACCCAGGGCAAGCGCCCTTTGTTTACGGAAGTGATGTAATCGGGGCGGGTCCCTCTGTAAGGCGCAAAGCCCCGCCTCTTCCAGGTCCCTTAGCGGTGGTCGATTCTCTGCTTTGGGCTCCGAACTCCCATAGCCGCCTTCAGGTATGGCTCTAGAGACCGCTGGAAAGAAGAGTTGTGTTGGCCACTCCAATTCTGCCTCTGCAATGGCCTTATGGATTGTCCTCACCGGAAGTGGCAAGCCACCTCGGTGAAGGACCGCCCCCATGCACTGCAATTCCCAGCATGCCTTTCGAACAAATCTGAAGGCGGAGCCTATTGTCACCCTCGCAGCAGATCCATGTCTCGGATTGGCTGCCTTTAGTGTGGCTTTTAAAAGCGGAGTTCGGTTCAGCTACTCTGATGCTGTGTGATTCTGTAAATAGCCAGTGTCCAAACATTGCATTTGAGGAGGAGTGGGGAGGGGGAATTCGTTTAGGTTTTATGTGTGCCTATCAGTCTGTCTTCGTTTTCTTTTCTTTTTTCTTTTTTTGACAGAGTCTCGTATAGACCGCACTGCTCAGGAGCTGGTTGTGTTATTGAGATCTTCCTGCCTGCGCTTCCTGCCTATGCTGGAATTACAGGTATGTGCCACCCGTCCCTCTTTACCTCACGACAGTCTTTTAAGGTAACATCATAATCCCCGTCTTAGAAATGAATCTGAGATTCAGAAAAGCTAATCAATCTTGTTGTCTGACTCCCCACTTCATCTCTGGGAGAAGGAGTTGAGGGTTGAGAGAGAAGGCCCAATCCTCAACTTAAAGAAAACTTTTCTTTCCTTGGTGTGGATGGCCTTCTTAGAGTGGAGATAGGAAATTTTAGATTCCGAGCCTCTTAGATTGAAGCAGCTCTGTCCTTCAATCTCCCTATTACCTAGGAAGGGAATTGTGTCTAGAGATTATGCCAGTGGAGTTACTAAGTACCTAAGTACTATGAGATGTTCTTCCATTAGGAAAACCAAAACCAAAACCTGGAATTCTTTTTAAACACACACACACACACACACACACACACACACACAGACAAAGCATTATGGTCCCAGTTTCCAAAGTGGACACGTTATATTTCATAATTTGCTATTTCTAGGTTAAAGAACCTAGAACTTAAGAAAAGGCAGAATCTCCTGTTCTCATCCCCTTTGGTTATCTCACTTCCTACAGACCACTAGGGTCACTAGGAAATGGAGCTTGCTAATTTAGGTGTCTATACTTAAACTGTTATTATGTAACATAAATAATATATCAAGTGGCTTTTGGAATCTCTGAATGGTATTGTATTTTGTAAATTGAACCACAGCTTGGTTTTTACACATCCCCCCTACACCCCACACCCCACTTCCGATCTGTCTGTATTGGTAGGCACTGCTGCACAACGTTTGTTTTAATGCTGTGGTACTACAAGCTGTTTGAAATTCCTATAGTGGTGACTGTTGAAGTTTTCCCCATTATCACAGTTACAAGCCATGAATATAGATACAATCCTCTCATCTTTCTCAGGGTCTCTGATTGTCGTATTTGTATGAGCAGCCTTGCCAAAAGATGGTTCATGTGCCTTTATTGTTAACAGTTAGGGTCAAAAGAAGAAAGAAATTGATCATTGGCAGTCTGTGAATAAATAGAAAGGTACGTAGGCTGCCCTTGAAGCCACAGCATCTGAAGGAGTTGACCAAGTCACAAAACTGACCAGATGACATCACCAGTGCCCAGGCAGATGCTGTTTTCTCAGCACACCAATTGGGGCTTTGCTATTCCAGCCTTCCTCTAAGAGGTCTGATGAGGAATCTGATTACCCAACCTTTGGATGTTCTGATGACTTCTCGTTAAACAAACTAAAAGCTTATTTTCCGTAGGTTCTACAATGCTAATGTTTTAATTTTTAAAAAAGATTTATTTACTTTTTACTTATATAAATACACTGCAGCTGTCTTCAGATACACACTAAAGGAGTGCATTGGATTCTGTTACAGATGGTTACATGAGCCACCATGTGATTGCTGGGAATTGAATTCAGGACCTCTGGAAGAATAGTTAGTGCTCTTAACCACTGAGCCATCTCTCCATCCCATTTTAATTTATTTTTTTGTATTTCACATCTACACTTTCCTTTTAAAGGTAAAGTATTTTCCAAGTTTAGGAGGTAGGAGACTGTACTGGCTGGTTTTGTATGTCAACTTGACACAAGCTGGAGTTATCACAGAGAAAAGAGCCTCCCTTGAGGAAATGCCTCTACGAGATCCAGCTGTAAGACATTTTCTCAATTAGTGATCAAGGAGGGTAAGGCCTAGCCCATTGTGGGTGGTGCCATCCCTGGGCTAATAGTCCTGGGTTCTATAAGAAAACAAGCTGAGCAAGCCAGGGAAAGCACCCCTTCATGGCCTCTGCATCTGCTCCTGCCTCCTAGTTTCTGTCCTGTGTGAGTTCCTGTCTTGAATTCCTTTGGTGATGAACAGCAATGTGGAAGTGTAAGCTGAATAAACCCTTTCTTCCCCAACTTGCTTCTTGGTCATGATGTGTGCAGGAATAGAAACCCCGACTAAGACAGTGACAGAAAGGACTGAGGTTGTTTTGATCCTTGGAGAATCTTTCCCAAGCTCCTGTAGCCAGAGCAGCTTTAAAAGGATTAACCAGAAAACAAAGCAGACCATGGGTCATTAATTGGCTACACTGTATTACAACCTTTCCTTTCCTAAACTTGGTATTACCATATACTACAAGGATGCTAAAAACACGTGGCTTATAAAGAAGCAAAAAATAGAAGGAAGGATATCTTATCTATAGCTTTGAAATATATCATGGCCACAGCCTATAAACCACACTAATAAACCCCCATACATTTTTGTATATGTGTGTGAGATATATGCTGACATGCAATGTGTGTGTTTTCATCCCATCAGTTGTTCCTTTAGAGAACCCTGACTAATAGGAAGGGAAAGGGAGGAAAGGAAAGAAAAGGAAAATGGGAAGTAAAAGAATAACCTTGTTGTTGGGTGTGGTAGCACACACTAATCCCAGCACTCAAGGGGCAGAGGCAGGTGGATCTCTGAATATGAGGGTTTGAGGACAGCCTGGTCTACAAAGCAAGTCCAGGACAGCCAAGGCAGTGTTATATAGAGAAACCCTGTCTTGAAAAAACAAACAAAAGAATGACCCCGTTTATACCTGTTAGGAGGTTTTTAAAATCCAAACTACTGTCTCCAACTTGATTTTGTTGCTTAATTTCTGTCATCGAGTGTCTGGCTATTTATTTGTCAACTTGATACAAGCTAGTAATCTGGAAGAGGGAACCTCAATGGAGAAATTGCCTCCATCAGTTTGGCCCGTATGCAAGTCTGTGGGACACTTTCTTGATTAATTATTGAGGTGGGAAGGTCCAGCCAGCCCACTGTAGCTGCTAGGCAGATGGTTGTTGGTTGTTTTAAAAAAAAGAAAGCAAGCTGAGTGAGATAGAGGCCCAGCCCATAAACATGGTTTCTCCACAGCCTCTGCTTCACTTCTTGCCCCCAGTTTTCTGCCCTGACTTCTCTCAGTGATGGACCATGACTGGGATGTGTAAGCTAAATCAACTTGTTTCTCCTCAAGTTGCTTTTGGTCAGTGTTTTACTACAGCAGTAGAAAGCAAGCTAGCACATTGGAGAAATCAACCTTTCTGCAGAGGCAAGAGAAGGTAGATGGCCTACTGTATGCTCATAATTAGTGAGGACAACTGGTTATGTGCAGGTGTACTGGAGGCTGAGTTTGGAGATGAGAAATTGAGAAAGCTGACTTGCTCTGTGATAAAGGGGAAGGAAAGTCATTGGTGGGGCATTGCAGGGAGGCACTTCAGTGCTTGTTACTAAAGGCTAAAAGAGAGGCAGGAAAAAGGACAGCTGGAATGGTAGGAAGAACCACTTTGCTGATGGCATCTATGCACACCTTTAGTCCCAGACTTGGGAGCAGAGTAGGGAGATCTCTGCGTTTGAGGCCATCCTGGTCTTATATAGACTATATGTGAGTCCAGGACAGGCAAGGCTACATAAAGGAACCCTGTCTCAAAAACAAAAATGAAATGAAAAGCAATGGTGGTTAACATGAGGAACCTCAGAAATGTAGTTCAGCCTGAGCTGGTTAGCCTATGCTATAGAGTAAGATGCTATCTCTAAACTAAGCCAATCTAAAAATAAGAACAATCAGTTATTTAATCTGTAATCATAACTATAGCTTGCTGTATATATGTGCATGCACACATGCATGTAGTGTATATACCATTTTCCCACACAGCAAGAGTAATTCCTGATAGGCTCAAAGCTCCCTGGAAGAATTAACTACATAAGTCTAGGGAAAAGAGCTGGACTCAACAACTGTGCGGTCTGAGGAACAAGAGGGGAATATGTGTCAATTAGGTAGTCTACACACTGAATAGCATCACAGGAGACAGGATATCCATAGTGAATGGGAAAATATAAACCATCTCACTCTTTCTACCATATGAAGGTAGGTTTTCTACCATATAAAGGTAGGTTTTAATTTTCTTTTTTTTTTTATAGACAGTCTTGCTATGTAGATTTAGTAGTTAAATATGTAGAACACGATGGCCTTCAACTCGAGGTTAATCTCCTGCCTCTGCCTCTTGAGTCCTGAGGATTACAAGTGTGCCACCCTGCCCATCCTGTGATTTAGATTCAACTGTGCATTTGAATTCTCTGAGGTGAAGGGGAGAGTATAATGTGGGCAGGTTGTAAGTCAGGACTGGGAGGAGAGGAGGGGCTTTGATCGGGATGTAAAGTAAATAAAAAAAATTATTGAAATAAAAGAATTAGGGAGAAAAGGCAGCAATATGTTAAGAAATGTTAGGTTTCTGGGATTATACCTGCCTCTTTCTCACTAAACTCGCAGTTCCTTAAAGAAGGATCTGGGTCTTACTGTCTTTATATTCATCAATGCCAGCATAGTGTCCGAAGCATAGTAAAAGCTAAGAGAGAAAGTTTAGTCAATATGAACCAACTAGGGAAAATTAAGCTCCCAAACTCCAAGTAGAAAGGTGTGGTAGTCAAAGCAGGTATTCCTGTAACTTCATTTTCAGTTAGAAAGCATGTTGGGCTTGTGATCTCCAGGTGGTAGTATTTTCTCATAATTAAATTGTTTTTGACAAACTAGATTTCACTAACTTTCTGAGCAAATAAGCACATTTAAAATACAAATGTAGTTGTCATCTATTTCTATAATTATACAGAGGCAGCTAAGTAATAAAATTATGTAAAATAAGTTACATAATTACATTAGATTATTGATTTCTTCCTCAGTTTCAATGCAAATGAGAATTCTTGGTGATTCTTGGAGCTTCCAGAAACTTGAGAGAGTATGTGACAAGTTGATGTACTGTTTTTCCTTCAAAACACAAAAATCTAGGAGTGGGGGCTGTCTCAGTCTCTGTTCCCTGCTATTGGGTCCCCTTCCTCTACCTGAGCCGCCTGGTTGGGCTTCAGAGGAAAAGGATGTGCCTAGTCCTGCAGGGATTAGATATTCCAGGGTGGAGTGGTACCCAAGAGGCGTTTTCCCTTCTCTGAGGTAAAGGGAAGGGGATAATGGGGGCAGGTTGTGAGGTCAGAACTGGAAGAAGAGGGGCTTCGATCAGGATGTAAAGTAAATAAAAAAAATGGAAAAAAAGAATTAGGGAGAAAAGGAAGCAATATGTTAAGAAATAATTCATCTGACAAATGAGATGGCCAGACTAAATACAGTGGCCAGTAAAATTTGAATTTTGGATAATCAGGAATATTGTTCTGTCTTCTCAAATACTGCATTTGGTACATAGGAAAAAACCAAAGTGCTGCAGTTAACCTGAAATTCAAATTTACTGGAAAGCTTGGATTTTTTTTTAAAGCTAAATCAGGTGATTTTACCAACAGTTTGTAATTGTTAATTCAGAATAAACAAAACATGGGGCAAACATGCCACTTCCTTATTTGGAGAGAGAATAAAAAGGAATGAGCTGGTAGACTCAGCTTCCTTGCTGTAAATCTGACTCTGTTGATCTCTGGGCTACTCCTGAGGCTGCCATCCATCAGTGGAGGACTTCTCTCTGGGAAACTGAGTCCTCCAGCAAGTGAACATGGCATGCCCAAAGCAATTATTTTATATGAACAGTGTTTTATGACTTGAGTGTCTGGTTGAAAATGCCAAATGCTGGGGCTGATGGAATTATACATGTCTGAAGCCCTGCTCTATTCTAAGCAACTCACACTCACACATCATGCACATGCTCAAGCACACGTTTACACACACATGCTCACATACACATGCTCACACACACACAAACATGCACACACACACACTGAATAAGCAGTTTATTATAGACTGCAGGGGAGCTAGATATACAGCAAGGACAAAAAATAGATGTTAATTTCTTATCAAAAGTTTAACAGATAGCATCCCCTACGGTCCAAGTGAATTGTACTTTAGAATTATGTTTGTGGGGCCACAGAGGTAGCTTAACGGGTGGAGCCATTGCCCTGTATGTTATGAGTCCTTGGGCTCAATCCTCAAGCCATAAAACTGAAAAGGAGAAAGAAAGAAACTCTATCAGTATCAGTAGTGGTTAGGCCACAGGTTACTTTTAAGAGTCTACTTAATCATGTAGCTGAAGCACTATTTGCAACTTTAAGATGTGCTTTATAAGGGACAAGTTATTGGAATAGCATTTTTAAAAGAAAAGTAAAAACTTTAAATTCTGAATACTCATGTTTGAGGAAGTATCTCTAACTTTTATTTATTTTGCTTTTGAGCCAAACGACTCCTGAAGTGCTTCATTTAAACAAACCATTTTAATATTTATGACGTCCTAAGAGATAGAGTATACTAAGATCCCTCTTGACAGATGAGAAAACAAAGGCTAAATACAGTGGCCTTGAGTCACATAGGTAAGATAGTAACCCGGGACTCGTATCTAGCCCTTAGCACCCTTCCCTGCACATTATGGGCCCAGGTAAGAGGAAGAAAGGAAGTGAACTGTGGGAGAAAAATCTGAAGGGGCCATGAAATCACCTTCGGGAACACTGGCTTGCATTCTTCTCTTGAGTCTAGAACAGTTCAAAATGAGTGGCCTTCTTTTCCTTAATTGAAGGTGTTGTGAGTGCTGCTTTGCGCATACCCACTGCTTCAGATGTATTCACAGAACAAGGTGGCACAGAAAGTGACAAAGCTTTTTCTGAAGTGATGAGACTAGCTAGCAGAAGGTGGAAGAGGATTAAAGAGTGCTTGCCTAGGAGGGGATTCTGGGTGTAAATCAGTGGAGCTGAGGTCTGAAAAGAAAGGTGTTGGGTGTTGGGGCAGGATTTGACTTACTGTGTAGAGGAAAAGGAAAGGAGAAATGGGAGGGACAGGCCACAGACCTTTGTTTTTATCTAGTCTGGATGTGAGGTAGCCCAAGATACCACCATTATGACAATGGTGGACTCACCCAAGGCTACCCAAGGTGACAGTCCTTTGTCTTTTCCTGTTCCTTTCTCTCCCTTTCTTCTTCTGGAACAAATATGTGTGAGATAGTGAGGGTAGAAGGGAACAGTAAGGTGCAGTGTCTAACACAGTGCCAGCACTTGGGAGGTCAAGGCAGGAAGGTCAGGAGTTGACAGCCAGCTTCAACAGCACAGTAAGTTCAAGACCAGCCTGGGCTACGTGAAACGCTATATTTAGAACAAAAAAAGCAAACAATAATTACACAAGAAAGGGAAGAGGGACTTCTCTTTAGAGAGAAGAGTTCTGTCCATGCTGCTTTCTAAACTGGAGAGAGTGGGGATTTTAGATATGTGACTTTAGGCATAGGCCAGAGAGTGCTTGGATGTACTCTGGAACTGAAGGAGGATGCCCATGTGGCCTTTTTGTGGCCAATGAAGCCTGCTTGTGGCTTCTAGAAAAAATTTTTTAAAATACTAGGCTAATGGAGCTAGGTTCAGTCAGTGAAGGGCCGTTTGCTTAAGAATGAAGGCCTGAGTTTGTATAGCTGCACAGTTAGACTAGCTAAGCATGCCTAGGGCTGACTTGGTCTGTGTGAGTCAGCAGCACTCATCTCTGGCTTCAGCAGGCTGGGATTCACACACAGCAGCTCTCGATAGAGGTAA
The DNA here is from genome assembly GCF_004785775.1 of Grammomys surdaster. Classification (NCBI taxonomy): domain Eukaryota; kingdom Metazoa; phylum Chordata; class Mammalia; order Rodentia; family Muridae; genus Grammomys; species Grammomys surdaster. The sequence continues at coordinate 316,121 of NW_021620885.1, forward strand.
ACACTTCCATCTAATTGACTCTATACTTTGTATAGTCTAATACTTAGAGTTAAGTGCTCAGGGGCAGAGAAGGACTGCTTGCTGGTGATCTGACTTCTTGGTGCCTTATCTTCCTCGGCAATTGCTGTGACACAGGAGACATAGTCCATGGGAGCTCATAACCTAGCAAGAGAGACAGGTTTGTAACAAACTATTACAGGGTGGGTGGAGTCACAGAGATGAATGGAAGAAAGTACTTTGACTGCATGAAGAATGCAATGCAGAGGAGTGGAGAATGACTACATAGAAAGCGAAGCTAACCAACAATCTACACAAATATCAAAAGACACATCTGTGTGTGTATTTCTGTCCAGGGGCCTAAGAATGAAGTTTGGTCCCTAGCACTGCATAAACTGGGCATGGTGAAGAACCTCCATATTCCCAAATAGCCTTCTTCACAACTTCCCCATAAAACAGCATGGCTAAGAAATTTTATTTATATTTATGTTTATGTTTATATTTGTATTTATGGTGTTAAGGGTGGTAACCAGGGCCTCTGTACATGGTAGGTAAGTCCTGTGACACTGAGACACATCCTCAGATCAAGGGTGGACTTGAGAGTGGTATGGAGGAAGTGTGCACATGCATATGTATGTGTGTATGTGCAGGTCAGATATTGATGTTCAGATTCTCCCCATTATTTTCTGAGATAAGCTAAATTATACATCTCTCATTGATCCTGAGACTTGCTGATTTAATATGACTAGCTGGCCAGCAAATCCCAGGGATCTCCCTGTCTCTGTAGGGGTGTACTGTTGTGCCCAACTTTTTATGTGGGTTCTGGGAAGCAAACTGATGTCCTCATGCTCACACATCAAGCACTTTGCCCTGAGCCATCTCCCCAGCCCAAGGCTAGGATCTGTACTGAACACTGCCTACTGCAAGTGCTCACCTCTGGTGTTGCAGTCAAAACTAAATCATCATTGAAGTAATTCTGTAATTTAAATGAGAATTTTCTCTGTGTACACTATAATAGCCCTTATGAGTCATATTAACTTCTTTTTGTAAGTTGAAAAACATAACTGTGTGTGTGTGCATGTGAGCGTATGTGTGGTATTCTATGTTATATGTGTGTGTGGCAGATGCACATATATATTTAAGTATCGAGTATATAAGCAGAATATGTATTTTCTTTCTCCACTTACTTCTTCCTTACTTGCTGCCTTATTCCTTTGACACAGGGTCTCCCACTGAATCTGAAGCTCTCATTTTGACTAAGCTGGCTGGCCAACAAAAATGTTGCCCACCTTTTTATGTGGATGCTGGAGAATCAAACTCAGGTTAATGTGACTGATACCTTTAATCTCAGCACTTGGAAGACAGAAACAGATCTCTGTGAATTTCTGGCCAGTCTGATCTACAGAGTGAATTCCAGAGCAATCAAAATTATATAGTATAACCCTGTCTTAAAAGGAACACACAATGAAATTGAATATTGGGGCTGGAGAAATAATAACTCAGTAGTCAAGAGTACTTGTTGCTCTTGCAGGGATCATGTACCCACATGGTAGTTCACACCTTTCACCCACTGAGCTATGTTCCCACTCACCAAAATATAGTACTTACTTTAGAAAATATGGAAAACAAAAAAGGAAATTAGAGATGACTAGTTACAGGGATAGCTAGTGCTTCCTGCTTTGATTCAGGCCTGTTCCACCAGGCCTGATTCTGTAAATGTAGTTAAAAGCTCATAGGTGGGGATATCATAGATCCTAAGGGAGAACCTCCTGTTGTTGTATTGGCTAAATGGTCATGTTGTCTAACTAGCTTCTCAGTATTTATGTTTATCCTCATAGGTTTGTGTTGCTCTCAAACTTGGTCAGAGAAGCTTCTTCTGGAGGAGGATTCATAGCTAATCAGTGTGCTAAGAATAAGTAATTATGAGTGTTCAGTCATTCATGGCTCATCCGTGTCAGCCTTTATCTACTCCAACACTCAAAGAACATCAAAAAAAAAAAAAAAAGAAGAGATAATGCAAGAGGATGGGTAGAAAAGCCATTGCACCCATGAACCTGGAGCTGTGGGTGCCTGTGTACAACCAGACCAGCCAGAATTCCAGCATCAGTAGGGCACTGACTCTTGAGGCCCATACCCATAGCTGCATAGAGACTGGCAATTGAAGGCTGCTGAAGGAAAGTCACTTTTCTTAGGACATTTGATGCTGGTAAGCTACCCAGATCCTAGTGAATGAACCCACAGCCATGACACATGAACAATTGGACTTCTGTAAGTTATTAATAACAAAGGACATGAATTTGGTAGGGAACATGTTAGGGTTCTCAGAGGGGAGCTAGAGGAAGGTAGTAAGGGGTGGATATGGTCAAAATACACTAGATTGTAAGTAGTATGTATCACACATACATGCATATTTTTTTTCAAAGAATAAAAATCATGGTACTCAGCAGAAAGGAAAGAGAAAAGATAGGCCTGGATCCAAAAGTGATTGTGTGATCTGACAAGAGTCCATGCCATGGAGAAGGGGGGTGTCCCCATCATAGTGCAATTGTACCTTTCTTGGCCAGTACCCTCTATGTATTATGTAATATGAAGGTATGTCTCTACCTGTGTGAGTTTCAGACCAGGGGAGAAATCTACACTACTCTGAAAGAGAGTGAACAGGATCTTGCAATTTCCCTTGAAACAAGCAAGAACAATTGATAGGGATTTGCCTTAGTAGTGAGAAGATGGTCAGCTTACATTTCCTTCAAGCTAGAATGCCAGAATGCCACACGAATCTTCATTTAAGAGCTTTAGGAATGGTTAAGTATATGATTGCAGGTCTTTTTCTCACAGTCAATACCATCTTTTGTGACTTTGTGTTTGTGTGTGTGTGGTATGTGTGTGTGTGTGTGTGTCTACACCAGAGAATGTGTGAGAGACTTAGTGCACCTGCCACTGTATGTAGAGGTTAGAGAACAGGCACAGATGTCAGCTCTGGCTTTCCATCTTGTTAGAGGGAGGACCCTATTTTGTTTGGTTCTTGCTGTGGCACTGTCTGTGCCAGGCCAGATAGATGGTACCTCTTCATGATTCCTCCTTTCTCTATGCTCAGTCTCACTGTGATTACTCCGTCTGGGTTCTGAGGATTCAGACTCTGGGCTTAATCCTTTTGTGGCAAGTACTTTACTCACTGAGCAATCCTGTGACTTATCAGTTACAGCTGACAAGTTTTTAACTTTTTAAAATATTCATTGCCAATATTTTATTTGCATCTCTTCTTATAAAACCTTGACTTTATCCCCACGCCTATATTGACCCAGTTCCAAATCTTTGTGTCATATAAATGACAAAATGATTCTATAAAAATCAAAGCAATCAACTTCATTTTTTAGCTTGTCTCTGGAGGAAGACACTACAAAGCAGAATATGTTTTTAAGATTCATGCTTTCAGTTTTGTTTTCCAGTTTAAAAAAATTAACTCATTTAATAAGAACCACAAAAAGAATCTGTTCTTAGAGGTCTGATGACAATTTAGTAGATTTCTGAATTTGTTAAATTTTCTCTTTTCAGTGGAACATATTCTCGAGGTAATGCTATTTAGAATATCTGCATCTAAGAATTTCCATATGTTCTTCACAGAGGCTCAACATCCTGCCAGTGCTTCCTGCAGTTCTCCCTGGAGAGTAAGTATGTGTAGTCTGTCCTGATAAAGACTGGGCCCCAAGTTATAAGAAAAGGCTCACTTCCTGCCAAGTAAAACAACCTTTCCCACAAATTGAGCAACATAATAAAAAGGGAACGAGAGATCACAGCACGGATGAGAACCCCAGGAAGAGAGACTGGTCTCTGCAGTCAGAGTGCTATAGTGTCACAATTAATGCTGCAGCTTAGATCATCCTTACAGTCTATAATACTGCTCTTAATTGTTAATATGGGCAAAGGGAAATAATTGGTACTGTTTTAATATCCAAAAGAGAAAGTTTACAGGGGTGGTGATAAAATATTGAAGCAAATATTTTATAGTGAAGCAAGCCATTGTTTTTATTTGTTACTTGATTTGTCATAAAATTTCATTTCTGTATGTGTGAGCTAAAAGCATTCAAGTTGAAGTGATGTCTTCAGGCTTCTCCTGTTTTTAATAATTTTTTATTTTGTCTTAGTTTGATTACTTGAACATTATTAAGTCATTTTTATTAAAATATTGCTGGCACTGGGATGTATCTTAGTTGGAGAGTGCTTGCCTAATATACACAAAACCTTAAGAGTTTATTCCTGCATAAACAAGGAGTGGTGGCGAACACCTAAAGTCCCAGCACTCAGGCCAGGCAGTGGTGGTGTACGCCTTTAATTCCAGCACTTGGGAGGCAGAGGCATGCAGATTTCTGAGTTCGAGGCCAGCCTGGTCTACAGAGTGAGTTCCAGGACAGCCAAGGCTACACAGAGAAGCCCTGTCTTGAAAAACAAAATAATAATAATAATAATAATAATAAAAAAATCCGAGCACTCAGGAGGTAGATGCAGGAGGATCAGAAGTTCAAGGTTATTCTCTGCCACATTGTGAGTTCAAGACCAGTCTGGGATATATGAGACTTTCTTTAAAAAAAAAAAAAAGTATATCAATAGTATACATGAGGCTCTGTGTTCAACACAGATACATACACATGTACACACACACACTCATTATGACACGGAGAAAGGCAATGACTTCTGAAGATAAATTATCTTCCAACAACATTTTTTTTATTGCTTTGGATGAATTTTATTTATTGTCCAGCCAACTGTGCTTTGGCAACCTTACTGTTAACTCCAGTAATCTAGAAGGTAGAATTATGTCACGAGGAAGAGAAGGCAAATTAGCAGAAGACAGGACTGAATGAGAAAATTAAGTAGTATTTAAATAATCAAAACGTTTCCTGAGACTGTAACAGGAAAGGAATCTGAGTTGAGTTCCAATGGTAGCCTCTTGCTTTCCTATCTTGGAAGGATCAGATCTGATAAGTCTGGATGGCTTCTTGACAATCAGAGGCAAGTGGCTAGGACACTCACCGCCACTGTCTGCTAGAGTTTTGGTGTTCAGTAGTTAGCTACCAGTCATCAGGCATTTGAATAAGATGAGCATATTAATTGGCTCTCAGTGCTTCGTTCAGAAAGTTAAAGCCATTAGAATAACAGGAGTGTTATACCTTATTAAGCTTTTCTTATACAAAGTCAGGCATAGAGTTCTAAGTAAAATACTTCATCAAATGGGTTTCTCTAGGCTTTGTGAGCTTCTTGGCATGCAGACTGATTTCAGCCTAGTCAAATGTTTGATGAGCTGAGTGAACCTGATGGTTCAGGCCTGTAATCCCAGACCCTCTGGAGGCTAAATCAGGATGAGCACAAATTGAGGGCTGGCCTGGGCTAATAGGGTGAATTCAAAGTCAATCTGAACATCTTAGTGACACTCTGTTCCAAAATGAAAAAAAAAAATACAACCAATCATTTACAGAGGAGAAAAAGTGATCAGTAAACACACAAAAATTGTTTATACAATCATTAGATATCAGATAATAAAAGTTAGAACTAAGCCCAGTGAGATGGCTAGCAGGCAAAGTAGTCACCACCAAGCCAGGTTGACCTGAGTTCAATCCTTAGAACACACGCTGTGGAAGGAGACTCCACCCTCCACCAGTGGATGTATATTCTCTTTCTCTCCTTCTCTCCCACACCAATCACCAGAAAGTAATTTAAAAAAATAACTAAAGCAAAACACCCTATCTTACCACAGTTGACAGAGCTCTGTAAAGTCTACCAACACCAGGTACCATCAAGATTCTGAATAGGAAGGAATACAAATCAAGAATGTTCTGGAAAGTTAGTAACAGCTAGGAAACTAAAGCTGTTGTTATCTCATGATCCAGAAATTTTAATAAAAAGGGACCTAGGGATATATTCGACATGTTTCCTACACAACTGTAACAGCAAAAGTTTGAGGCACATGCGTATGCTTAAGTATAAAATTAGGCATGTGGGAAATACTCATTGATTGTTGAACATCTGCTATATTCCAGTTCTGTTTTGACGATCAGTGACCAAAACAAAAAATGTCTGCTCTAAGGGAGATATTTGTAGAAGTGTATTTTGTTTTGAGACAGGGTTTCTCTATGTAGCCCTGGCTGCCCTAGGTGGAAAAAAAATGGTTTTTTTAAATAAGAAAAGTATGGTGTCTAAGACAGCGGTTTTCACCCTGTGGATTATAACCCCTTTGGGGTGATGGAACCAGGGTAGAATATCAGATATCCTGTATATGAGATAGTCACATTATGATTCATAATAGCAACAAAATCACAGCTGTGAAGTAGCCACAAAAATAACTTTATGATTAGGAATCAGCACAGTGTTAGTTACTGTATTAAATGGTTGTAGCATTAGGAAGGTTGAGAACCACTGAGCCAAGAAAATATGTCATAGCATAGAGTGAAGGAGAATGGGAGGGACCTGTGGCTAGGGAATGAGACAGCTGAGCAAGCCATGAGAGTGGGAGAAAGCACACTAGGAAAATAACTGGGGACGAGCATTGGAGGCACAGGAGGAGAGAGAGGGAGAGGACAGAGGAGAGAAGAATGAATGGGGTGGTCCTGGCATGGCTGAGAACCATGGCGAAGTATGGCAGGGGAGATATCTATAGCTGGGTTGTCCTGAGCCCACCTTGAAGTCCACTACTTAAATCCTTAGAGCACTCAATAGAATAGGTATTAGGCACCATTGTAAACTAACTTACCTCCTCCTTTTGCCCCCTCTTTTGTAACCCAGGCTGGCCTTGAAACTGTGTCAGGATTATAGGAATGAGCTACCTCATCCTGCTTCATTATAAACTTTCTACATATAGTCATTTAATGTCCTCAGTTGTCTCACAGAGGCAGTCATATCTAGACCCATTTCATAGATAAGGAAACTGAGTAGCAGACAGGGTAACTAGTTCTAGAATGGTTAATTGTGTGTCTGTTCAAACCTAGACTGAGTCCAGCCCAGTCTTAGTGACTGGATTGCTGACTCTTGAGTTTGTTCTCTCAGGGCACTCCCCTAATTAATGTCTGACATCTTCCCACCACTGCAGGCTGGGCTGTGGGTCACGTGCTGGCTAAGGCCATTATTATCTCATGGAATTTGGAATCTGAGAAGAATTTGATGGGAGGTGTCCCTGTTCCCAGCCTCCTCCGAGTTCCCCTCCAAAACAGTGGTTTATCAGGTGCCAGTCTATGCAAATTTCTCTGGTGAAGAGTTGGAGCCATTTCACAAGGGTATTTGTTTTATTTTATGGTGTTGTACCAAGATTTACTTTATCTTATCTTTCAAAAGAGAAGAAAAGCAAATTGAGGAGGTAGACCCTGGTGAGAGTCCCCTTGGAGCACCGTCCTATCAAGAGGAGACTGGCAAGGCTCCTCTGGGGCCAGCAAGATGACTCAGTAGGTAAAGGCCCCAGAATAGAAATGGTGGAAGAGAGACCTGACTCCCACGTGTACCCTGTGTTAACTGCACTCCCTGCTCAGACAGTAAATAAATAAATAAATAAATACGCATAAATAATTCAAAATGCTTTGTCCGTACACCTTCTAGGGAACTTCCTCCTGAGTCTCCTAATCGTCTCTGGTGGAACTTCAAACCTAGGGCCTTTTAATCCAATAGCTTCCTTCTGTTAATTACATTTCTATTATAAATCATATATATGTATGCTTGCGGTGTTTTAGGTTTTTGCCTGGTTAGTTGGAATGGTTCTTTATTGCTTTTTGAGAGGATCTCCTGTAACCCAGGCTTGTCTAAAACTTGCTGTGTAGCCAAGGATGACCTTGAACTTCTGATCCTTCTACAACCATCTTCTTCATGCTGGGATTAGACATGAGCTACCATGCTTCACATATGCAGAACTGGGAACTGAACCCTGGGCACCATGCATGTTAAGTAAGTGGTCCCTCATTAAGTAAGTGGAGCTATATCCCCAGCTTCTAAATTAAACTTTCCAGACCATACTCATTCCCTATGTATCTGTGGCTAGGGGAAGAATTTTAAATGGCCCTTTTAGATTTTCTGAACAGCAAAGCCCTGCTTACTTCAAAGTGTAGTTGAACAGCAGAAGCAGCAGGTTCAAAAGTGCTCAGAGGTGAGTGATTAAACCTAGAAGTGGATCGTGTTTCTGGGGTGTGCTATTGCACATGAAGAAGGCTTGACCTCATTTCTCTTTTAAATACCAGAGAAACTTTGGCTCAGCAGAGGTAGAGTAGGTGCTATAGCTTAAGAATAGAAGACCATTTGTTTGATTTGTTTTGTTCATTTGTTTTTAGGTCTGATCTCACAGACACCAAGTAATTAAGTAAATGTAAAAAATGAGTGTTTAATTAATTAATTAAAAGAGTATCTGACCAGCTTTGAACTCAGAGAGCCGTATACTTCTGCTTCCAAAGTGTTGAGATTAAAGGCACATACTGTTCTGCCTGGCTTTGAGTGTTTTTTAACCATTGTATAGAATATATTTTCAAAGATGCAACATATGGGCAACATGCAGTAGAGACTAGCTGTACCCGTGATGTGTAGCTTTCTATCTGGCAACACTGGTTACCAAATGAAGTAGTCCTTATCTGAGAGTTTGGCCTGTAGTGTTGCTTTTTACCAGTGAGAGGTCACAGTGCAGTGGAGAAGAACTCCTTCTCATATAAGAAATATTCTTGCATGTAATATTCAGCATTGAATGGAGATGTTTAATATTCTATAGTTTTTTCAATAAAATAAAATTTAAAATTTTTCTATGTGTAGAAGTGTTAAAAAATGGCAAAAATAAAATAAAATTCTGGCTGCTTGCTGCAGTCTATTGGAGAGAACATTTTTGACTGCGTACTTGAACCTAGGCTTTTACTATCTCCCCTGATGCCTAAGAGTGTCTCAGGAAAATTCTATTGGATTAAAAAGCTTGTAATTGCTAATGGCCCTCAAGCAACATACTATGTTATTAAAGGGCTTTCTGGCATCACTTAGCTTTGGATCTGTTAGCCCTTCTCATTGGAGTTCATACTCTTGCCTCTTGCCTTCTTTTGTAAGCCTTTTCTTAGCCAGAATATTCTAGCCTTTCTCCATCACCCATTTCATGTCTCACATCTTCCAGGCCTCATCCTTCTGCATTCTCCTCACCCCTATTCCCACATAACTTACATTACTAGGACTAGAATAATTCAACTCTTTCCCTGAAGCCTTCCCTGACATCCCCAACAGCAGTTATATCAAACTCTACTGAATTGTCATGGACTAGCTCTTTAATAAAGTCCTTTAAGAAAGACAAATTTAAAATATATATATACATATATATATATTGCATATATATATATATTGTATATATATATATATATTGTATATGTATATATATATATTGTATATATATATATATACAATTTCTTTATCTCATTGAACTTTATTTTTTCAAAAATGTATCTGTGTGTTTGTGTCTGAGTGTGTATATATGTATTGCGTGTATGTATGTATATGTGCATATACATCTGTGCATGTGGAGACCTGAAAAAGGAGCTGAAGTTACAGATGTTTGCTGTGGTGCTAGAATCTGAACTCTTGCCTTCGTGGTTGCTCAGCAAGTGCTCTTCATCACTGAGGTATCCCTGTAGCTGTTCTTTATCTTCTAGCAGGTGGAATATGCAGTGTAAAGGCCCTGTCATATAGTCCATTTGGCTGCTGTAACAAAAACGCCACGGGCACCTAAATGTTTCTCATGGCTCTGGAGGCTAGAAAGTCCAAGATCAGGGGCCCTGGGAAATTCATGTGTCATGAGGAGCCACCTCCTCCCTCTTCCTCCAGAGTTATGACAGGCATCACCACGATATTTCTTCATATGGACAAAGCCAGGGGGTTCTCTGTGCTTGTTATACCTTATAACCTCCCACAGACCCTATCATCAGATACCTTTGGAACTTGAATGAATCTGGGAGATATGCAAACATCCAGTTTCCAGGAGCTACTTGAGAAGTCCATTTCTATTTTTCTTGTCTTGTTTCATTTTGTTTCAAGACAGGGTTTCTCGATTGGCAGTGGTGGTGCATGCCTTTAATCCCAGCACTTGGGAGGCAGAGGCAGGTGGATTTCTGAGTTCGAGGCCAGCCTGGTCTACAGAGTGAGTTCCAGGACAGCCAGGGCTACACACAGAAACTCTGTCTCGAAAAACCAAAAAAAAAAAAAAGACAGGGTCTCTCTGTGTAGCACTAGCTGACCCGGCGGAGCTCATTCTGTGCATCAAGCTGACCTCCAACTCAGAGATCCTCCTGCCTCGGCCTCCTGAGTGCTGGGAATCAAGGTAAGAGCCACAGACTGGGTAACTAGAAGTCCATTTCTAGTTCTCCAAATTCTGTGAATAAATTAAGTTACATGGTAAATGGAAGTTTTCAGATCAAGTTAAAGTTGATAATCAGCATGTTGTGTTCTCTTTTATGTTTTAATGACACAGAGTCTTTTGTACCAGGCAGATCAAGATAACTTTCAACTATGTAGCCAAGACTGATCTTGAATTCAGTATGTAGCCAAGATGGGACTTAAACATATTTTGATTCTCTTGCCTTGCCATCCTAAGGTACTTGGGTTGCGTGTGTGAGCCTCAAACTCCAGCAGATATTTTAATGAAGGAGGATAGGTCTGGGCATGATACTGCATGCCTGGAATGGTGGCCTTTGGGAGGTGGAGGTATCAGGAAGACAGCCTGAGCTATTGTCTGAGCTATGGTGGGGCTTGAGGAGTCAGAGGACCAGATGTTTGCTACAAGGTAGTGTCTTCTATATATATGGTGAAACTGCACCTATGAAATTTCAGCAATGTAGTTGCCCAAGCAGACATGAAAATTGATACCACCAGTTAACATACTGTTGTGGACTCAGAAGGTTGTATTTATAAATAAATTTATAAATGTAGCAACAATAATTAAAGAATAAGAGGCCATGAATTTGATAGGGAGTAGAGAGGAATTAGGGGGAAAAAAGGGAAGTGTGAAGATATATGGAATTCTAAAAAGAATGTCATGAATGTGAGAGATTTGCAGAAGAGAAGGCTTGCTGGTGTGTGAGTGGAGAAGAGTAATCAAACCATTATATACATCTATGGAACTGTCAAAGAACAAGACTAGTAAAACATGAGAACATGTAAAGTAAAAGATGAGAACAACTAGGGGCGGGAGAATGTAGGCCAGTGCTGCTGAATCCCTGTGGGCCTAGTGGAACCACGGGGTTCCTTAAGAGTAGAGGAGACAAGGCTGGACAGGATGCCAAATCCCAGCACTGGCGAGGCAGAGGCAGTCAAGTCTCTGTAAATTCAAGGGCATCTTGATATACATAGTGAGTTCCAGGACAGCCAGAGCTACAAAGTGAGATAAAACAAAGGTGGGTTGGGAGGGGCACAGAGTGAGAGCCCAAAAGATAAAGATCCAGCAAGGAGAAGACTCAGCCTGACATAGCTGGAGAGCCTCTCCCTACCTAGCAGATATGGGTGGCCTCTCAGTCTTCAAATGGAAGGAAATACATAGTTTGCCTCAATCCTTGAGAAGATACACATGCCTGCTGACACCTTGGCTTTATTTAGCCTTTTGAGTTTCATTTTAAACTCTTGTTTCCCGAAGCTATAATACATTGGCATTGTATAAACCACCAAATCTTCAGCTGCTGTTACAGCCTCAAAAGCAAACTGATACACTATGATTGTTCAGTTATCTTTGTGGTATTTTGACTCTGTTAAAACATAAAACAAAACAAATAAACTAACCTGATTAGCAACTTTAATTTGATCTGAAAACTTAATTCCAGTCATAGATTTTGAAGAAGGAGAAATGGGCTGCATTCCATATTCATAAATAGATTTTCAAATTTTGAGAAGATGGATACTGCAGTTCTAATAAACCTTTATAAGCCAGTGTTATAACAGTGTGTTGAATATAGAAAATGTATCTTACTCTATGAACTTGAGGAGCAAGAAGAGTTAACTCAGTAAAGAAGGGCTCGTGTCTGGATATGTATATTGACTATCATATCTGCCCACCCAACCTCTTTCCAGAAGGACATTCTTAGCTTCGGTAGTTTTGATAGTGGCCAAATGTCTGTAGCCCATCCTGTCATCTACTTGATACAAACTGATGCCCAAAGTTTCAGAATGCTTTGTTTGTTGTTGTTGTTGTTGTAGTTAGTAGTAGTGTAGTTTCACTGGGGCTCTGATATTTCAAACCAAGTGTTAACATTGATAACATGCCTATTCAGAGCCAGGTGTGTATGTGAATGCTTTGTATGTATTATTCTAACATATATAACCCTGCAATAGATCATAAAATTTTCTCAAGCCAGAGGAGTATAGGGCATAGAGAAATAAGGCTGCCATTATGACAAGAGCTTATAAGCAATGGAATGGTGGCCCAACTCTCATCTCTTTATTCAAGGCAATCCCCAGAGTGCCAGCCTTTGAGTTTATCATGTTTGATCCCAGAGTTTGTCATAGGCTCATTCACACTGCAAGCCTGTGGTGTTTAGGGAAAAAATGTTCACCCTTCATTCATTCTTCCTTCCTCTTTGCAGTGAGATATGTTTCCTGATCAGATTTTAGAAAATGTTTCTAACTGTGAGGTAAGGGCAGGAGGATCATTCCAAGCTCCGGGCCATCTAGGGCTATGTAGCAAGACGTTGTCCCACAGAAGCACTCCTTTATGAACATTTGGATTAAAAACTGAAATTGGCATTTGTATTCTCAAAGAATATGGACTTTTCAGTGCATACATGCATGTGTGAGTGTATGTTCAGTGTTGCAGACTGAGCCAGGGACTTGCAACATGCTACAGGGATACTCTGTCCTAAGCTACATCCCTGGTCTTATTCTGCTTTTAAACATTAGATTTTCACCCATATAAAACGCATTAAAGAATATACAGTTGATATGTCTGGTTGGTGGGTTTTGCATGACTTTTTAATACTTTGACTTTATCTTCAAAGTTTTTTAAAGAATGTAATGAATACATATATATATATATATATATATATATATATATATTGCCCTTTCTTCTATGTTAAATCACAAAATGACTTAGAGTCATACATCTTATTTGTGGTTTTTCACCTTGCTAAATTTAAAATATATCCACAAGCTTATGCTAATTCTCCACTGACAGCATCCCATTATAGACTTTGAATACCTTTTACTTCGCTAATATCTAGTCACTTTTCCTTTCTATTTTCAGTTGCTATACATGGGACAATAATCATCCTTGTAGCTAAGTCTCTGTGCTTTTATTGTTCCTTAAGGTGCATTTCTAGATAAGACAACCTCAAGGATTTGCAGGTTTTGGAGCACACTTGTTACGGCATTTTGTACATGCGCCAAATTTCCCTTACAGAAACATCTTCCTCTTCTCACCCACCCCACCCACTCTAGTGGTAATGCTTGAGAAGTTAGATTTTTTTCCTCATTGAACAATATTGGATGTTTACTTTGTAATAACTATGGGTTTAAACATTTCCCTCTTGCTTATTAATGAAAACAATCAATGCATGCTTTCTTTAATTGGCTGCTTTAGAATTTGGTCCATTTGAAAATATTTGTTGTTTTCCTTTTAAAATGAGAAAATCCATATATTAAGTATATGAAGACTTTACCTTACTTTTCCAATAATTTTCTCCTTGAAGTTTTGTTATTTGGAGGTTTTATTTACTTGTTTTATTTACATGACCTTAAATCACATGGGTGAACTGTATTTCTTGGTGTGTCATAACTACTTTTTCATATCTCATTTTTTGCATTATCTTTAGATTCCATATATCATATCATACACTCTTGAATATATCTGTGTTTACATAGTGGTATTTTATGTATGCAAATGTTTTGAATGCACATTAATTATCATGTGTTAAAGATCTTGCTTGTATTTCTTTTACTCACTGTTACAGTTTTAAGGTGAATTATATTTTAGTACATACATTCCATGATATAAAGCAGTAGCATTTATCTTAATCTATTCTTGTTTCTTTTCTCTTCTCTTCTTTCTTCCTCTTTCTTTCTTTCTTTCTTTCTTTCTTTCTTTCTTTCTTTTTTTCCTTTTTTTTTAGTTGGGTTGGGTATTTTATTTACATTTCAGATGTTATCCTCTTACCTCATTCCCCCACCCACCCAGGAACCCCCTATCCCTTCCCCCTTCCTCCTGCTTCTATGAGGATATGCCCCCATCTACTTCCCCAACTCCCACCTCCTCACTCTTGAGTTCCCCCACACACCGCATCCAGCCTTCATGGGATCAAGGATCTCCTCTCCCACCTATGCCCAACAGGGCCATCCTCCCTTACATATACAGCTGGAGCCATGGGTCCCTCCCTAAGTGCTCCCAGGCTGGTGGTTTAGACCCTGGGAGCTCTGATTGGTTGATATTGTTGCTCTCCTCATGGGGCCACAAACCCTTTCAGCTCCTTCAGTCTTCACTCTAACTCCTCCATTGGGAACCCCATGATCAGTTCAATGGTTAGATGTGAGCATCTGCCTCTGAATATGTCAAGCTCTGGCAGACCCCTAAGGACACAGCTATATCAGCCTCCTGTCAGCTTGTACTTCCTGGCATCCACATCAGCATCTACCTTTGGTGACTGCACATGGGATGGATACCCAGGTGGAAGGGTCTCCAGACGGCCACTCCTTCAGTTTCTGTCCCACACTTTGTCTCCATATTTGCTCCCTTGAGTATTTTATTCCTTCTGTCAAAAACTCAGATGACAGTAGATGCTGCGAGGATGTGGAGGAAGAGAAAAACTCCTCCATTGTTGGTGGGACTGCAAGATGGTGCAACCACTTTGGAAATCAGTGTGGTGGTTCCTCAGAAAATTGGAAATAGCATTACTTGAGGATCCAGCTATACCACTCCTGGGCATATACCCAGAAGTCAGTCAGTCTCTCTCTCTCTCTCTCTCTCCCTCTCTCTCTCTCTCTCTCTCTCTCTCTCTCTCTCTCTCTCTCTC